>NC_041397.2:297731625-298051625 GCF_900747795.2 Erpetoichthys calabaricus | reverse complement strand
AGCCTGCCAGTAGGAATTCGCCAGGCTAATACAGTGGAGCACTTTAAAAAACTACTGAAAACACATTATTTTAACATGGCCTTCTCATAACTTCACTGTAATTTAATCCTGATACTCTGTTTATCCAATTCATTATAATAACTATTCATGGTGGCTCTAAAATCTGTACTAACCCCTATTCTCTCTTCTGTTTCCTTTTCTGGTATCCTTTTGGTGGTGGCTTGCGCCACCACCATCTACTCTAAGTACCATGATGTTCCAAAAATGATGGATGGATTAAAAGCCAGAAGTCTGTATGACCATCAGCATCAAGTGACTCCGTGAGAACCCTAACTACAAAGAGGACTATTTCATTTATGTTAGGTGGAATGCCCAAAGGGGACTGGGCGGTCTCGTGGCCTGGAACCCCTACAGATTTTATTTTTTCTCCAGCTTTCTGGAGTTTTTTTTTGTTTTTTCTGTCCACCCTGGCCATCGGACCTTACTCCTTTCTATGTTAACTATCCATCCATCCATTTTCCAACCCGCTGAATCCGAACCAGGGTCACGGGGGTCTGCTGGAGCCAATCCCAGCCAACACAGGGCACAAGGCAGGAAAACAATCCTGGGCAGGGTGCCAACCCACCGCAGGACACACACAAACACACCCCACACACCAAGCACACACTAGGGCCAATTTAGAATCGCCAATCCACCCAACCTGCATGTCTTGGAATGTGGGAGGAAACTCTATGTTAACTAATGTTGCCTTATTTTAATTTCTTATTTTGTCTTTTATTTTTCTTTTCTTCATTATGTAAAGCACTTTGAGCTACTTTTTGTATGAAAATGTGCTATATAAATAAATGTTGTTGTTGTTGTTGTTGTTGTTCAAATAAAGATGTGATATAATGAAACAAGTGTGGTTTTATGTGCAATTTTGCTGTTAATGAAATATGAAAACATGGAGCTGCTTCTAAATATGTGTTTCCTCTGCCACAAACCTTTTTCTCCCTTTTTTCTGTCCTATTAATTTTTTCTTTCTCCCGTCTAATTTTTTTTTCTCCCCCATGTCACTTAAGGTGCTCCATATCCCATGTAGTTAGAGAGGTCAGTGAAGAAAAAAAAATGACTTTAAGAAAGAAGCCTTCAATAAAGGCAGCATTTAATAGAAGGCAACCCTGAAAATGATAGGAAATTGTGAAACTTATAAACGACTGACAGACAATACTTTGTTCAAGTTTTCTTCTCTGGCTGACAGAGTTTGAAAATGCATTAAGCTGACTTTTGATAGCAGTGCTACCCAGGAATCATTATATGCTGAAGATAGAGGATATCATTCTTCATTAAGGGCAGACTTGCTTTATTCTATAGTCTGAACCATCATTATGTCAACTGTACACTGATTATAAATATTGCTTGTTCTCTTATTTTTAAAAATTTTTTGAAACTGTATATTTTATATAGTTAGGAGGTTTACCTGTTATTTTCTCCAAGGGCCCAGAAAGTTGCTTGAATGCACAAATTGTTGCTTGGATTATTTGCAGTATTGAAAAATTCTGTTTTGCACATTTGTAGTTGATTTCCAAGTTGTTCAGATTTTACATTGTCTCGCATCTTTTAATTAGTTTTGTTCAGTATAACTGCACTTTTCGAAACCTATATTCCAATCAACCTATTGAAAGACTAAGTTGTAACTATTAGCCAGAAACAACTATTTAAAACCTGGCTTTCTAACTTACATGTCCATTATAAGAATATAGGAAAAAATATGATCAGTTTGGATGAGAATAGGCTATTCAGCCAAACATTGGTTCTCAATCACTAGTCAATGAAATAATTAACTACTGTCAACTATACTAACTTAAAGAAACACTCCACCCCAAAATTATGTTTTTATTTATCCCTCATAGTTTGTAGCAATAGATGAGAAAAAATATTTTAAAAAATTAATCTCACTTTCTGCTAGAACAGGCCTGTATGGAAACCAATGTTGAACCACAGCAAGCTGTATAAAAATGTTCATGAAAATATCTCATGTCATCTCATCTCAAGTCATCCAGTCATATCCTCACAATGGGCAAATCACATAGATATTTTGTTAAAATATTGTAATAGCACTGACAAGTTGCATCAGCCAGGGATGAACCACACAAAGTACAAAATTGTTTTTCCGTCACTGGTGGATGGGGCACCAATAAAAATGGCAAACCTGTAATGTCTCAAAATAGAATTACATCTAGTGCAGCAATGGCAAGCAATCCCTTTTAGTATATCGTGCCACCTAATAGAGCCATATACTGTAAAGAACAAAAAGATCCATTCTTGCACTCTGTACCAGAGCTACATTGGTGTTAGAAGTGGGATGTCTGATTTAGCAAAGTACTAAGTGCTGCAGAGACCACAATGGACCTGCTTTGTTCCTCTGAAAAGATGCTGGAGAGTCTTGAGGCTTAGATCTCAGATCTGCATGCCAGCGATGCTTCTGGGAAAAAGTATGGGATATTGTGTTGTCTCTGACCCAATGTGAGCCATGTGAAGCAGAGCCAGAGGTAAAACTGTGCAGGGAGAGGACGAGGCAGATCGCAGAGCAGCAATGAAGAGTGAGTCTTAAAGCTGACCTGGAACAGTGTTTGCACTGTGTTAGATCAGTGAAGGAAAACAGCCAAGAGACTGATGCAACTGCAAATCCAGACAAGGAGGTAATCTATAAAAAACTGTACAGACTGTGTTTACCACCTGTGCTGCACCACATGACAGTGCAGCACTCGACCTCCATATTATTCCATGTGACAAGGCAGCAGCCAACAAACCTGCTGTGCCAGCTAAAATCAAAGCACTCAGGAGCCCTGCTGATGAGCTTTTGTCTCTGGCCAAATGACTTCAGCATATATGAATACCACCCGCCCATTTTGAAGAGTTTAATTGTTTCAAGGAGTTGGAAGTGGTTGCCGTAGACAGAGACTTCAAAGGGAGGACTATATCAAGGCACTGACGAGTGACATCGGCCACGGATAAGGATTTCCTTAGTATGAGCTGGCATTCCATCACAGGTAGCAGGGGTGCCTATAAAAATGGAAAACTGGTAAAGTCATAAACAGAATTCAATTAACATGGGGACAAACTTGTAAATGCAGGACCGACCTTTTCTCTAATTCATTTGTCCTATACTTACATAGTAGACACGGAACACACACAGAATGCATGTGTTCCAAATAACGACATATTATTTACCCAATACAACTCTAGGCACCTCACACCCAGATAAAGAGCCTTGAGCTGGGAGAACTTTTTGTACAACTTGAGCTGCAGGGGGGTGGGATAGCAGGCTGCTTGCTGCTTGCAATGATCAATACATTTACAAAATAAAAGACGCTGATGGATAGGTGCGAAAGAATTTAAGGTGGCCTGGGATTTTGACTTTTTTCATAGGCTTCAGGGATTCTAGTGTTAATTATTTTTGAGATGTGTCCATCTGTAGCAAATGCCTACCTGTGTGTATAAGGTGGCACAATTCACAATGCATGTTAGGACAAAAAAGAAGTTGGGAAGTCCAAGGAGCTCTTTGTAAACCTCCATGTTTAAATTGTGGTGAGGTGTAGATTAGGTAAAGCTTTCAGTGTCTTCAGAAGCACAGTATCCTCCAGAATTGTGACATGGAAGAAGTTTACAAATGCTGGAACTCTTCCCAGAGTTGCCCTCCAGACCAAACTGAGTAAATGAAGAAGAAAGGCCTTGGACAGAGAGGTGACCAAGAACCCAATTATTACTCTAACAGAGCTTTAGAAGTTCTCTGCTAAGATGTGACAACCTGTCTGAAGCACGACCATCTCACCAGCACTTCATCAATCATATGTTTATGGTGGAGTGGATAGATGAAAGCCACTCTTAAGTGAAAGATACTGTATGTGACAGTTTAAAGAACTCTGAGAGTCTCAGGAAAATGATTCCCTGGGCTCATGACACAAAAATTGAACTCTTTGGGCAAAACTCCAAGCACTTCTCATCACCTGCCTGATACCATACCTTCGGTGAAGCATGGTGCTCAGAATTGAGGGAAGGGTGAATACAGCCAACTAAAGAGAGGTCTTTAAAGAAAAAACTGATCCAGAGTGCATATCACCTCATACTGGAGCAACAATTCACCTTTCATTACGCCAATGACCTGAAGCACACAGCCAAGACATTGCTGGTGTGGCTTTGTGACAAGTCTGTCCTTGAGTGGCCCAGCCATAGCCCAGACCTAAACTCCACAGAATATCTGTGGAGAGACCTGAAGATAGCATTTTACAAATGCTTTCCATCCTGTCTGATGGAGCTTGAGTGGAACTACCAGGAAGAATGCGAGAAACTACCCAAATCAAAGTGTGCAAGGCTTGTAGAGACTGACCCAAGATGATTTAATGCTGTAATTGCTATCAAAGAATCAAATTAAGGGTCTAAAAACTTTTTTAACAAGCTAATTAAAAGGGCAAGCTCAGTTATGGGACACACTCTGGACCCCCTGGAGGTTGTAGCAAAGGAATAAAATAAAACAAAAGTGCCATTATGAACAATGTTGCACGTCCTCTCTGTGACACACCAACACTGAGGACTTTCAGACAACAAATTATTCAGCAGAAATGTGTCAAGAAGCGCAGATTTTAGGTTTGGCGGCACGGTGGCGCAGTGGGTAGCACTGCTGCCTCGCAGTTAGGAGACCCGGGTTTGCTTCCCGGGTCCTCCCTGTGTGGAGATTGTATGTTCTCCCCGTGTCTGCGTGGGTTTCCTCCGGGTATTCCGAATTCCTCCCACGGTCCAAAGACATGCAAGTTAGCCTAAATTGTCCCTAGTTTGTGCTTGGTGTGTGTGTGCCCTGCGGTGGGCTGGCGCCCTGCCTGGGGTTTGTTCCTGCCTTGCACCCTGTGTTGGCTGGGATTGGCTCCAGCAGACCCCCGTGACCCTGTAGTTAGGATATAGCGGGTTGGATAATGGATGGATGGATGGATTTTAGGTTTTGATTTTTAATAAATTTGCAGACCTTTCTGTTTTCACTTTGTCGTTATGGGTAATCGTGTGTAGACTGATGGATACAATAACAATTTAAAATGAAATCTACAACACATTAAAATGAAAGGGTCTGAATACTGTCTGAATCCACTGAACACATAAGTTCTTAAGGCCAGAAGGCAGATGAGATGGGAAAAATCATTCCTACTTATAACTACAGTCTTCTCTGTGAAGCACCTTTTTGTTTTATAATTTGATCATAATAAAAAGGCATGAACTTTGGTTGGCAGCTCTTCAATTAATATGAAACGACAAATGAAGGCCAGGCACCCCATCTTCTAACACTGTTTTCCCTTATCTTCTTCTAAATTGCATCATCGTATTGACTGCTGTTTTCATCTACTACCTCTCTGCTCATTCAGTTCTTAACGTTTTTCTTTCCTGGAATGAGGCTAAGCAGTACAAAATGCTGAAAGTCAGTTTGGAGCCATGTGCTGATTTTTTTGTGGTTATTCCTCTGTCTCAAGTAATGAGGTGAGAATGCAGCATTGCAGAGCTTTGAAAGCTGGGAGAAGATGTAAGAATAAATAAAAATAATAAAACATCTGAGGATTGCTGTGTGGGTTGCTGGAATGGCAAATTTAATAGACAATTGGATTAATTGTAAGCATTAATTAGGAAATGCAGGCATACAGAAGAAGACGATTTGAAGTCACTGTGGGCTGGAAAACATAAACATTAATAAATTAGATACGGTAAAGTGATTCTGAAGATGCAGCATTTTTTGAGTGTCTTAATGAAGAATTGAATTTGAATTAGTATATTTCATTTTCCATTTCTTTCTCTGCATTTCAGGCACACACACATAACAGTCGGATATCTTCATATCTGTTTTTATTTCAGGTCATCCATCCATCTTTTTTTTAATGGCTTTATCCAAATCAGGAACCCAGTAGACTAAAGGCTATCCTTGAGACACTGGGTCCAAGGTGAGAATCAACCCCAAATGGGGTGCAAGAACAATGCAACATTCAAATCCAAGATTCTGGAGCTGTGAGACCACCCAATTTAATGCAATTCAGTCTAATTAGATAGACCTTTATTTGTCCCCAGGAGGTAATTTGACTTTTCACAGAGCTCTTTAGGTAAATTAATGCATCAGTAGATAGTGTGGCCAGAGCCCAAACACCAGACACAACTCAGTCACGCACCAGTTCAAGATTAAATAAAAGTGTTATTTATTGGGTAACAGTACCTTATCACAACACCAAATCAGTCCAGCACCACACCCATAGTCAATAAAGCTCCTTCTTCTCCCTTTGTGTCTCCTCTGTTAGTGTCATCCAGCTTCCTCCCAGCTCTGACTCCCCACATGAGACAAGATGCCTCTTTTTATGTCATACCCGGGAGTACTTCCGGTGGCATGGCACTGTATGCTCGAAGCACTTCCAGGTCACACAGAATCTCCCTGTAATAGGGAGGTCTGTTCTTCACAGGGCCAAATGCACCCAAGGGCCCCAAGAGGATTGCCTTCTTATACTACAATTCCAGGAAACCCTGTTTGTATTCAGACTGGGCTCCAGCTGGGGGACGAACTGTTCAAAATATCCATTTGTCAATCATCCATCTATTATTGGGTCATCCTGACTGGGACAGAAGCCGAGGACCATCCCGGCCGGGGTTACACCTCCATTCTGGTGGTCTATTGTCTCCACTGGTTAGGATATCATCCTCGACCCCAGTCAGAATGCATAGCCATCCAGTCCAGCACTTACAATAGATAAATATGTATAGATGTATGCACAAACTTTGTTCTGAACACACACTAGAATGACTAAAAAGAAAGAGAATTTAAGAAAAAAGAAAAGTTCTGACTTAACATTAAAGATTGCTGTGTGTGTTTCTGGAATGGCAAATTTAATAAACAATTGAATTAATTGTAAGCATTAATCGTGAAATGCAGGCTGCAATGGACAAAACACATGGGCTGCACTGCAAAAAATCAGTGTGAAAAAATGAGAAAAAATAAATAAAAAACAAGAAAAAGGTATTAGAATCAAGCAAAATTATCTGCCAATATAGTGAGAAAGTTTAACTTATTAACTTACTAAATTTTCTAAAAATGAGATTATATATCTTACACATACAAATCTACTCAAGTCAGTCTATTATTTCTTTTCAAGATTGTCTGGCTTGTTAAGATTTCATTTTTTGCAGTGTGGGATCCTAACCAGGATTGAACAGGGACCCTTACCCAGCTGGGAGGTCAGTGCAGTGGAAGGACCGGGGTGGGGTGGTGGTGTGATGACAACAATCCCTACTTTCAAGGACTTCCGTTTGACCCGGAAGTGCTTCCACCTGGCTGTGCCCTAGCACTGGAAATGCGCTGGGGTCATAGATAAAAGAAGCACAACACTTGCCTGGGAGCAGTCGAGGAGAAAGCCGAGAAAGAGTTTGCTTTGCTGTGATGCGCTGCATTTTGAAAAGAAGAAGCCTGTTAAACGTATTTTGTTGACCAAAAAGTATGTATTTGAACCCAGGACTGTGTCTGTGAGGTTGTGTTTGGGGTTTGGGGGGGTACTCTTATGCCCCCTACTGGTCACAAGACACACAGGAGAAGACTATTTGAAGTCAGAGAAGCTTTATGGAGATGTATTGCTGTTGGTATAAAGGTTGCGTTTCTTGACACATTTCTGCTGAATAATTTGTTGTCTGAAAGTCCTCAGTGTTGGTGTATCACAGAGAGGACGTGCAGCATTGTTCATAATGGCACTCAGTTTTGTTTTAATTTTTTCCTTTGCTACAACCTCCAGGGGGTCCAGAGTGTGTCCCATAACTTAGCTTGCTCTTTTAATTAGCTTGTTAATTCGGTCAACCTCTCTTGAAGTGATGTTACCAGTCCAGCATGCCACAGAGTAGAAAATCCCTCTGGCCATCACAGAGTTGCAGAAGATGGGAAGGATGTCACTTCTCGCATTAAGGGAATGCAGTCTACTATGGAAAAAGACCCTGCTCTGCCATTTGATCTCTAGTTCCACTGTGTTCTGAGACAAGTCCAACTTGTCATTAATGTGGATGCCCATGTACTTGTAGGAGTGGACCACCTCTACACGCACTCCCTGAATGCTGACCCGACATGGAGGCTCTTTGGTGTGGCGAAAGTCAATAAGCAGAAACAAAGTTCCCCCCTGACTCCTCTGTCTCATCTCCCTTATCAATACACCCCATAATGCAGAATCATCTGAGAATTTGTACAAGTGACATGACCTGCTGTTACATTTGGAGTCGGAGGTGTACAAAGTGAAGAGAAAAGCAGGCAGGCCTGGTCCTTGTGGTGCTCCAGTGTTCTGATACTTAAACCTCAGACCAGTGAGCAAGGTTCACTCTGAAAGAGCAGTGTGGTGTAACCTAAGAAGAGAGGCACCAAATGAGGATTGACATCCACAGTATTTTCATTTTCAAATATCCTTTTACTCAATTGAGCAACTCACATGAGGTATTCTCTCATGTCTTCTTTTATTACATAGCATAAGCATGATTCTCATTCCATCACGGTGTGCTAAGAAGCACCTCTGGGGGATTTTTCTCCAATTTTATTCCATTTTTACTTTTTTTGGGGGAATTTTTTTGCCTGTTTTCTTAGGGAGTCAAGGCTAGGAGGCTGTCAAAAACAGGGCCGGTTAAAACCCATTGCGACACTCCTTGTGTGATTTTGGGCTATACAAAAAATAAATTGTTGTTGTTATTTTCTGCCCACTGGTATCAGGCAATTGATTGGCTTTCTCCAAATGTATTTTATAAGTTAATTTTGAAATATTGATTAACTGATTGATTCATTGATTGTCTGTATTATTTGTCCTGTAAATCGATATCCTTGTTTTTTATGCTTCTGCTGTTTTATACTTCTGAATTTCCCCATGGAATTAGTGAAGTTTATCTAATTTTGTCTAATATAATATAATATAATATCCATCCATTTTCCAACCCGCTGAATCCGAACACAGGGTCACGGGGATCTTCTGGAGCCAATCCCAGCCAACACAGGGCACAAGGCAGGGACCAATCCCGGGCAGGGTGCCAACCCACTGCAGGACATAATATAATATAATATAATATAATATAATATAATATAATATAATATAATCTTTATATAAAATACGCTACCGTGGCTGTTCGTTTGTCTGTCCAGGATTTTAAATCACCTGTAGCTCGCAAATTGTTTGACCTATTGACCTGAAATTTGGTACACATACAGTATACTACGTGACGTCTACTATCCGCTCTCAGGGTGATGATTGACCTCCAAAGTCATTCCTCTTTTTATTTTTATTTTATTTTATTGTCAAATCAACTCTTGGCAGTGGCTACCAAGGTGGCCATGAGGTGCAGGTGTGCGGGTGCCATTCTCATCATATCTTAAGTAATTCTTAAGGCATATGAAGACTTAAGTGCCAGCTTAAGTGAAAAATTAAAGGAAACGTACTAAGTAACTGCAACACAAACACTGACTTAATCAGTTTTAATGTGAAAAGTTGCCAACGAAAGAAGAGAAGAAGCGGGCCACTAGGGTGGAGAAAACAGGAGCTGCTCAGGAAGCAGTTAGTGCATCAACCTCTGAGCAAACGAATGATAAACGTACAGAGAAAGAAAGAGGATGAAAACTAGGAATGCTCAAGTCACGTGAATTCACTGCATGTTATTGTGCAATGCGCCATTACTGGTATAATATAATACGCTACCGTGGCTGTTCATTTGTCTGTCCAGGATTTTAAATCACCTGTAGCTCTCGAACTGTTTGCACTATCCATCCATCCATTTTCCAACCTGCTGAATCCGGAAACAGGGTCATGGGGGTCTGCTGGAGCCAGTCCCAGTCAACACAGGGCACAAGGCAGGGAACACAATCCTGGGCAGGGTGCCAACCCACCGCAGGACTGTTTGCACTACTGACCTGAAATTTGGTGCACATATACTACGTGATGTCTACTATCCGCTTCTGGGGTGATGATTGACCTCCAAGGTTATTCCTCTTTTTATTTTTATTTTATTGTAGAATCAACTCTCGGCAAGTGGCCAGCAGGGCTGTCGTGTGCAACATGCGTATGGGCGCCGTTCTCATCCCTGCCACCATCGCCGTGACTTCCCCTACCTCTTCATATCTTAAATCATTCTTGAGGCAGATTGAAGACTTAAGTGACAGCTTAAGTGAAAAATTAAAGAAAACGTACTAAGTAATTGCAACACAAACACTGACTTAATCAGTTTTAATGCAAAAAGATGCCAACGAAAGCAGCAAGCGCATCAACCTCTGAGCAAACGAATGATAAATGTACAGAGAAAGCGGACGAATACTATGAATGCTCAAGTGTATTCCCTGCACATTATTGTGCAGTGCGCCGTTACTGGTATAATATAATATAATATAATATAATATAATATAATATAATATAATATAATATAATATAATATAATGATGTTACACATGCACGTTGGAGGATCACCTCAAGGGCACATCCAAGATATGTGATACCACCCCTGGAGCAAAGAGGGGTGCTCTCACTGTGTTGTCTACTTCTTTGTCTGCAGTCCAGAGAAGATGCCAATTGAGGGTAACTGACTCCACCCCTTCCAGTCGGACCTCCATAAGATTTGAACATGCCAGGAAGGGAGTCAGTCTATGATAGCACGAGCAACCCACAGGACAGAGCTCCATTCAACCTGAGAACTCAAAGCCAGATGTGCTGTATTTTGTTTGTTTCTGATGAATCGTTTGATTTGAAGCCATAAATGTTGTATATTTGTTTACAATTGATTGTTTTTCAGTTTTCACGCCATCGAGCGTTTGTTTTTTTTTTGGACTGAAGACTTAAATAAGGATGGCTGGGTAGGCACCCCAACATTTATTTCTGTGCGGTCCTTCCTATGCATGATGACAATGACTAATTTGCTAAAATTATAGAAAAGCACAATCGAATGACATAGCTGTCATGTCTGACCTTATTAATGTATGTAATATATCCTTTTGTTTCATATAACTCTCAGCAACCTTATTGGTGGAGAGTGAACTAGAAGAAGCAACAGATTTAAGAGCAAAAATGTTAGAGGTGGCCCCGGCCGTGACGTCATTTTTTACACACCAAACTGATTTCGATCCTGTGGCTGCCGGTAGTCTTGCTGACCGACTGCAATGTTCAAGAAAAGAAAAGCTGATAAAGAGAGAATACAATTTTAAAAGAGACACAAAGCAGAACATATGATTGTGATAAGCAGACAAGTATCTCTGTGTCTTGTTTGTAAAGTAAAATTGGACGTAGTGATTTGTGGAGATATTCCAGCCACATTGGGTATATAAAGTGGCTCCTGCTTTAAAAAAGTGTGAATCCAGACCCTAATACATTAAATTAACATAAAACATAAAGCATAAAGTGAAAAACAACTACCCCCCAATGAAAATTTCAGGATCTCACCTTGCCCCAGGCTTTCAACTCAAAAAATGAAACATTCACTTCATTATAACAGCATCGTCCCTGTACCAAAAACATAACATGAAGTAAACATCCCCTTAAGTCAGGATTTCTTCACACTGCACTCTGGGGTCCCTTCTTTTTTTGTGGTATTGAAGCTACTTCATACAAACTCTAACCCTGAATGATCAATAAGACATAGAGGGAAACATTACTTTGAATGGGTTTTGATCAAATGAAGGCCTCAAAGCAATTTTTTCATAAACAGTAATATTTTCGGATCTGATCAATTTTTCAATATCCTTACAAGTGACATTGTGAAAATTGCCAGAGATAAATATAACAACACGTATGTCTCAAAGAGTATGCACATAATGATTCAAGGTCATAAATACAACAGCTGAACTTTAGCTCAGTAAGCAATCCAATTTAACAGGAAAGCTAAAGTACAGAAAAAGAGCAAATAATTGGAAAGCAATTGATTGAAACAAGTCACGTGGGAAAGGAACCAGGAATATCAAATGATCTTACAAATAATAATCAAGATGACAGTTTAGAAAGAAAATCTGAGTAACTAGATACTTTAGGATTGAGGAAGAAGGAAAGGCAAGCAGGAAACAGAAAATGGGGTCTGTCTGGCAAAATGAGAAATTCTGCAATGCAATGCAAAAGCACAACAGTCCACAATCAAGATGATAGCAGACAGCAGCTACAAAATAACATTGTAGCAACCTATAGTGCTTGACCACCTTTAATGCATAGCATTGCTGTTGTCAATCTCCTTTCCATCTATTTCAGTATGGTGTACAGAATGAAGAGAAAAGCAGACAGGACTGCTGCTTGTGATGCTCCAGTGTTGCCCACACAGTCCTGGGGCCTCACAAACTGCAGTCTACCCAACAGACAGTCCTTTATCCAGGACACCATAGGCTCATCCACCTGCATATTTCTGCATTTACCCCATAACAGGGATGGGTGGATGGTACTGACAGCACTGGAGAAATAATAAATAAATAACTCTCACAGTGCTGCCAGCTTTATCTAGCCTTGTGGAGCAGACAGATAATTATATTTTCCACTTCAGCCTTCTTCTAATAGGCAAACTGAAGTTGGTGCAAGTGGTCTTTCACCAGAGAAAGAAGCCTCTCAAAGGTCTTCATGATGTGGGATGTTAGTGCCATTGGTCTGTAGTCATTAGGTGAAGAACCCCCTGCCTTACAATACTGGATGTTCTGCACAGCAGCGACTTTCTGGAGCCTTGATAGATAGATAGATAGATAGATAGATAGATAGATAGATAGATAGATAGATAGATAGATAGATAGATAGATAGATAGATAGATAGATAGATAGATAGATAGATAGATAGATAGATAGATAGATAGATAGATCTTTATTTGTCCCATGGGTGAGACTGGGCTTTTATCACATCTATAAATATATATATATACTGTATATGAAATCCAATCTGTCTGTCTGTATGTCTTTCCGCTTTTCATGAGAGAACTACTTAACGGATTTGAATCATCGTTTTTTCTATAACTTGTTTGAACATTCCTCTTGATTTTATGACTTCTCTCTTCACGCTAAGCATCATAGTTCACTTGCGGCACTGATTTATTTGCACAAATCCGAGAGAGACACTGTGGGCCGAGGTGAAGGGGGTGAGGCCCTCCTCGCTTATGCACCAGCCTCTGTTCGCGACGGTCTACCTCTCACCACGTGTTGGAGTGTACCTTGATGATGTTCGATTTTGTGATTTTAAGTTTCCTTTTGATTTGTCTGACATTTTGACTTCAATTTTTGCTTCTTGTTTTGGTTCCATTGATAATTTCAGGGACCAGCTGCGATCAGCTCTACAACTCTATATTTATTTGTTAAGTAAACAGGGGGGCATTCCATCTGTATTATCGTAGTATTTCCCTGTACTTACCCTATACCTGTTCTCTCAAGGGTAAGTGTTCTCATCAAGTTCGTTATCGGGTTGGTCTACTGTTGCACTTTAAGATGAACACACACATACATAGCTATACACACACACAAAGACCCTAACCACAACAGTGCCCCATGAATGACACACACATACACTGATTAATCTTTAGCCTTTAGCACTTTCCTAAAGCATCCCAAGTGCTTTAGGAATAACACAGCCTGTCACTCTCTCAGCACTTCAAGAGACTTACTTATTATCGGCCAGATCAACATACGATGTTCTAGTGATATCTCAGACCTAAATATTACTTTTGGTCTACAAGAATACATTTACACATACAAAGACTCAGCACTCTTGACTATAGGCCATTTATCAGCCAAGAATACCTTCTTTACGTACTGTTCCTCTACTATTGAGTGGAGCTCCCACTCGCAGCCAAAATAAACTTTGCAGCACAGAGGTAATGGCAAATCTCCGGCTGCACCAGGTGCTCAAAGAAATTTAATTATTACTTCAATCACTCTATAGACATGAAGAGAAAGCAGAGAAAGTTAAAAGCAGCATGGTATTTATTACAAGAATAATAATAATACCACTGGAACAAAGAATAATAGAAAATAGGTACTGATAGGAAAGTCTGAATATATATAGCCTTTAGAAAAAGCTTACAAAAAAGTTACAGATGACAAGGATGAATGTACGAGGGTGGCATTTGATTTAGTAATCGATGTTCATGATGCTTTTCTGACGACCAGTGACGTCTTCATCCATGGTCGCTGTTTCTCTTCTTCTTCTTCTGACATTGCTTTCAAAATGAGGCATATTTATTATAAAATTGCATGCCGTGGTTTCACAAGACATTATAGTTGCATGCACCTGATTGGATGGCTGTCAATATGATGGATGAATTTTGCTCAAACTCTTTAATCTATCTTTTCCAAGATAATAAAGTTCTTTGATATTGCCTTGTGTCTTCCTTTCCCAGGCTGTAAACCAAATTGTTGTCCCAGATGTCCATTCATAAAGTAATCAATAGCCTAAACCATGGCTTAGTCTTCCTTTCCCAGGTTTTAAAGTAACTGAGCCACCAGCATGTCTTCCTTTCTATGTTGGAACAGCTGTTTTAAAAGTGAGGTGTAAGGGAAGAAAAACAGCTTTGATTTCTCCTAAATGTAGTTCATCTGTTGTCTTGTTTCGCACAAAATATAATGGAAAATTAAACCAAAATGTACAGATTTTGTACCCCACAACACCATTAAACATGCTTAGCGAGTAAAACTTCATTAATTGAGACGCTGGGCTTATCTGAATTGGATTTGGTTCCCCCAAAGAAGATTAGGGCAAGACGTTCCTGAAACACCCGATTGATCGACAGCACAGGACATTTTCCAGTGGTTCCCCATACCCCATAACCTCCATTGTAAAGCGCTAGTGTGGGTAAGATATTTTCTTAAATTTATAGAACACACCTAACCCTTTAAAACACAATTTCATGTAGCGAATGCATATATACCATGTTTATGACTTGAAAAAATACCAGACCTATCCTTCAAGTTGTAAAAGTATGGAGTTAATCAAGGCCTTTGCCAGCTACTTTGTTAGCTTGTGCACGCCTCATTAGGGTCTCCTGATTCACTGGAAGCTTTGATGCAAGCTTCTTTGTTTTAGATAGATAGATAGATAGATAGATAGATAGATAGATAGATAGATAGATAGATAGATAGATAGATAGATAGATAGATAGATAGATAGATAGATAGATACTTTATTAGGTTTAGGTTTAGGTTTCTTTATTTAGTCATGTTTAACAGGAAAACATGAAATTTGCCTTCTCAGTTGCATCTAATAACAGGTAACAGACAGAATGAAATAAAACAGACAAATAGAAATAAGAAAGGTTAAGGTAAGGCAGTTAGATAAAACATATTTATACAAAAAAAAAAAAAAAAAAGGTAACAGGATATATATCAAAACCTTAAACATTATCTCCGATATTTCTTATTGAAAAGTCGTATGGCACTAGGAAGAAAGGAGTTTCTGGAGCGATTTGTGTGGGTTTTCAAAGCAACTATCCTTCCTGATTTACTGAAGTTTAGTTCTACATGTAATGGATGTCTGTCATCAGTTGAGATGATTTCCAGTTTCTTTAGCAATGGAAATAATAATAAAACTTTATTAATCCCAATGGGAAATTCACATTCTCCAGCAGCAGCATACTGATACAATAAATAATATTAAATTAAAGATTGATAATAATGCAGGTGAAAAAAACAGACAATAACTTTGTATAATGTTAAATGTTAACGTTTACCCCCCTGGGTGGAATTGAAGAGTCGCATAGTTTGGGGCAGGAACAATCTCCTCAATCTGTCAGTGGAGCAGGACAGTGACAGCAGTCTGTCGCTGAAGCTGCTCTTCTGTCTGGAGATGATACTATTTAGTGGATGCAGTGGATTCTCCATAATTGAATTGAAGCGTATTAGTCCTCTTGCTCGTGTAAGTTGAACATGTGATCAATACACTCCTAATGTTAGGCTGAAAAAGACAGCATCTCTTAAAGGAAAGAAGGATTTTTAAAAATATGGCAGCATTCGTCTATGTCGGAGCTCATTGTGGTCACGTGAATATCTTACCATATTAAAACAGATCAAATGAAAAAGATATGAACACTTGGAAAAACATGTAATAAACAAGTGTAAACAGATGGCCCACATCCTTCTCAGCCCCTGTAGATTTTAACAATTTTAAGAAGTATAATGCAAATGGGAATTTATTTTGAAGAGCAGCCCACACACCACGTGTTCACTTTAACTCCGCAGTGTCAACTCCAATTAAATAATCTCTTCTGTAAGAGAGGCAATCATGTAGGAAGACCAACCCCGGATGATATTTAGAGGTTTAAACTAGAATGTGCGTCCATATTGTTAATGCTGCTGGACCGAAATTACGGGTTTTGAAGAATTCAGACTATGAAATATTGATGACTATAACTATCACTCATTGTTTTTATTTGAAAGCTTTCTGTTGCCCACTCTCAACGCATTGAAAACAAATGAGTACCATCATTTAATGAAGTTTTAATTGAATTCACTTGTGCTGCTAATCCAATTCTCCAATACCAGTGGGGTGCCAGGCACTGACAAACACACATTGTTCTGAATGTTTTGTTTTTCACTTTTAAGAGATTGTGAAGGAGAGAAAGATCCATAAGCTTCATTAGTAAACTCTTCAAATTAGAGCTATTCTACTCCGGTAATCAATTTTCATTTCAAAAACAAAGATGAAAAGAATATTGACAATTGCTTAAGGCAGAGGTGATTAAATCCAACCTATGGATCCTTATATATATTGAGCATGCCAAGTATTATAAAGTCGTCTGAAAGAGGCTCTCTTGGAGGTTAGCCTATCTTCAAAGTGGTATTGCTCGTACTTTTAATACACATCCAATCAATTAAACCTTCATTCCAGAAAGAAGGATATTTCGTCCTCCTTTTTTTGTCTGCCGGTGTGTTTTTAATGAAATGACCACTGGGCATTATTGGTCTGCGTTTTGTGGTTCTCTCTTTCAGCTTATCATTGTTTTATTTATTTTTCTTTCTCAGGCTATTGGATGTCAATTGGGCTTTAGTTTATTGTTCAGTTTTTACTCTCATTGAACATGCAATTCATCACCCACAAACAACAGAGTAACAATACAACATGGAAAAGCCTTAATTCAAGAGATTTAGGGAGAATAAAACTTGTCAAGACAGAGAC
The DNA here is from genome assembly GCF_900747795.2 of Erpetoichthys calabaricus. NCBI lineage: Eukaryota > Metazoa > Chordata > Cladistia > Polypteriformes > Polypteridae > Erpetoichthys > Erpetoichthys calabaricus. The sequence continues at coordinate 298,034,504 of NC_041397.2, read as the reverse complement.
AGTCTGAGCACCCTGCACAACAATGAAATCTTTTACAATTCAGAATTTGTAAATTGCATAATAAATTATGTGTCCAACATGACCATAAATCATATTAAACAAGAAAAACTGGATATAATAAGCAGTGACTTTTGGCCAAATGCACTTTTTTCATTTTAACTAGTGCTTGTCTACTATCCATCTATCCATCAGTTTTTCATCACTTATCCAGGTTTTGGTCACGAGGGCAGCAGTTTACTAAAAATTCCCATTAATCCCTTTTCCCTCCAGCTCCACCATGGGAATATGGATGTGTTCTCATTCTAGAGAGAGTTACTTAAACTCCTTCACTTGAGGTAGCATCTCCTCCTCAACCAAGAGAGGACATTCCACCCTTTACTGGCTGAGAACCACGACCACAGACTTGGAGATACAGATCCTCATCCCACCACTGTATAATGTGAGAAGACTTTAGTCCAAATATTAAATAAACACGTGCTTTTATCCAAGAGTATAAACAAAGTAAAAACAAAATCATTCAATTTACATATTGCTGTCAATGAGTTAAGCTCAAATGTCTTAATCGACAGAAAGTTGATATGTACAGTATATGTAGACTGCTACACTGCAATGCAACTCTGCTTGGCACCAGAAGTTAAATGGGACTTCCACCTGCAGCTATAGTCATTTCAGTAAGCGAGCAATTCGCCACGCTAGTGATTAGATCTGGCAGTGCCATGCTGACGGTGTATGCACCCAAAAAGTCTGTCTGCATACTCAGTACCATGCACCATAATGCGGAGTACAGGCCAGATTGAAAAAAAAAAAAAACATGTTCAAATGACAACTCATGTTTAAATGGCATAGCATTTACAAATAGTGACGTTTTCATGTATGAATATGTGTGTGTGTGTGTGCATGCGCGAGAGAGGCAGAGACAGATTTGATCTCATTCAATTGGTTACTGGAATATAAAATAAACACTTTCGCAAAGGTATAATGAAACAATTGTGCTTTTATTCAAGAATTAAACTGAATAACACAAAATTCAAGTGACAACAAGATACCAAGAAGACATGATTCACCAGCGTTTGTGTGTCTGCTTATGTCCCTTCAGCGATATCTTTTATAGGTAGCAAAACTTTACACTGGCTGTTACAGACTGAAATCAAAAGCTTCTTCTTTTTGAGTGCATACACGGTCAGCATGGCACTGTCAGATCTAAACACTAGTGTGGAGATTTGCTTGTGTTCTAAAGTCACTTTAGCTGCAGGTGGAAGTCCCATTTAACTTATACTACCAAGCAGAGTTGCATTGCAGTGCAGTAGTCTATTAGCTAGCAAAAGCGCTGTGAAGAAGTTGTCTGTTGTTACGGTTCTGCCTTTGTCCAGAAACGGCTCCATAACCTTTATGACCACAGACTCGGAAAGTCTTTGCCCTTGGTTTCTAACTCAAAACACAGTTCTCAACAAAACATTGCCAGATGTCTGAAATTGCAGAAAACCTGACATTTTTCACATGTTCTGCACGTGTGTCTTTCTTGTCAAAGCGCAAATGCCGTATGATAGTCTGATAGCGGTCACTGGACATCGCTGCTCTTGTGAAAAGAATGGAGATAAGTGGCATCAACTCAGAGAGGGAGAGGCAAGTTTATTGTTCCATGTGAACGCCACTGAGAGAATAAAACTGAATAATAAAACAAAGCGCTAACTTTTACTAATAGCCAAAATTTACACCGGGTGTTACAAACTCAAATCAAATGTATGTTTTTATTATAATAAAGTAATAATAATAGCAGCTCACTACTTAAAACATGGAGCACCCGGGCTCGAAACTGGAACCTTTTGGTTATAAAGCAGCAGTTCTTACCTCTGCACAACCTAAGAATGCATAACATCTTTCTGTCAATTGACATTTGAGCTTGGGTTTTTAACTCATTGACAGCAACATATAAATTGTTTTTTTAATGCTTTTTTTCTTTGGTCATATTCTTGAATAAAAATGCATATGTCTTTTTGACATTTGGACTAAAGTTTTTACGCATTATACACTTCATGTTATTATTAGTATAACATGGAAAAAGTTTCTGCTTTAGGTATGTGTTCAGCATTTCTTGCCTCGCAATTCCTTTCATCCTACACTTACACAGATCGTTGTAGATATGGAACACACATGAAATGCCTGTATTCCAAATAACGATATATTATTTACACTATAGATGTCCAAGCACCTTACACAGAGATAAACGCACTTGAGCTTGGAGAACTTTTTGCCCGAGATGAGCTTCATCAGTAGGGGATGGGATAGCAGGCTGCTTGTGCTGATCGACACATTTGCAAAACAAAAGACGCGTGATGGAGAGGTGTGAAGGAATTTAAGGTGGGCCGGGATTACAAGTTTTTTCACAAGCTCCAGGGATTCTAGTGTTAATGAAGCTTAACCTTCAGAGACCTTAATCCCGAAGGGGTCCCAGAAGTGACTTAAAATATTGGGTGTCTACTTTATTTTTCGAACAGGAACAACCCATTTGAAGAAAATAACAGTGGTTACCCAGACCTCATTGTGGGTTGCCAAGGGGCCCTCATAACAATTTAAGTTTCAGAGCCCCAAAACTGCAGGTCCACCACTGTTGTAGTCTAATTGAAACTGAATGTAGAAGGGACAACTTGTGGGGAGCCAATATGGTAGAACTAACTAACAAAATGAAGACAAAATAACAAGCCAAACAAAAACTACAAGTCAGAGTATGGAGAAAAGAAATTATCCAAGTCACTGAAAATCCCATAAAATCAAACATAAAAAGAAGGAAAGAATATGGCCTGGCTGTAAATCTGCCAGAGCTGGTCAGCCTTAAAAACTCGGTGATCATGCAAGAAGAAGGTGAGTGGCCATCAATAAGTTTAGTCTCCATATTAAAAAGAGGTAGTAATAATAATTAATTTTATTTATAAGGCACTTTACATTTGTAGTAAATCTCAAAGTGCTACATAAAAAAAATTAAAGACAAAACAAGATAAAAACAGAGATAAAACAAGAATAATTAGTGGCATTCCTGTTAATATGCTTTCCTAAATAGAAAAGTCTTTAACTGTATTTTAAAACAGCCAACATTCTGCTGTGTTCTCAGGTTCTCTGGTAGGACAATTCCAGAGACGTGGAGAAGAGACTGCAAAGGCTCGGTCACCCATTGAAAGAAGTTTGGTCATAGGGGAGCAAAGGCGGTAGGTACAGTATTTACAAAGCAGAGGTTTCTTGTAGTGGATTGTAATAGGAGATCCTTAAGATATTGTGGAGCATTTCCATGAATACACTGATGAGTGAGCAAACAGCATTTGTATTCAATACATAGGTGAATATGGAGCCAAAGAAGTGACCGAAGGATTGGTGAAATGTGTTCATATTTCTGCACCCTCATTAGGATCCTTGCAGCATTATTTTGAATTTGTTGGAGTTTTTGAAGGCTCTTACTGGGTATCCCGATAAGGAGTGCATTACAATAATCCAACCTGGAGGAGACAAAGGCATGAACCAGCTTTTCAGCATCACAAAGGGAGAGGGAAGGATGGAGTTTGGCTATGTTTCAGAGAATTATGTTCAGAGAATTTTACAAGGGTGATGGACATGTGTATCAAATGACAGATGGGAGTCTAATTTGACACCCAAATTTGTAACAAAGGGGAAAGAGTAATGGTATGACCAGAAAAAGAAATACAATTTACAGAGGAATGAAGTTAATTGGGGGGGGGGTTGTGATGGGGGTACCAATTAAAAGAGCTTCAGTTTTTGTGCTGTTCAGCTTAAGGAAGTTCTTGGACATCCAGGCCTCAATCTCATCCAAGCAGGAGGAAAGGGTTGATGGAGGTGTAAAAGAAGTCAAATCCACTCTCACATAGAGCTGCATATCATCAGCATTGCAATGGAATTAAACTTCATGCCTGCTGATGATGTGACCCAGGGGTAGCGTGTAGATGTTAAAAAGGGTTGGCTCAAGGACTGATCCTTGTGGGACCCCACAGGTGACAGTGTGGGTACGAGATTTAGCATCCCCCAGGGCTACATACTCATACACTATATCTGTAAGATAGGACTCGAACCACTCCAGAGCAGTTCCAGAAAGTCAAATTATATAATGGAGACGATGGAGAAGAATATTATGGTCTACTGTATCAAATGCAGCTGTGAGGTGGTATTGCAGGCGTCAGCTGAGTCCGATGCGTGATCCTCATATGGATCTTCATGGGCAGAGTATGACCATTAGGGATGAGGGGGCCAGATGGACTATAAATAATAATTGCATTTTTTAGAGTGTACTCCTATATACAGTATTTACTGTACATCATATTCCATGTCAAACATAGCACATTGTTTTGTAATATAAATTAACAATATGAATAAAGTCTCACTAATATAAACACATTTAACATTTTGAAATAACAAAAACATTCACAAATGCTGTTAATGACATTTAAGTACCAGAAGTTCTTCTGTTAATTTTTGAAGATTAGTTATTTACATATTATAATTATATCAAAAGAAGCAAATTCTTGTTTGCATAGTGAAACATTTCGGTACATTTAGGGACTTAATTAATTGATTTGGATGGAACATTTTCTGTTATTGATTTGTTTCATCAAAGAGACTAATATATCCCATTTTTGTTTTTTAAATATTTTGTCACAGTATTGTGTGTGAAGTATGATGCAGATTTGCTCAGATGACTACACAGTTGTTTCTACAGGCAGGTATAAGTGCTGGGTATGTGCACAATGCAGTTTCAATCGTTCGTGGTGACTACTAAGGACCTGTTCTTTGCCAACAGGAGCGGCTATCAGACGTGTAAAAGAGGAAGATACTTCATACAATATATATAATTTGAAATAACCTTTCTGAAGTTAAATCCATGAAAGTAAACTAATTTGTAATTGAAATTGTATGGAATATATCTCTGTTTTAAGGAAAGGCAACATGTAAGGGTGAAGTGCTTTGGGAAGGATGGATTATATTATTCATTGATCCATCCATCCTCTAAACTCACTAATCCCGGCCAGGGGGTAGCTGGAGCCTATCCCAGCAAGCAACATGCACATACAGTAACAACCCCTTGATTATTGCATCAGCCATTGAAGAGGGAACACAAACACACCTATACACACCATGGGACAATTTAGAATCTCTAATTCAACTAACCTGTAAGTCTTGTGGGAGAAAACTAATTCAAACCCATGTGGACCTGCATGCAAACTCCACGCAGGGAGCACCTGGGGCACAACACATGAACTCCTTTCTACATGGCGGCAGCACTAACACTGTATCACTATAGCTGATTATTAAATGTTTACATTAAATAATCTTTAAAAAAAATTGGCCAAAAAAATCTTTATTTGAGACTTACTTCCTTGGGACTTCTGCAGCCAACGTTTTGAAAGCTGCTGCTACAGACATTCTCATATACAATGTACCTGTTGTTAGACTCACAGTCATATCCCAGGACATCCAAGTGTGGGATGTAACACAAAGCAAAATGAAAATTTGAAGTTTGGAGAAAACATTTTCCATCTATCTCTCAGAGATCACCATATCTGTTAATAAGGATGGCTAAATTTGTTCTGCTCACACCTGTGCTTTTTCTTAATCTAGCAGACAGGCTTTGGCCCCTTGGAACTGCTGGAGGCAAAGTTCTTCAATTTAAATTAAAAAGGTGTGTGAATTGGAAGGTGCTACAAATACTACCCAGGATCCACAGTTAGTTAACCACATTTGCTGCTGTTTATCAACTTTTTCATGATTTATATTTTTTGTTTTTTCTATTTGCTTTATTTCATGATCTTCCACTGATTCTAGGATGTCATAATGTCCTGGGACTCTCAGAACAAGAACACAATTCTGGGTACAACTCACTAAAAACTGTGTAGTGAATAGCAGCGAAATCTGTTGCTGCCCACAGGGTTTCTTCATAAAAACGTGCCTCCAATTTCCTCCAGCCTGTGCACTTTAAACGTTCAATGTTGCAATGTCCCATTTCTACTTAAACATTAGACAAACACATAAAATATCAATGGAAAGACCATGAGAAAGAAAAAGAAACGGAACAAAAGACTTGACACTGAAAGAAAATGGAAACATAAGATAGTTGTTTTAAATTTAAGAGTTCAGTATCTGAAGCTTACTGATGAATGTAGATATCTTAGAGAAGCACTGTGTTCTCCCTTGATGTCACTTCCGCGGTTTGCCTCTTCCTGCCTGATTACATCATAACTGGAAGAACCAACATGTTTGCCAGTTATCGAAAGAGATTCACTTCTGAAAAGAATGTTTTTTGCATTTTACACACATTTCTTTTGATTCATCCATCCATCCATTATCTAACCCGCTATATCCGAACTACAGGGTCTGCTGGAGCCAATCCCAGCCAACACAGGGTGCAAGGCAGGAAACAAACCCCGGGCAGGGCGCCAGCCCACTGTTTCTTTTGTTTCTATTATATACTTAAAACAGAAGACAAAAAACAACACCCCAAACACACATACATACTTCTGCCTTGAATAAGAGAGCTGCTGCTGTCAATCCCAGGCTTGTAGGTGATAGTAAGACGTGGTCAGATCTGCTCAGTTGTACTGCAGGTTTACCTTTCGAAGCATTGACATTCAGATAAAGGTCCAGCTTATTGTGTCCACAAATCCAGCATGCTAACTGAACTTTGTTCTTCCTTACGACACCCTGGTTACGTCACAAGCACTCTAAGGACAGAATCATTCAATTATTGGACTATTAGCACAGAGTGAACCATTTCTTTGTTTCTTCTGAATTAATGAACATTAATCAGGATGATGTAACTTATCTCTGCAGGCAGTAACTTTGACAAATTCAGTACATATTTTAATAACATTCTAATTTTAACTATAATGTCCTCAATTTTTCACTATTGGCCATTCACTCATTTCCAGTCCACCTGCTGTGTTTTCCGATTGGTCTGATCATATGAGGTGAAAAACCATCCAGCATTAAAATAGCATTTGAAATAAAAAGTTTAGTCTGGTTCTCCAAAATAAACAGATGCCACAGTACCAGAACTCACGTTGAAAACTCACTCAGTGTGAGTGAACTCACTGTAAGAGCGATTGAACATTCTACTTTTATGAAGACAGGCCAGTTCTGAGTACTTTCTACCTTTCTCTTATCCTTGCTCTGTATACTTTGAAACAGGCAACAGGCAGCAGTGATCACGGTTCTACAAGATGAGTTCAGAAACATTTCATATTTAATGTTATATCTATATAACATTATATATGTATATTGATATAATTATTGATATATTATCTATAACCCAGCCACAGGGGATGCACAAAACAGTGTGTTTCTTCGTGCTGGTCCCAAGCCTGGATAAATGGGGAGGGTTATGTCAGGAAGAGCATCTGGTGTAAAATTTTGCCAAATCAATATGTGGACAACAATACAAATTTCCATACCAGATTAGCCAACAGGGTTCTGGTGGAAATTGGGCTACTGTTGGCTGAAGAAGGGAGGTAGCAGAGTTAAAGATGTTAAGATTTGCATTGGGTGTGATAAGGATGGATAAGATTAGAAATGAGTACATTAGAGAGTCAGCTCAAGTTGAACGGTTGGGAGACAAAGTCAGAGGGGCGAGATTGCGTTGGTTTGGACATGTGCAGAGGAGAGATGCTGGGCATATTGGGAGAAGGATTTTAAGGATAGAGCTGCCAGGGAAGAGAAAAAGAGGAAGGCCTAAGAGAAGGTTTATGGATGTGGTGAGAGAGGACATGCGGGTGATGGGTGTAACAGAACAAGATGGAGAGGACAGGAAGATATGGAAGAAGATGATCCGCTGTGGCAACCCCTAATGAGAGCAGCTGAAAGAAGAAGAAGATTGATATATTATCTATATATAGTAATATATTTTCGTTGAGTTTTGTAAGGCTTCACCTTCCTCAAAACTTCTCTCACTTCCAGTTCAACGAATAGAACTGTGCAACTGCTTTCTGGGAGTTGTAATTGCAAATTGTTAATCAAGTCCTAATGAATTAATTTAACAATTGGCGGCTGAAATCCGCAAAGACAATCATTTGGTAGAGATGTCCATATACTTTTGGCCATGTAGTGAATGAAGCCAATGAAATGAAAATCAGAAGCAAAAAAAAAGTTTGCCTCCCTTTTCAAAGAATTAATGTTGCTATGCATTTTTAGAAATCACTCCATTCATTCATTTTCTAAACTGCTTATTCAGTAATGTATGTTAGTTACGGCTATTAAAGAGAACAGACTACTCTGATGGAAATGAATATTTATTTTCTATTTACATGATATGCCATCTGCCTTACACTGCAAATAATTGGCGTAGAAAAGCTGCTGCAATAATTTGTTTTGTTTTCCTTGCCAGTATTGATTTTATGACTCTGTTCTGTTAAATGGAAAATAGCACTTATCCTATGAAAACATGCTTTTTTTTATATAATATCCAGTTTATAATCTCAAAAGTGGTTAAGATGTCTGGTATGGTCCCAGATGATCAGAAACACTGTTCCTCACCCCACATTAGATTCGTTTTAATGGAGGTCTCACTGATGTCAGGTTAAGTTCTTCAGGTAGAGGCTTTTAGATCATTCATGGTATTATTTCAAGTAAAGCTGACTACTGTAACGCTTTAATGGCTTAATTTAAAATCTTTCTATCTACATGTAAATAAACATTTAAATGGTTTTGACTCCTTTTACTTAAGAGAACTGGTTGATGTGTACCTTTCAAAGCGTGTACTGCAATTGCTGTAAGAAAGTGTTTAAAAACATTCCAAGAATAATTAAGGTCAGCTTAGGAGGTCAAACCTTTAGGGTCTCTAAACTTTCAAAAGACCTGCCTTCTAATGTAAGCGATGACTTAGCGGCCTCAGCAGTCAGATACCCTACTGACAGTCAAGCTGCATATTTTTGGATTGGATCCTTCCGTCTGTAACTGGATATTGGATATTCTTACACACAAATCCCAGTCTGTCAGAACTGAGAATTTCACCTCCAGCTGATTGTGATGGTGTGGGTCGGCCCCATGTTACTGGGTCCCACCAGGGTCCTCTTCAACCCGCCAGCACCGATAGTCGTCACCAGGATGAGCTGAGCAGATGAGGACAAAAACACCAAGCAAGGGGAAGGCGAAACAGTGCTCAGTGCTTTTATTAAAAACAATTCAACCAAACAAGGTGTTGAAAAAGTGCAGCGCACAAAATGTCAATAAATACATAATCAATAAAATAAACCTGATGTTGAGGTTAAAATCCAATAAGTAGAAAATACCTTGAAAACAAGGTTAAAAAAATACAGAGTGCAGGAAACTCATTTAAAATGCACAAGCCCCACCACCTTCCATTAAAACTCCTCCTCTTGAGTGTCGCCCACACACTTCTTTCCTGGGGATCATTTTCCAGTCTGCCTTCTCCCCCTCTATCTGTTCCTGCCCTTCTCTCCATTCGTTTAACCTCCATGCCTCTCTTTTCTATTTCTTTCTTCTCTCTCTGTTCCCCAACTCTGCCAGGCAGACTCCTCTTTATACAGCCTGACTGGATGCAGGTGTGATACGCCGCTACCTCTGAGGTGTGAATGAGGCACCTGACTGATCTGCTCTCCTTAGCATCTGTATGCGCGATCAGCCATGCACCCCAATCAACCCTAGAGTGAAGCACACTTGTGCACACTAGCACTTCATGGGATGTGATCATTTATTTAAAAACTGCACTGCGCCACTGACCTCATCACACTGCTTCATTAGGCAATGTTCAGACTTTTAGACATTAAAGGGAAGAGATTATCTCTTGAGAAAACTAACAATTAAAATGGCAAAGGATTGTGATTTTGGCTTTTGTTTTCTTACAATTATACAGGGTGTCCCACTCGGGAGTGCAACTTTAAAAATGCGAATTACTCGCGTGAACGCGTGAACGTAAAGGCAAGCTGTAAGAACTGAACATACCTGTATTTAGTGGAAAACAAGTCCACATTACAAAAGGTGCTGAAAATGTCCTCCCCCAACGTCCGCGCACAAGGAAATGCGACACTCCATATTTGAGAATGTCCTCAGCAACATCTCACTGTCGATGGAAACAATTTCACGCTCGATGTTTGCTTTCAGTTGTTCGATGGTCCTGGGTTTGCTTGCATAAACCTTGCCCTTTAAATATCCCCATAGAAAAAAATCTGGGGGAGTTAAATCGGGCGATCGAGGTGGCCAAAAACCTTTCGAGATCACCCTGTCTCCAAAAAACGATCGAATCTCTTCCATACTGGCATGAGAGGTATGGCACGTTGCCCCATCCTGTTGGCCCGTAGCGGCGCCCGCTATAGTGCCCGCCTCTTTATGACACAGAATCAATTCTTCATTAAATAAGGAATATTTTGAACCTTGTTGCATGATGATATATGCGCGTGTTGCAGAGTAAGTTGTACTCCCGAGTGGGACAACCTATATCTTTTGTTTTGCCCACTATCTTTATTGAACAATCTAATGCCTTTAGCATTTAGACATCTTCTGCTAATTGAAAGTCTGTTATGATCTCAGCCACACACTATATGTCTGTGCAATGAGATTCTACTAACATCTTGCAATATCCTATACGGCATAGGATGCCACGGAACCTTCAAACGGAGCTGCAATGAGAATCTACTAACATTTTCCCATTTGGGAGCCTCTCAAACCCGACACCATCGGTAATGTAACCGAACAGTGGCGGCTCGCGTATAGGCACTGTAGAACTGCAGCATCCCCTATTTCCACTTGATATTATCGATAACATTTTTTCTTTAATTCCTTCTTTATACTTGTACAATATATAATCCTTAAGCTTAATGTCAGCAGCCATCCCCCAGTTTATGAAAAAGATACAAAAATCTTTGTATGGAACTGTGCGCTTCACAGTTCCAGCGGCATGGTGTCTGGCTGTTGTGCGCATGTGCACTTAGGAAGCAGCATGCGAGGCTGCGAGGGAGAGAGAGCACTGTCGCTCCCACAGTGCCGACCCCTGCTTTCAATGGAGAAAAACTTCCTCAGTTGTCATCCAGAGATCAAGGAGAAAATTATTGATCTTTTCGCGCAAATTAAAACAAGAAGAATGGATTTCATTTTTAAATGAATAGATCAAGCTTGAACTGTAACAATTTAGGATATAGTAAGTAAGAAATGTTTGATTTTGTTCTTTTAGGATTTTATCAAGTTTCTGAATAAATTTTCTTTTTATACATGTTTCTTTCCTTGTACACAATTTTAAAACAAAGGCTAAAAATTTTCTGGAGCAGCATCCCCACTAACTTTAGCTACGAGCCGCCACTGTAACCGAATGAGCTGACAGATGGGGACAAAACACTCCAAGCAATGGGATGGTGGAAAAGTGTTCAGTGTTTTTATTAAAGTCAAAAAACAAAATAGTGTTCAAATAAATAGTGCAGTATTTCTAAAATGAGGTGAAAAGTGGAGGTTAAAAGCCAATAAATACAACCAATTAATACGAGGTTAAAAATCAACAGGCTGGAAGCAGTTCCGTTTTAAAAACCCGGGTGCTTTCTCCGTTTAACTGGTTGCTACCTTGGTTCTCCCATGACCGACACTCTGTGGGGTGGCGAGTCGTCCACAATGTGTTCAGCTGGAGCGACCGCGGCCCCACAAAGTGTCGGCCGCACACTCCTCCTTAGGTGCTCTTCTTCCAGCTGCCTGCATCCTCTAGCAAACCTGCTCGCTTGCTCCTACACTGGCTCTTAGCGACTCCTGCCATCTTCTCTCTTTAACCTCCATCCTTGCTTCTTCATTTTTGAACCCCCCTCCGCACTCGTGCTTCTCCTTTTTATGTGGGGTCATGACACAGGTGTTGCGATTAGCAGCTCCGAGCATCAATTATGGACACGGGCGACTCTGCACCCTTGCACATAAGTGCGGAAACGCCTTTGCTGCAATTGGCACCCAGGAACCCCTCCCTCCATACTACCACGACTCCTCCTTAAGCCGCGAGTGCAGCAATTATTTATTTAAAAAGGCAATCAGCCGCGGACTTCACTTTACCGCATCTTGCAATATCCTATACAACACAGGATGCCATGGGGCCTTCAAGCAGACCTTCTTATATTTTAAGCTCTTTTAATTACAGAGAACAAAGAGTTGACATGTTTAAAATATTTTACTACACAACAATAAACACAGCAGTTTTTTCTCAATATAACTAGAGGAAGAATATCACAGCACACAAAGGGACATCTCAGCATAAAATTCTGGATAGGAACCAACATGCAAATATGTTTAATGAAATAATAATTTGCACCTCCCTGTTTGCAAACACATCCATCTTGAAGAAGACAACTGCGTCTGTGCCGCATCTCTAAAATAGCATCCACTAATCTCTTTGTTATTTCCAGAACGTCAGTATATTTAATACCAGTATTTTGGCAGAGTCTTCATTCAGATACTAACACAATCTGTAGCATTTGGTGATTTATTTAAACTAATATAAATTCCCTTCCATTTCTACTGACTATTTGTCTTTCATGTGGCTTCTCAGTTGTGAAAAGGATGCAAAATTACAGCAGTGAGGTTGAAATGTTTATGCCGCCATGGCTGTTTTGCAGTTTGCCTTTAAATCTTTCCCTAGTGAAACATTAGTCCTCTGTTATCTGCCCTGCATAAACCAGCAGATGCTTGCAGACCTAAAACAAAAAACTAAAAGTGAACTTCCTGAGTTACAAGACAGTATTGAGGAGGACTTTGTTTTATTCTAAACAAAAGTGGAGTGAATTTATATTCAAGCAAATTGTTTGTGAGATAAAGTTTTAAACTTTCAAGCATTGTTCTACTTCAAGAGGAGACAGAGGGCAAAGCCGAAAATCCAACTTGGACAGGCAAACAGGCACACAGATACTGGAAACACAGAAAACTGCATGTCTTCGTGGGGTGACCAGACCTCCTGGGACTGCCACAAATACAGCGGATCCAGAAAGTATTCACACCCCTTCACTTTCTGACCCTTGATTATGTTGTAGATTTAATTTTAAATAAACTATGGGGCTTTGCCTCCTGCTTGGTTTGCTCCACAACCCCCGTCCCCACTTGCTTCGCTGGCCAACCACACCCATAGTCTCTGCCGCTCGCATTGTGAAGAGGGGGGGCTGAACGCACCCCAAGGAGATGCGATCGCTTCTCCAAAACCCCCACTTAAACGGTGATACAATGGGGAAACAAATATCGGTTTTATTTTTACCTCCCCTTTGCTTGATCAGCTGCTGGATTGCTGCTGCTGCCGTGTCACGTGATCTGCATCTTGCGTGGCGCACTTCTGTCATCACCTACAGTATGTTCATTTATTCAATCTCTTTTTGCTTTTACCTTTTCATCAATATCGCATTAAATTTTGATTCCGTGTTTGGAATTATATCGTGCCGAAGCAATGTATATCTGCCCGTGAGTGAATATCGTTTCTTTCTCTCTACAAGAAATGTGTCTGACAATAGCATTCACACAAATAAGAAATGATTTCTCTCACGGGATTTCACTTTCACCAAACAACAAATCTTTTAATTATCACGGATACACCACTTCATTAGAAAGAAACACTATTTTTTTTTTACCCTGATGGCAGCACAAATTAGACGATCTACAAGTCTCCGACTTAAAGTTTAAAAGCGAACAATATATTCGATCTCTTTTCTCTGTTCTGTTATTTCACCAAGTAATAATTTCCGTTTGTTTGGGCTAATGTGATCTTTACTATCCTTTTTTTGAGACTTTCGAATTTTCATACTTCCATTATCTCTAACCTGCTCTGCATGTGTACCGCGTCAACGTTTTGGAATTCTTTACGACGTTCTACTTTGTTATCTACTTTTTGTTTTATTTCCGGCCCCGGGCGTCGTTATATCTCTTGGCACAAAGACTCGTCTCGCGGGACATGAAAGTGTCTGTAAGAAAATCACGTCTCGTCTCCTTCCAACCTTCCCAGAGTTTTTTTTTATAATAAAGAGATAAATTTGCCATTTTTCTCAATCAATCTACACTCAATAATCCAGGGGTGGGCAAAGTCATTCCTGGAGGGCCGCAGTGGCTGCGGGTTTTTGTTCCAACCCAGTTGCTTAATTAGAAAACAATCCTTGCCAATAATTACATTTCATGGCTTGTTAGTGCTTTAACTCTGCTTTGTCAAGTCATTCTCATATCCTAGATGTTTTTTCCATTCTAAGGATATCATCCAAATACTTTGAAGTGTAAAACGGATGGGTAATTCTCAATCCTTCACCTTTTTTCTCTTCTCTTTCCTTCCAAGTATTTAATTAAACCAAATAGTGCATGATAAATACACACAGGTGTAAAGGGTAACAAGCAAAATGGATAACTGCTGGTTTCTTTTGTCATTTGCATCTTATTGCTAATAAGGAGCAATTAAAAACAGAGAATGCAGCTGTTTAAGACTTAAATAAGCAATAAGGGTTCAAAATCTTAATGAGGGAGACAACTAAAATGAAGCAGAAGTGTTTCTAGAGCAATAAGTGCTTCTTATTAAGCAACTGGGTTGGAACAAAAACCTGCAGCCACTGCGGCCCTCCAGGAATGACTTTGCCCACCCCTGCAATAATCCATAATCACAAAGTGAAAACCTGTTTTCAGAAATGTTTGCAAATTTGAATAAAAATAAAAACTGAAATCTCCAATTTATATAAGTATTCCTTTGCTGTGTCACCCCAAATTGCAGTCAGGTACATCCCATTTGCTTTAATTCTCCTTGAGGTGTGTTTGGAACTTGTTTGAAATGACTATTTAAATCACAGCTTATTCTTAAAAAGATCTTCTTTTTTGGCCCTTATTTTATATCTGACCAGTGTAAAAGAATGAGTCTCAACACACTGGAAAAGTTTCGGACAGCCACCCATATATTGTCGCTGGCTGCAAAAGGTTTAAAGAAAACACATTGTTGTTGTCAGGTTGAGTTCCAGGATTGAACTGATGAGGTTTTGGAAGATGGTGGTTTTATATGCCGTGAACTGGAAGTGACGTCAGTCTGGGTGCTGGAACCGGAACTGATGTTAAATCAGGCAGGTTTTCCCATATTTGGCCTGCAGAGATAACACAAGTATGTTTAGAGCACCCCGCCACTCCCTGGTCTGGTGGGTAATTACTTCCACTTGGTCCACTCAGCTCACTCTTAGTCGCATGTGTGTGACACCAGTCAGAGTAACTCATGCAGATGCTGCACTGTTCATGATATTGAGATCCTGTCTAGTTGTACTTCGATACATTATGTTTAATTAATCTAGATGTGACCAATCAAATATTATGTGATGGGAAAGATTATGCTTATTTTAATAAAAGTCCTGGCAACAACATCTTATTTCAATAGCAGATTTTCATGCACACAATGTAGCTCAAAGTACTTTATGAAATGTTGAAGAAACAATTACATGAAAAGAAAAACAAATTAAATTAGATACGAACAATAACAAATATCCATCCATCCATTTTCCTACCCGTTGAATCTGAACACAGGGTCACGGGGGTCTGCTGGAGCCAATCCCAGCCAACACGGGGCACAAGGCAGGGAACCAATCCTGGGCAGGGTGCCAACACACCGCAGGACACGCACAAACACACTCACACCTCAAGCACACACTAGGGCCAATTTAGAATCACTAATCCACCTAACCTGCATGTCTTTGGACTGTGGGAGGAAACCGGAGCGCACGGAGGAAACCCACGCAGACACGGGGAGAACATGCAAACTCCACACAGGGAGGACCCAGCAAGCGAACCCGGATCTCCTAACTGCGAGGCAGCAGCTCTACCACTGCGTCACCGTGCCGCCACAATAACAAATAACAAAAACTATATTAATTCAGGCTTACATGACATAGATATATAAGCAGTAGAGAAGCAGAGTGCTTACAATCAGGTCTATAAGTATTTGGACAGTGACACAATTTTCAATTTTGGCTCTGTACACAACTACAATGGATCTGAAACAAACCAATCAAGATTAGACTGAAGTGTAAACTTTCAGCTTTAATTCAAAGGGTTTGACAAAAATATTTTATGAGCTGTTTAGAAAAGACAGCCATTTTTACACATGGTCACCCTATTTTCAGTGACTCAGAAGTATTTGGACAAACTAACATAATAATAAATATGATGCTCATTTTCAATATTTGGTTAATGACTGCCTGAAGTCTGAACCAATAGCCATATCCAAGTCCTGGGTTTCCTGCCTAGTGATGCTTTTCCATTAGGAGCTCCTTGTTTGTTGGACTTTCTGTCATCAGTTTTGTCTTCAGCAAGTGAACTGCATGTCCACTTGGGTTAAGGTCAGTTGACTGACTTGGCCATTGAAGAATATTCCTCTTCTTTGCCTTGAAAAGCATGGCTTTTATGTTTATATTTTGGCTCGTTGTACTGTGAAGTGTCGTCCTATCAGTTTTGCAACATTTATCTGAATCTGAGCAGACAGTATAGGCCTGTACTCTTCAGACATCATCCTGCTACTTCAGCCAGCAGTCATATCACCAATAAACACAAGTGACCCACTTTTATTTGTAGTCAAACATGCCCATGCCATAACACTGCCTCTACCATGTTTCCCAGATGATGTGGTATTCATCGGATCATAAGTTATTCCTTCTCTTTGTCATGCTCTTCTCTATTTATCATCCTGGTATATATTCATCTTAGTCTCCTTTGTCCAAAAAAAACAGTTCCAGAACTGGACTGGTCTTTTAAACTATTTTCTGGTAAAGACTAATCTGTCCTTCCTATGCTTGAGTCTTACCTGTGTTTTGCACCTTGTGGTAAACCCTCTGTCTTTACTTTCATGAAGTCTTCTCTTGATTGTAGACTTGGGCAATGACAGATCAACCTCCCAGAGAGTGGTCTTTATTTGGCTAAATGATGTGGAGAGGTTCTTCTTCACCAAGGACAGAATTCTACAATCATCCAGCACACTTGTCGTCTGTGGTTTTCTAGACCTTCTGGTGCTGCTGATCTTACCTGTGTGTTCCTTCTCTTTAAGAATGTACCAAATGGTTGATTTGGCCACTCCAGGTGTTTCTGCTATCTCTCTGATGGGTTTGTTTTGTTTCCTCTGCCTAATGTTTGCCCGTTTTCTCTTGAATGGACAGCTCTTTTGGGCCTCATATTCAGAGTGCACAGTGACAGCTTCCAAATACAAATTCTACACTTGGAATCAACTGCAGACCTTCTACCTGCTTAATAGTTAATGAAATAATGAGGGACCTGCTCCCACCTAGCTATGGAACAGCTTGTCAGTCAAATGTCCAAATACTTTTGAGCCCCTGAAAACAGGTGGACCATGTATAAATATGACTGCCATTCCTAAGAGGCTCATATGATATTTCTATTAAGCCCTTTGAATTAATGCTGAAAGTCTACACTTCTCATGTAATAAATTCTTCATTTCAAATCCATTGTGAGATATAAAATTATGAAAATTGTGTCATTATCCAAATACTTATGGACCTAACTGTATATGTAGTATCGTGTTGAAAGTCTGTAAAAAAATTAGTTTGATGATAAGGTCAGATGGCTAGGAGAACAGAAAAAATAAATCCAATTAAGTTGGAGAAAAAAAAATCTGCAAGTGTTTGAGGTCAAAAGACCACCCACTTGGCATTCTTCCTAACCTAAATGTTCTAATCATTGTTTCCAGACTTTGTCTCAGAGGACTTGATGCAGTGGGCCTGGTGGACAGCTGGGGCACCTGCCTTCATTCCAGCATCACAGGTGGCTACACAGCACCTCAAGCAGATGATGGTGGAACAAACCGGTACCACCACAGAAATTTGGAAAAAGAAAGCAGGGAAAAGGAAAGATTAGTAAAAACTGAAATTCCCAGAAGAATGTGATCATTCTTTGCATATATAATCTGTTAGGAGTACAACTACAATGCAGCAACGATAAACCCAAATTTAAAAAATGGGTTTTAGGAGTATTTTAAAATGATCCATGGTGCTAGCTTGGTATATCTCAATTGGTAAAATATTCCAGATTTTTGGTGGATAACTAAAAAGGTTGCCTCAACATTCATTTAAGCCTGGCTCTTGGAATAATAAGCAGACGACCATTAAAAGATCTAAGATTATAACTTGGAACATAAGAGGACAAACACTCCAAAATAGAGGAATGAGCAAAATTATTTAAAGCTTTATATTCCATTAGTGTTATTTTAAAATAAATTCTAAAGGACACAGGTAACCAGTGTAATGACACTAAGACTGGTGAGATTTGCTCAGATTTTGTTTTTCTGGTTACAGTTCTTGAAGCTGCATTCTGCACTAATTGAAAGCAGTTGATGTCCATCTTAGGTAGTCCTGTTAGGAGTGCACCACAGTAATCTAGCTAGCTAAAAATAAAAGCATAAATTCATTTTTCAGCATCTTGCAGTTCAATAAGAGGTCTAACTTTTGCAGTGTTCCTTAAACAGAAAAATACCGTCCTAGAAGTTGACAAAAGTAAATTGCAAGTTGTATGATCTGAAACAGTAGGTCAAATTTTTTAATTTTCCACAGTACATACATAACTACAGGGGGATAAAATTAATGAGCTACAGCATGAAGTAATGGGAAAGAGTAATGGAAGCTCGGTTAAGAAGTGAGGTGATGATTAATGAGCAGCAGTATTGGTTCATGCCAAGAAAGAGCACCACAGATACAATGTTTGCTCTGAGGGTGTTGATGAAATATAGAGAAGGGCAGAAGGAGTTGCATTGTGTCTTTGTGGACCTGGAGAAGGCATATGACAGGGTGCCTCGAGCGGAGCTGTGGTATTGTATGAGGAAGTCGGGAGTGGCAGAGAAGTACGTAAGAGTTGTACAGGATATGTACCAGGGAAGTATGACAGTGGTGAGGTCTGCGGTAGGAGTGATGGATGTATTCAAGGTGGAGGTGGGATTACATCAGGGATCAGCTCTGAGCCCTTTCTTATTTGCAATGGTGATGGATAGGTTGACAGATGAGATAAGACAGGATTCCCTGTGGACTATGATGTTTGCTGATGACATTGTGATCTTTAGCGATAGTAGGGAGCAGGTTGAGGAGACCCTGGAGAGGTGGAGATATGCTCTAGAGAGGAGAGGAATGAAGGCCAGTAGGAACAAGACAGAATACATGTGTATGAATGAGTGGGAGGTCAGGGGAATGGTGAGGATGCAAGGAGTAGAGTTGGTGAAGGTGGATAAGTTTAAATACTTGTGATCAACAGTACAGAGTAATGGGGATTGCGGAAGAGAGGTGAAAAAGAGAGTGCAGGCAGGGTGGAATGGGTGGTGAAGAGTGTCAGGAGTGATTTATGACAGAAGGGTATCAGCAAGAGTGAAAGGGAAGGTTTAAAGGACGGTAGTGAGACCAGCTATTTTATATGGGTTGGAGATGGTGGCACTGACCAGAAAACAGAAGACAGAGCTGGAGGTGGCAGGGTTAAAGATGCTAAGATGTGCATTGGGTGTGATAAGGATGGACAGGATTAGAAATGAGGGCATTAGAGGATCAGCTGAAGTTGGACGGTTGGGAGACAAAGTCAGAGAGGCGAGATTGCGTTGGTTTGGACATGTGCAGAGGAGAGATGCTGGGTATATTGGGAGAAGAATTCTAAGGATAGAGCTGCCAGGGAAGAGGAGAAGAGGAAGGCCTAGAAGAAGATTTATGGATGGGGTGAGAGAGGACATGCAGGTGATGGGTGTAACAGAACAAGATGCAGAGGACAGAAAGTTATGGAGGAAGATGATCCGCTGTGGCAACCCCTAATGGGAGCAGCTGAAAGAAGAAGAAGAAGAAGAAGAAGAATACATGAGGCGGTGCTTCAATTGGGATAAAAGGTCTCAGTAAAAGGAAGGATGACTTTGCAGCTTTTAATTTTAATTAAAATGCAAGAATCCTGATTCAGTCCAAACAAAATACCTGTTGTGTAACTGTGAGAAACATTCTTTTTATCACACTGTTAGTAGGAAATTGTACTGAACACTTGTACTTTGTAAGTTGTTAAATTTAAGATAGGTAAATGAACAAAAGAAAATATAATACACAACTATTTATGTCTGTAATGATAATCTTCCTTTTTGATTAATTAATTTTTTTTTTCTGCTGTAATTATCCCAATTACCTATTAATTTAAGTCAGAGAAGGTATTAATCCAGTAATAGAGTAAATGTAAACTTTTGCTCAAATTAAATTTATCATCAGGTTGGATTAGAGGTGAGTGACTTGAATTTTGAACAAAAAGAATCGGTTCTTCTTTGTAGGCAATAATTTTAAAATGGAACCAATTTTTCTTTTATTCAGAAAGCCATTAGAAAGAAGGTTGAGGCGCCCCTTTTCCTCAGATTGCTACACTTCATGGGCAAAAGTTTTCCAGTTTAAATTTGAATAAGGTGTATCCTGTCATCAATTTCCTCTTGCTTTGTTTCATTTCAAGTGCTAGCTAGAACCGAAATAAAACTGAAACACTGTAGCTCATCTTTTTTTCTTGGATGAACAGATGAAGTCATTCCAAGGCTAATACCACTTGGCTGAGGAAGAATCTTTTTCAAACACTTCTACTGTATTTTATTAAAAAATTGGAAAATGGGATAGAATATAGAAGTTATATTCAAAAATAACTTGGTCTGTATGTACTTAAGGATTTATATACTTTATATGCTATGCCACCTTAGTGCTGCTGTTTACTCTAAACCTTAATTTACTTAAAAATTCATTATTTCAACTTTCTATTACTCTGTAGTATAATGTGATAGATAGATAGATAGATAGATAGATAGATAGATAGATAGATAGATAGATAGATAGATAGATAGATAGATAGATAGATAGATAGATAGATAGATAGATAGATAGATAGATAGATAGATAGATAGATAGATAGACTCTCAGGGGGCATACTCACCCTGCTGGTTACAGTTGGCTCTTCAGTTTTCCCCAGACACTTGTGGAAACATGGTGTTTGTATGGTCACAATGTTAAAGTTTCAGTCTTGATCAGTCCATTTCTCTTGTTGATGTCTAGGAGTAAACATGAGTACTCCACTCTCCATTTGCATCAAAGAAGAGCAGCAAGGAACAATCTTCCTTTTATGGGCTTAATGTATTCCACCTTAAATTGTCCCAAGGGGGAAATTTGGCTTTTTACAGAAGCTCATTAAATAAATACATTCATAAATAGTGTCACTCACGAGCAATTTGGGGGCAGCCAATGAGCTCGACAAGGCATAGAAAACCATAGGACAGGACTACTAGACAGAGCGCCTTTCTCTCTTTCTCAGCAGGAAAAACGAAGAGACAAAACCTGACAAAACATAAACAGACGACTTACCAGCAATGCACTTCTGCATCAATCTACAGTCCCCCAGGATGACTTCATGTCCGGTCCCTCGCTGACGTCACCTTCATCATCCCGCTCCTCTGTTACCCTAATTTCCTTTATGACTGTACTTCTTCCAGTTCCACCTCATAAAAGCTCCCTCTGAAAACTGTTTCTCTGTCTAACGTGTACTTTGTATGCATACGACTGGTACCTCAGAGCTACTGCTTGGCCTGAGCTGTACACACTATACAGGGACAGTTTCCCCAATCTTGAATCGATTTTCTGTGTCTTCTTATACTTCACAATAGGTAGATAAATAGATAAATAAATAAATATACACACACTAAGGTCTGAACTCACACCTGAATGACTAAAACGTAAGAAAATAAAAAATGAAAACTTCTGACTTGGCAGTCCCAGTGAGGCATTATATAGACGTATTGCTGTTGGTATAATGGACCCCCAGTTGTGTTACTTGACACACTTCTGCTCAATAATTCGTTGGCTGGAAGTCCTCAGTGTTGGTGTGTCAGAGATAGGATGTGCTGCATTGTTCATAATGGTATGCAGTTTTGTTTTAATTCTCTCCTTTTCTATGAACTCCAGGGTGCTTCCTAAAAATGAGTTTGCCATTTTAATTAGCTTGTCGATTTGGTGGGCATCTCTTGATGTGATGTTACCAGCCCAGCACACCCCAGCATAGAAAATCACACCAGAACATCACAGAGTTGTAGAAGATGTGAAGGATGTCACTGCTCACAATAAAGGAACACAGTCTCTTAAGGAAGAAGAGTCTGCTCTGCCCTTCTTTATAGAGTTCTTCTGTGTTACGAGACAAGTCCAATTTGTGATTGATGTGGACCCAGAAATACTTGCAGGAGTGGACCACCTCATCATCCACTCCCTGAACAGTGACCAGATGTTGAGGTTCTTTCATGAGGTGAAAGTCAGTAACCAGTTCTTTGGTTTTGCTGATGTTAAGCTGCAGACAATTCTCTTTGCACCAAGAAATTAAATTCTCAACCTAACTCCTCTCCTTTTGTCTCTCCCCTTTATTAATACCCCCGATAATTGCAGTCATCATGGAATTGTTTTAGAGTGACACTTTCCTAACTTTCTTATGTAGACTCACAGATATGTTCTCAGAACCAATTATTGTCCTTTTATTCTTGCACTCACCTGGCTGGGAAGGAGACAACTTAGACTTGGTCCATAGTGGACTGCTACTGCGACTTCTCGTTCTTCTCTCCCGTAATTTCTAGACCCCTGACAGCAAGACAGAGCAATAAAGCAAGCCCAGGTGTCAACATTTAGTCTCTTAAGGTTAGACTACTGCTTCATGGTGTAGGTGTTTTTAGTGACTGTGTTCTTCCTTTGCTTCTCTTTCTTTGTTGCTTCTTTTCTGCTGGTTGAATCTTCTGACTTTTTAAAGTTTATTAGAAAAACGTAAACACCCCTAATCCCTTTCTGTCCAATGTCATTTGAACAGACCATGTCAGTGCATGTTTACGAGTTAAGCGAATCCAGTGGTTCAAGAACATCAATTTCTAAGCACGTGGAAAGCCCATAGATGTCACCCTTTGAAAGGAAGACAGGACTCTTGACCAACTAATGAGGGACAAAAGTCTAAAATTCAAAAAGTGACTACCATGAGGCTTTGAGGTTCCTGTTTATGATTTGCTCTGTTTAATCTAGAAGTAACTATTTAATAATTTTTTAGACAAAAAAGCAAGTATTTTGCATGTTTTGAACTTAAAACTGGATAAGTCACATGAGGATTATGCAGCACAAGTAACGTGAGATTTTTTCTGTTTTCTATGGACATTTTTCACATCATTTGATGTTGTCCAGATGTTCTTCACTGTAGAGTCTCATTCTATCAGAAATGTTATGATGTACTTTTTCCATGAAAACACGAGATTAAAAATGTTTCTCGGCCACCAAACTACATGGAGTAATTAACAAGTATGTCAAAGATGGACAAGTCCTTGTTGCCCCAGGATGTACCTGGTCATTCACCTCTGCTTCTTGTGCTGATATACTGTATCTTTTTTGTAGCTTGGTGACCAGAATTGCATAAAGTAGTCCAAGTGCAGTTTCACTTACCACAAAATTATATGCAGGTCGGTCCTTGCGATTCACATGTCATCAACAATTAAATGGTAATTATTTTGTGTGTTTTTGCAACCGGTTGCAGAAAACCCCACCACTTAAATGGACTGCAAATCCCAGCAACCCCAGGAGTACTGCATCATTGGGCAGCTTAGGCGGCTTGTGCAAGGGCTGCTAGGTGATAGAGGAGGCCAGTAGTTATGGAAATGAGCCATAACAAACTGGCATGATCACAATCAGTGATGTCTTCTTCCTTCAACACTTCACTGCACAATTGGACTTCAATGGCACCAATCAGATTACAGTTTTCTATGGATTTGTGTTCTTGTCCTGTGATCACTTATTTGTATGATTTTGTCTGGGTTGGACAATGACTTCTTCTGGGGAGATTCACTTACATCGGCATCATGGTAGGAAAAAACCTTACATAATTTTCAGGAGGCCTTTGAAAGGGCTTTCATTTCATAACTACACCACCATCATCTGCATCTGTAAAACTGGACTGTGTCTGAGGTGACAGCGATAGACTGGCCATCTGACTCTGTGAAGAGGATTACTTGTGATCTGCTTTTGTGTGTTTTATTTACCCCATTTTTTGACATCCATTGCCCTTCCCAAGATTTTTTTTCATTATTTTTTCCTACAAGGTTATTTAGGAGTATTTTTTCTTGTCGTCTTAGAGATTCAAGGCTGGGGGCCTGTCAGAAAAACAGGGCCTGTTAAAGCCCATTGAGGCATTTCTTGTGTGACTTTGGGCTATACAAGAAATAAATTGTTGCTGTTGTGTTTATTTTTTAGTGCTTAGTGTTTTGTTGGATTTCTTTTGTATCTGTAATAAATATACACACACGTTTATTTTAATAGGTTAAATTTTGTAAAACGTTCACGAAAGAACTGCTGAACTACGCACTTTGGGGGACACCACGCATCTTTGTCTTGGCAGCCAGTCTTACACACGAGATTTGCTTGTGCAGTGATCTCATGTTTGTCGCAACTTTTTGCATCTTATTTAGTGCAATAAACGTAGAATATGAGGTAATTATACATGCAGTGGACACAAAACGTATTTGCATATTTTCGCATTCATGTGGATCCTGCACCCCTAGCTCCCTGCAAATCACAAGAGATTATTGTAATTTCTTGTTTGTGGGATATGATTTAATTAAATTAATCATATATAATCCAACAAACAAATTTATAAAGCCAAAACATTTACTTCTTATCTAAAGATTGACATAAATATTAGCACATGTGATATACCATCATCTCCATCAACTCTTTCCTCCTGCTTGGATGAAATTGAGGCCTGGATGTCGAAGAACTTCCTCAAGCTGAACAGCGCCAAAACTAAAGCTCTTTTAATTGGTACCCCCCATCAACTTTGTTCTTCTGTAAATTGTATTTCATTTTCTGACCATACCATTACTCTCTCCCCTTCTGTTACAAATCTGGGTGTCAAGTTAGACTCCCATCTGTCATTTGACACACATGTCCATCACCTTTGTAAAATTGCATTCCTTCATCTCCGAAACATAGCCAAACTCCGTCCCTAACCTAACCCTAACCCTAACCTTTCCCTTTGTGTTACTGAAAAGCTGGTTCATGCCTTTGTCTCCTCCAGGCAGGACTATTGTAATGCACTCCTCATCGGAATACCCAAGAGCCTTCAAAAGCTACGACAAATTCAAAATAGTGCTGCAAGAATCCAGATGAGGGTGCGGAAATATGAACACATTTCACCAATCCTTCGGTCACTTCATTGGCTCCTTATCCATCTCCGTATCAAATACAAACTCTGTTTGTTTACTCACCAGTGTATTCATGGAAATGCTCCACAATATCTTAAAGAACTCCTTATATTACAATCCACTACAAGAAACTTCCGTTTTGTAAATACCTACCGCCTTCACCCCCCTGTGACCAAACTTCATACAATGGGAGACCGAGCCTTTGCAGCCGCTGCTCCATGGCTCTGGAATGTTCTACAAGAGAGCCTAAGAACACAGCAGATTGTGGGCTGTTTTAAAAAACAGCTACAGACTTTTCTATTTAGGAAAGCTTATTAACAACAATGCTATAATTATTGTTGTTTTATCTCTGTTTTTATCTTGCTTTGCCTTTGTTTAAACTTTTTATGTAGCACTTTGAGATTTACTGCTAATGTAAAGTGCCCCATAAATAAAATGCATTATTATTATTATTATTATATACAGTAATTACACCTTGTGCTCAGCGGCTGACATTAACAACACGTCATTCTTGGTCACTAGAAGGGCTTCCATCTGCATCTAATTTGAATTTTGAACTTCTTTGTGTTTGTTTGGATTTCCTCTCACAGTCTAACATCATGCAATTACTTTGATTAGTGATTTTCAACTGATTAGGATGAATAAGAGTTGGTCTGTGTGTGTGTGAATGTGCACTGAAATGGACTGGCTCCTTGTGCACTGCTGAATCCTGCCAATTTACTGTAATTGCTAGGATAGGCACCAGCTTCCTAACCACTATACTGGAAAAAGTGAGTGCAGAACTTATATGGATGGATGGATGGATAAATCTGTAAGACGTTAAGAATGCTTTAACTCTATTTGCAAAATTATGCAAACCTGTAATAAAATGTATTATTTTTTTAAATTTTAGTGAATTACCAGGTGTATCATTTTAGGGCAGCACTGTAGAGTCTTTAAAGAAAAGTGACATTTCTAAGGAAACTGTAATTTGCCTCACCTGATCAAACCTGGAGTTGTCCATCAGTCACACTAAGCACCTCACCTCAAAAACACAATCACTTCAGACGAGAGCAGTACAGCAAAGCATGATGATACTGGAGACAAATGGCTTTGTACAGATCATCATGATGATTCTTTTGTGTGAACGCTGCTGGCCTGTAAATCACCAAACGTCTTCTACAGAGCAACTGAAAATGTTAATGAGTTGTAAATTGTCTTTAGAAATACATCATAATGTTTAAGGTAGCTATACACATAAGCAAGTGATTGGAATATTTAAACAAGTTAAATATTATGCAATGGATTCTACTTTCTGTCTCTAATAATAATGTTTTAGGGAAATAGGGAAATCTATTGAATACTAAAGGAACACAAATGTAATAATTTGAAAAAGAGTGTTTAGTTTTAAGGGCGGCACGGTGGTGCAGTGGGTAGCGCTGCTACCTCGCAGTTAAGGGACCTGGGTTCGCTTCCTGGGTCCTCCCTGCGTGGAGTTTGCATGTTCTCCCCGTGTCTGCGTGGGTTTTCTCCAGGTGCTCCGGTTTCCTCCCACAGTCCAAAGACATGCAGGTTAGGTGGATTGGCGATTCTAAATTGTCCCCAGTGTGTGCTTGGTGTGTGTGTGCCCTGTGGTGGGCTGGCGCCCTGCCCGGGGTTTGTTTCCTGCCTTGTGACCTGTGTTGGCTGGGATTGGCTCCAGCAGACCCCCGTGACCCTGTAGTTATATATAATGGATGGATGGATGTTTAGTTTTAATGTTACGTTTATAGTTTTGAAAGTGGTTGAACCACATCCCCATAGTGGGAATTTTGATAACATGCTCCTGCAGAAGGAAGCCATTTGGAATCTTTAAACACCTTATCGCATATAGTCTTAACCTTCCTCTTATGTTAGCTTTCTGTTACTATCTCTTATGTTAATGGGTCGGTTTTGACCCGTGTCTTTAATCAGCCTTATTACCCTCAAAACAATTATTTATCATCCAATTTTTTTCCTTACCTATTGGTTACTTTGTTACGCTTCCTTGTCCATTAAAAGAATGTTTTTAATATTTTTGCTGTGACCTCATGAGCTTTTACTTTAACAGCATACCTCTCGTATTCAATTTTAAAAAATGATTAAATGAACCTCAAGAGAATTATTTAAATAAATAAATAAAAGGTTGTTATGTTACCTGACTATTACTGAGGGGTATTAGAACACATCTCTTAAATAAATTTGTTATATATATTTTTTATTATAATATTAATTACTATAGTAACATCTATGGTGTTACGGGTCAAATTTGACCAATATATATTTATTTCAAAGAAAAAGGCAAAAAGTATTTTCAAAAATAACTTTAATATAAATGAAAAGCTAAACAAGTAAATCTCAAAATGTGGATTTGCAAGGTCAAACAAACAACGAACAATCAAGCAAATCAAACCAATAGAAATGAGGCACTAGTTCCAAAAAACGTCTGTGTGCAAGAACATGGATGTGCATTTAGATGCATGTGTGGCAAAAAGTGACACTTTTAGTGTGTTCTTTGCAAATCTATTTTTTGCAGTAGAAGCAGAGTACGTTTGTCTTTCTGTCTTTGTTGCTAGGGCAGACCTGACACCTCTTTCTTTTAGAATCAGGTGGCCTCAGTGGGGTTGTGGCTGTGGCTGTGTAGGTTGATGTTGAGGCAGTGCTGGCCGAAGAGGATGCTGGCACTGATGCTCTTTGTGTTGCTGATGGTGTGGAAGGAGTGCTACGTGAGCTCTGCAGCTGTCTGACCAAGGCTGCAGCGGCTGGGTCCCGGGGCACCCGTTCCCTTCGCTCAATGTGTGCCTTGACAAGGGAACTTCCTAACTCCTCAAGAAACATTCTCCGCTTGTTTTTTCTGGTTGAGTTCCACCCTAGGTGAATGTGGGTCCACAACACAAATGCATTATATGCAGACACATCTAGAATGTTATAAAGCACAACCATTGGCCATCTCCTGGTCATTCTCTGGCAAGTGTAGGTGGCAGTCAGCTTGTCCAGGTTGTCCACTCCACCTTTGTTTTTATTATAGTCCAAGATAATTATGGGCTTTTTGTCACTTGCTGATGACACAGCTGCGTCTTTTTGAAAAGTGGACATACGTAAGTATCACACTCCGGTGTTTTTTTGGACAATTTGAAACAACCGTGGTGGTGTCTGTAAAAGCAAATTTTGAAGAAAGTGGAGCCCTGTCCTTCACCTGCAAAATTTCGGCAGGCAGCTCAGGTTTATTTTTTTTTTTACTGTGCCCACCATGGTAAATTTCCACCTGAGAAGTTCTTGTCCAAGGTCATAGCTGGTAAAGAAATTGTCACATGTGATATTGTGACCCCGCAGTCCAGTAGTCATATCTAGGACTACACGTTTTCCTTGATTTTTCTCAGGAATGCCACTTGCATGTTTGCCTGTGTAAATCTGCAGATTCCATGCATAGCTGGTTTTTGCATCACAGGCTGCCCAAATTTTTATGCCGTATTTCCCTGGCTTACTAGGCATGTACTGCCGGAAAGGGCATTTTCCACGCAAAGGGACAAAACGTTCATCTACTGTTACCTCTGGCCCTGGGTTGAACATCAGTGGAAGGAGCTGCACCCACCTTTCCCAGACATCCCTGATGGGAGCAAGCTTGTCAGAGTTTTCTCTAGTTTCTCTGTTGTCAAATCTAAGGACTCTTGATATCATTCGAAATGACTGAAGTGACATTGTTGCCCGGAAAATATTTCTGCCTGTCGACGCATCCCAGAGACTATCAGTGGCCTCATTGCTGGATTTGTAAACACCAGCAAGAAGAAGAACACCAATATAAGCATCCAGGTATTCCTCATCAATGTCATTCCACATGTCGCCATGAACCTTTTTTCCTTCAAGGTTTGTCATAGCAGTCATGACTTTCTTTAGTGACAATGGCATAAACAGATCAAAACATGTCTTGATGTCACTTACTCTCGTCACAGCAAACCTTGTGATTCCAGGGGTCATTTTGATGACATTTGCAGCAGCTGCCCTGCCATGTAAGTCAGGAGGTACTGAGCTCCAACAGATGTTACCACTTTTGGATTTGAATGTTTCAGCAGGAGTGAGTGCAGCTTCAGCATCGGTGACCTCCTCATCAGACTCATCAGATGTGTCTGTGCCTTCTGGTAGATACTCTACAATGTCTTCCTCCTCGGAAACCTGCTCATCTGTATCACTATGCTGTTCTGTGTCCTCTGCCTCATTTTAAGAAAAGATATGATCCAGAGCTTGGCTTACTGTAAATCTTCTTCTCATTTTTAACTGCTTCAAACAGGAGATGTGTACTCTGCAAGTCACCAGCGCTAAACTAAATTTGTCTTATGCAAGCCTTCCATGTCTGAACAGGTCTGTCTTTGTTTGTTTGTTTTGTTTGTTCAGGTAAGGAGACACACAGGCAAAGAGAGAAGCCCCTCAAAGTGTGTTTAGGATTTTTGTTTTGACCTTAACTATTGTTTTATAACCTTAAATTATAACTGGGTCAAAACTGACCCTACCAACACAAAGGTAATAATTTTCACCAGAGCATTTTATAATTTAGTACAATTGTTTTTTTTTTTGTTTTATTTTAATTAAATACAGATTCCTGACAAAGTCAAAAAGCCTTGATGCAATAAACAAAATTAGGTAGTAGTTTTGTGCATTTAAAAAGTAAAACGGGTAGGTGCTGACCCTAACACAAGAGGAAGGTTAAGTGAATCCTATGACTTACAGTTTTTTCTTTAAATGCTAAGTCAGTGTTTCTCAACCAATGTGATTCAGCAGAGTGGTGTGCCTTGAAAGATACCCAGGTGTGCCATGGAAATAATAATGTAGCGCACCTGGGTATGAATCTAAGAGGGACGAGCTCTGGATGTGGTTGAGACCTGTCTGAGGAAGACAGGACTACCTGAAGAAGCTGGCATTAAACCAACTCCATGATCGCTATGTTACAGGCACAGCACCTACAGCACTTCGGACACGTCTCCTGGCTGCTAGAGTCCATCAACCTGGGTGCACGGTCACCAGCAAGCCTCACAGGGCTGGTGGATAGTGGGTGTTCTGCCCCACATGCAGTTAGCTGCTATTGATATTTGTTGACCTGTGCTTATCCTTTGTCTTGTCATTTATTAACACACCTGTTAGTCACCTTCTGCATTCACAGTGGTGTTATAAATGTCCATAGAGCTCACATAAAAACCGTAGGTCCCATAATGAACATTTAAATATAATGCATCCCTCATGTCTCATGTAGGTACCCCATTTATCTCTTGTTTCGGTCATGTCCAAAATGATATCTTTAAGGTGTATAAACCCCTGGGTCTGGTTAGTTGTGGTATGCAGCAATCTGAATTTCTGTGTATGCGCATCTCTTGCCACGATCCAATGCTAAAAATCACTCGCATTGTTAGTGTCTCATATTTTTAAGTTTTATTATTTAATGTATATTGTTTGCTATCTACTGCTTTGTAAATCATTATGTCTTATTTATTGTCTTTGTTTGTATATATTTCAAGCTTACAACAAGGTACGTCCAGTAAAATCCTTCAAGAAAGCTCACCCTTGTCATTCTTATGTTTATGTGCTGAGTTGTTTAAGCTCTCTACGGCTGTACAAAGTGGGCAGAAAAGTGAGCATATGAGGCAAAAGGATTAAGCAGAGGAGAGACACCACTAAAGTGCAAAGTGACGTGTCTGCAAATGCTGATCTTGGAGCTTCTTTTTTACTGGCTTCTCTGCCCCTTTGGGCAGTTGAATATGTGTATGAGATATACAGTGTTTGTGGTTGGTAAAATAATGGTGTACCTTGAGATGTTTTTTGTTACAAAAAGTGTGGTATCCCCAGAAAAAATGTTGGGAAACACAGTGCTAAGTTATTAACATTTTTGTTTGCTTGTTGGTATATGCCTGAAGTTCTACAATTGCGTAAGAACTGCTTTGGAAACCTTTTATAGGTCAGTTCTAGCTGGCCAATACTGCTCTGTTCTACCTTACATTATGTGATGACTGTTTCTTTTATAATGTCACAGCAGTTTGGGTGATAGCAAACAGTCTTTATTCTTCACCTTGAAAAACAAGTCTTTTAAGGGCAGCCTCTGAACACGAAAAACTTCACTCATTTGACTCCAGTCTCCTCTTCCTGGAAATTAAAAGAATGCAGAACCATCTCCATCAACGCTATTGAGCTCCATGAATGATCTACAGGATAGAAAAGTCAGCAATCAAAAAACTGTGTAAGTAAATTGACTTTAAAGCTTCCTAACACTCTGAGATCTGAGTTTACACACTGACACTTTATCTGTCTATAGCTGACCACGCAAGAGTAGTTTTTTTTTTCTGTATATGCTAGCTGTTTCAAAAAGTGTCTGTTCTTAAATCAACCTTAGATAACAAAAGTGGGACAACCACTGCACAATAACCTGTTTTAAATATGTCTATGTCTATATAGCGTTGTTCCACACAGAGATTTTGGGCCCCATGAAAGGATTTCATATCGGGTCCCCCACCCTGACCAGACCAACCCTGTACAAAGGCTATGTGACCACAAGACCCCTCTGCCCCCAACTTATTTGAAGTTTACAATAACCTTACCCATTCAAGTTCATAAAGCTCTGGTTGGTTCCCATACTACTGTCAAAAATTCAAATATGTTTGAACTTAGGTTAATGACTGTAAGTGTTACTTATTTGAAGATGCTTTTTTAAATGTGTGGCAGACGGCCAAGACCCATGCCTGGCCGGGACCACCTTTAACACTAGATCCAGGGAAGCAGCCATATGTGAACATTTGAATGAAATATGTGAATATTTAATGAAATCACTGATAGCTGCTTAAACAACCTAAATGCAGTTTTTATTTTTCCCCAATTAAGCAGCTTTTTTGCTCCTTGAAACCAGAAGATGATCACTTTTATATAAATTGAGGCACTGTGACTCATCTGAATAAGAGGGTGCCTGAGATCATGTCTCACAAATGAAGTAACTGAATATACTAAATGGTGTGTTGTACTTTACTTAATAATTAGTATATGTCAGCTTATTTGAACTGGCTTCTAATTAGTTTATTTTTTTATCTTTTAGATGCTGAGCTAAATTGAACAATCCAGTAAAGTAGTTCATCTGCACCATGTAGGGAGAATGGGCTAATCATTACAATGACCTTTCTTTGAGAAAAACGGGGTAACTAACTATCATGCTCTGTGATGATCTGTACCTGCAGCTAATTGACACCATCCATTTTTTTTTGGAGTATCTTGAGGTTCATGCACTGAGATGGACTATGGCAAGTACGGAGACAAGAATAAGTTAAGGTGCAAAAGTGCAAAGAGTGCGCCTTTATTAAGCAGCAAAAAAAAAAAGTGTGCTGTACAATTAAAGTCTTCAATAAATAGCTTTCAATAAATAATTCGGTAAAATGGGGAAATGAGAGAAAAAAAATGTGCTGTACAATTAACGTCTTCAATAAATAGCTTTCAATAAATAATGCAATAAAATTGGGCAATGAGGGAAAAAAATCAAAGTCTAATAAATAGATAAAACCAGGATTTAATTTCCATATCAGTCCTCTCAGATTTTCTTGTACTAGTGTCCCTCCCTGTTTCCCTTTCTCTCTCATCTTGCCTGCTCTCACTTCAGGCACATTCAACAGGAGTGAGACGCTAATGAACACGGTCTTCACAACTCCCTCTCAGCCACCTCTGCTGGTACCCACCAAGAGTCTCTCTCTTTTTCATCCTGTCATCCCATCCCCATTGATGTATGCAATGAACTTCCAAAAAGCATGCAGTTTTGTCTTCTCCCCGACTCAACAGGTTTGTATTGTTCTCCCTTGGAACTGGACTCCCTGCTTGCTCCTTGGTCATTCTACAGAATGGACCACTCTCTTTCTATTTCTCTCTCACAAACAC
The DNA here is from genome assembly GCF_900747795.2 of Erpetoichthys calabaricus. Lineage (NCBI taxonomy): Eukaryota > Metazoa > Chordata > Cladistia > Polypteriformes > Polypteridae > Erpetoichthys > Erpetoichthys calabaricus. The sequence goes on along the minus strand of NC_041397.2, from coordinate 298,001,449 downwards.
ACACACTTGTTTAAACTCTGATTCCCATCTATGATTTCCATTTCTTTCATTTTGACTTCCTCTGCCCTTTCTGTCTGTATTCAGACCTTTATATACTATGGGTGTAGTCACTACACTGATCACCCCTTTGCTCATGAATAATTAATCAACCTTTCCACCCATTAAGTCTTTCCTACACACACAATAATCTAAACTTACAAACTCGAGTCGCACCTTTATACAAAAAAAAAAAAAATCTGCCATGGCCACTCCATGCCACACCCTCTTTTCTTTTGTTCAAGCTTTTCTTGTGTTCACTTTTCTGGAAACTGGAATTTGGCTTCAACATTTCAATTAAGTAAAATGAAAACATATCTAATATTGGCTAGTAAGTGTGTAAATTACCACTCTATGATTCAGGTTTGTGAGAACCTGGCTGAACCATTCTGGCTAAATGAGAGAGGAGAATCACAATTTGTCAATGACCATTAGTTTCTAAAATGTAACTAAATTACTCTTTTACATTTAATTTCAATAACTAGCTAATAAAAACTGATAAATATATGTTCCTACTTTTTTGAGTGTCCCTGTCAGTCAGAGGCCCTTGGACTCATCTTATAAGTCCCATCACCCCTAATGGTGTCCCTGTTCCCACAATTTAAAGCTGTTCACAACAGGACTTCCTTTGAGAAAGGGACTGGGATGTTTCCCAGATGAAGAGCTGATATGCCTGCAGCAATGATTTCTTTCTGGACTGGCTCTGTTGGTCAGTGGAGTTCGGGCATTCAACCTCTATTCTGGTGGTATTGTGTGAACCATCATTGAGGATCTTCCAGAAAGAACAGGATAAACTCTTCAAATCCATATGTGCAAATCATGTAGAGATTTCCCCAAGAAGACTCGAAGCTGTAATTGCTGTCAAAGGGGCATCTGAAAAATAGAGAATATTTTTAGAAATGAGAGATTGCAACTTTTGATTTTTAAAAAAAATTCCAAACCTTTCTGAAAACATGTTATAACTTTGTCATTATGGGTTACTGAGTGCAGATTGATGGGCAAAAATGACAAATGTATCTATTTAAGATTAAATCTGCAACACAATAAAGTGTGTAGAAAGTGAAGGGTTGGAATACTTTCTGAATTCACTGTAGTTCCAGGAACAATAGCAATCTGATGATATCAGATCTATCACCTCTATTAGATGTTGGTCAATTGTTATGTATGATACATGGAGTATGTTTATACCTGATATTTTACATTTTTATTTCGACTTTTATGCTTGTAATGCTGCTGTTGAAGGTATTGCTTTTCACACAAGCCCTTGAGGACTAAGTCAAGTCAAGTCAAATCAAGTATTTATCAATAGCACCTGATGACCCTGACACTCTTGATTCACTGACACAATGTCTTACTTGTGTTTCTGAATGGATGAGTAGTAATTTTTTCAAATTAAATAAGTAGGAAAAAAAAATTTTAGAGATTGGCAAAAATGGATATAATGAGGTTATTAGAAATAAACTTGATGCATTAGGATTAAAAGTTGAGACGGAGGTAAAGAATTTAGGGGTAACTATTGACTCTGACCTGAATTTCAAATCACATATAAATCAGATTACTAGGACAGCATTTTTCACTTAAGAAATATAGCAAAAGTTAGACATCTTATAACATTGCAAGATGCTGTGAAATTAGTTCACGCTTTTGTTTTCAGTCGGCAAGATTACTGTAACACACTCCTCTCAGGACTACCCAAAAAAGACATAAATCAATTGCAATTCGTACAGAATACAGTTGCTAGAATCTTAATTAGAAAAAGAAAATCCGAGCACATCTCACCAGTTCTGATGTCACTACATTGGTTACCTGTGCCATTTAGAATTGTCTTTAAAATATAGTTTATGGTTTACAAAGCCTTAAATAATCTCGCTCCATCCTATATTTCAGAATGTCTTTCACCTTACACTCCAAATCGTAACCTTAGATCTTCAAATGAGTGTCTGCTTATTATTCCAAGAGCTAAACTTAAAAGAAGTGGTGAGGCAGCCTTCTGCTGTTAAGCACCTAAAATCTGGAATAGCTTGCCAATAGAAATTCGCCAGGCTAATGCAGTGGAGCACTTTAAAAAACTGCTAAAAATACATTACTTTAACATGGCTTTCTCATAGCTTCATTTTAGTTTAATCCTGATGCTCTGTATACTGTATTCAATTAATTATCAATATCATTCCTGGTGGCTCCGTAATCCGTACTAACCCCTACTTTCTCTTCTGTTCTTTTTCTGGTTTTCCATGGTGGCGATCTGCACCACCACCACCTGATCAAAGCACCATGGTGTCCCTACATTGATGGATTAAAGGCCAAAATTCCACAAGACCATCATCATCAAGTTCTTCCATGTGAACCCTTAATACAATGAGGACTGATTGAGATCATTTATGTTAGGTAGAATGTCTAGAAGGGGCTGGGTGGTCTCGTGGCCAGATTTGATTTTTTTTTCTCTAGCTGTCTGGAATTTATTTTTTTTTATTTTTCTGTCCTCCCTGGCCATTGGACTTTTACTCTATGTTAATTAGTATTCCCTAATTTTATTTTCTTATTTATTTTTTCTTTTTTTTCTTTCATCATGTACTTTGTATGAAAATGTGCTATATAAATAAATGTTGTTGTTGTTTATTTTTACACCATCCATAAACTATATTGCATCATATATTGCATGAAATAACATTCACCAAGACTGCATTGCAATATATACATAAACACAGGACAAGTGCAAGACAGGTAAAGAAGTATACTATACTATAATAGATCAACAAATAATAAAAATAAAAAATAGGTTAGTGAATAAGTAGCAATATTGCAAAATATATAATGATAAATAGATAATTAATCAATAATAACAGCAAAACTAACAATACAAAACAATATTAATGACAAGTCAAATGCACTGCATATAAATTCACTATTAGGGACAGATCCAAGGCTTGGAGGGGTTTGCACAAATCTTCAGAGTCAGGACAGTCAAGGGGTAGAAGCTGTTGTAGGAGCTTGAAGAACTGTTTTGAATGCTGCAGTACCTTCTGCCAGATAGGATTGGGGCAAAGACACCATGAGAGGAGTAGGAATGGCCCTTCACAATGCTGTAAGTTTTACAGATACAATGCTTTACAAAGATGTCCTCAATGGAGGGCAGAGATGTCCCAGTGATCTTTTCTGCAGTGTGCACTATTCATTGTAGGACCTTAAGGTCAGAGACACTGCAGTTATCATACCAGACAGTGATGCAGCTGGTCAGAATTTTCTCGATGCTGCTCCTGTAGAATGCTGGTGTGATTCAGGGAAGGTAGTCTTGATGCTGCTACACCTTCTTGGCTATGGGGGTGATGTTAATTGATCAAGTAAGGTCAGCTGCCAGGTTCACACCAAGGAATTTGGTGCTTTTGACCGGTTCCACCGCAGAGCCCTCAATATCAACATTTATCTCTTTCAGCTTGTTCACATTAAGAGCCAGATTGTTGCACTTGTACCAGTCCACTAAACCTCATATCTCCATTCTGTAAACTTTTTCATCACTATTGCTGATGAGACCCACCACCATTGTGTCATTCGCAAACTTAATGATGGTGTTAAGAGACGTACAAAGCCATGCAATCCTGAGTGAGCAGAAGTGGGCTGAGTACACAGCCCAGGGGTGCACCAGAAGTTCAGCATGATGGTAATGGAGATGGTGTTTCCAACATGGACTGTCAGGAAGTTCAGGAAATAGTTGCATAGGGAAGTGATGTAGCCAAAGCCAACTTCCCTATGAGCTTCTCAAGAACGAAATACTTGTGAAAACGCTGTCTTCCCTTCTCATCTGCTGAACATGAACAATAAATTCTGTTTTCTCTTTTCTGTTCTCCTCCCCTGAAACATGGAGATTCTTAAAAAGTTATTTTTTTCTTTCTTTGGTAATGCCTGGGTAGGCACATTACCACACACCACTACAATATCTTTCCAAGATGGTATGGACTTGTCTTTGTTCCTGATGATCATTACAAGTGCAGTTGTGGAGCATACCCTGGAGAAGAATGTTAACATTCTCCACTGCAGTCTCATGTAACAAATCTGACAGAATAATTTGGGTACAAAGAAATCTGAAAACTTGTATGTTTTTTTAAGTTTAAGATTGCCAAAAATATTAATTTTATGAGCATAGGTAAGAAGGTCATTAGACCGTTGTAGAGTTTGTTCTTGGTCAAGAGGTGAAATAGCCCTAGAGGTTCTGCATGGTACTACTTTTGCTTGTAGGCCCTGAATGCCAGATCCTAAGGCTCTCTTTCTGCTTTTGGTCCTCAGAAGCTTGACTCTGATAAAATTGCAGAAATGGAGTCTGTTTATATTTCTCTGACTGCCTTTGGGCGTTACTTTTTCCATTGCCTGAGATGTTTTATCCTGTTGGTGGTCCCCAGTTTCCAAGTGACAGGAGAAGTTTGCATATAACTGTATAGACAGAGTAATCCATCTTCCACGCTCACTTAGGGAATCACTAGGAGCACCTGCACACCTGCCTATCCATGTAATTATCTAATCATCCAATCATGTGGCAGCAGCACAATGCATAAAATCCTGCAGGTCCAGGTCAGGAGCTTCAGTTAATATTCATATCAAATAACAGAATGGGGAAAAATGTCATTTTAGTGATTTCAACCTTGACATGATTGCTGGCTGGATTGAGTATTTCTGTAACTGCTGATCTGGGATTTTCACCCACAATAGTTTCTATTTTTATTCAGAATGGTGTGAGAATGAAAGAAATGTTCAGTTCAGTGAGCAGCAGTTCTGAGGATGGAAACACCTTGCTGATGAGAGAAGAGACTGTCCAGACTGGTTTGAGCCTCACAGGAAGGCTACAGTAACTCAGATAACCACTTTGCACAACTGTGTTGAGCAGAAAAGCATCCCAGAATGCACAACACGTTGAATCTTGAGGTGGGATGGGGGATACAGCAGCAGAAGACAATTTTGGGTTCTACTCGTTAGACAAAAAAAGAAAGCTGAGGTTGCAGTTGGCACAAGCTCACCAAAACTGGACAGCTGAAGACTGGAAAAATGTAGCCTGGTCTGATAAATTTTGAATTCTGCTAAAATACACAGATGGTACGGTCAGAATGTGAGGCCAATCCATGATCCCAATCTGCCTTCTATCAATAGTTTAAAGGTGTGGGGAATATTTTCTTGGCATACTTTGGGCCCATTAACACCAATCAATAATGCCATGGTCTATTGTCTGTTGTTGCTGACCATGTGCATCCTTTCATGGCCACGATCTACTCTAGGAAATTAAAGGTAGCTACTTCCAGCATGGTAATGCACCATTGTCACAAAGCAAAAGTTGTCACAAACTGATTTTATGAACATTTTCATGACAATAAGTTCAGTGTTCTTCAGTGTCCTTCCCAGTCTTCGGACCTGAATCCAACAGATCACCGTTGGGATGTGGTAGAACAGGAGGCTGGCAACATGAATGTGCAGCTGACATATATGAAGACACTGCGCGATACAATCATGTCAGCATCAACCAGAATCTCAAGGGAATGTGGAGCCTAGGCCATGAAGAACTGAGGCTTTTTTGAGAGAAACAAAAGTACCCAGTATTAGTATGGTGGTCCTAAGAATCTGCTCAACGAGTGTATGCGTTGTGGCCGATAGATGGCTTTATAACTGTGCTAAGCCGACACAGACAGATGCTGTTGGCACAAGTACAAAAAGCACATGTGATTTATTTATAGTTCAGTGACCCAAACAGCCCAAACACACACTTTCTTGTCCTCTTTTCTTCTTTCCTTGTCTCTCACTTTCCTTCTTTATCTATCAGTCCTTCTTTCTCTCTTTCTCCTCCATTCCTCCTCAGCAAGCTTCGTCGTCCTCCTCCTCCTGACTCTGGCTCTCTGAGTGGTGTCTACTGACCCCTTATATAAGGCACCCGGAAGTGCTCCAGATGTCTGATGACATAATTCTGGCAGCACTTCCGTGTGTGGTGAAAGAGCTGCTCTCCAGGGCACCAAACTCCAACTCCCATGAAGCCCTGCAGGAGTCTGAGGCACCGCTGCAACCCAGGGGGGCAGCCATCTAGCATTCTGGAGGAGTCAACGTTCTAGCCACAATTGCTCCCTTGGTCCTCCTAGCATGGAGGCATCCTGGCCAGGCAAGGGCCACAGTGTCTTGTGTTTCATAACATCGCTACACCTGTTTTTGTTAGTGCTGTGTTCTTCTAAATTGCCTTTAGAAAATAAATAGCTTCTTGATTGCTTTTTAATATTTTAATGGTAGCCTTTGCTTTCCAAAAGCACACCCTCAAGTGGCCTCACACCCATAATTCTGAGTGTTTACCTTCAGCACATTTATCAGTGATGTTGTGAATGTCAAGAATGGGGCTATCCGCAGAACATCTGAACTCACTGTAGTTATAACACAACAGAAGAGATCTGTGAACTTAGTGATTATAGATAGATAGATAGATAGATAGATAGATAGATAGATAGATAGATAGATAGATAGATAGATAGATAGATAGATAGATAGATAGATAGATAGATAGATAGATAGATAGATAGATAGATAGATAGATAGATAGATACTTTATTAATCCCAAGGGGAAATTCACATACTCCAGCAGCAACATACTGATAAAAAAACAACATTAAATTAAAGAGTGATAACAATGCAGGTATACAGACAGACAATAACTTTGTATAATGTTAACATTTACTCCCCTGGGTGGAACTGAAGAGTCGCATAGTGTGGGGGAGGAACAATCTCCTCAGTCTGTCAGTGGAGCAGGACATTGACAGCAGTCTGTCGCTGAAGCTGCTCCTCTGTCTGGAGATGATACTGTTTAGTGGATGCAGTGGATTCTCCATGATTGACAGGAGCCTGCTCAGTGCCCGTCGCTCTGCCACAGATGTCAAACTGTCCAGCTCCGTGCCTACAATAGAGCCTGCCTTCCTCACCAGTTTGTCCAGGCGTGAGGAGTCCCTCTTCTTTATGCTGCCTCCCCAGCACACCACCGCGTAGAAGAGGGCACTCGCTACAACTGTCTGATTGAACATCTGCAGCATCTTATTGAATTTGTTTTATTGAATTTTTGATATATATATATATATATATATATATATATACTGTATATATTTGATATATATTGATTTTTACATGCATTGTAATGTCACGTAAAGACGTAAACTGAAATGATATATCATTCATGCAGAAATCCACTTGCTGGCAGGTTTAATAAAATAAAGCAGTGCTTCCCAAACTCAGTCTTGGGGACACCCTGTGGCTAGAGGTTCATAATCAATGACAGCACCTGATAACGCTGATCTCATTTAATTAGGTGGTATTTTTTTTTCTCTTATTCTACAATCAGAAAAGCATAGCAGCATGATTTTTACATTTATAAGACATTTAGAAATATTTCTGCTTTTGCTCTAGATTTAAATGCTTAACTCTCTTTTGTTGATTTCATTATATTTTGCCCTTTCTGTGTCTTATTAATGATAATTAAAAACAAGCAGAGCAGACACCCAGGCAAACAACACTAATAATCAAAGGCTGCAACTATATTAGCATCAGACCCACTAATTAGTAAATAATGGATTAATTAAACAATTAGAACACCTAGAAAAGTTGAATGAAAATCACAAAGAAAATATTGTTAAAAAGAAAAAAAATACTTTATTCCCATATAACTGCTTGATGGAAATTTGCATTGTTGTCTGCATATTGATTTGGAAAAATTTTACACCGGATGCCCTTCCTGATGTAACCCTCCCCATTTATCCGGGCTTGGGACCGGCCCAGATAAACACACTGGTTTGTGCATCCCCTGTGGCTGGGTTTATATAACTGCTTGATATATTTTAATATATATATATATATATATATATATATATATATATATATATATATATATATATATATATATATATATATATATATATATATACATTTTTTGAATCAGACTTAGTTTTCTAATTTCTATATTCTTCCCAAAACACAGAACTTGAGAAATAACAGTTCCCTTAATTATCCCAGGAGTCCAATTAAAAACAGAAGCTGGATGGAACAAAAACTTGCAGCCACAGTGGATCGAGTTTGGGAAGCACTGAAATAAAGCATTCTGGAGATCTGACGAGTTCAAGCGACTTTAAATGGACATTACCATCTCATGACTACCATGTTTATATGAGACACTCAAGCGTACATACCCAAAGAAATTATCACACATGCATCAGAGGGCCACCTACAAGGCCTATCCAAGGTAAGTAATACCACTATGGGACACAAGGGGCCACTGTCAATAAAGGTATCGTCATCTCAGAGAAGCCACCCAATGAGGTCAACTGACTCCGCCCCTTCTAGCCGGGGAGTTATAAAGCCAACACTGCAAAAAATGAAATCTAAGCAAGTAAAAAGTACTTATATCATGGCATTAAATCTTGTTTTCCTTATTGTAAGAATTATTGACTTAATGAAGAAAAAATTCTATTTGTGATTATTTGGCTTACTTTAAGAAATCATGTCAAGTAAATTTTGCTTACCCCATTGGCAGATTTTTTTTTTGCTAAATAAAATCAAAACAACTCCCATTTAAAGTTTTTTTGTCTAATTTTTGCATATACATTTTTTGCAGTGAATTTAGACCACCTACCCCAGCTTATTTAAAGTTATTGAGTGAGAAGGCAGTGCAAGCAATGATTCATTATTCTTTTTTTACCACTGAAGCATACTTGGGAGTTAAGTGTGGTGGCTAAGGCTTTGGACCTCAAACCCTGAGGTTGTGGGTTCAGATCCCCCTAATGACACTGTGAGCAACTCACTTGACCGGTCTGTGCTCCAATTGGAAAACCAAAAGAAATGGAACCAATTGTATCATAAATGTTGTAAATTGCCTTGGATTATGGTGTCAGCCAAATAAATAAATGTAATGTAAATGATTATGTTGGTGTTATTGCAGCACTATTAAACGGGGCGACCCGGGTGGCACCCCAACATTTATCCTTTGATATGCTGTCATACAGTACTTCAGTCGACCACAACATGTAAAATGTACACCAACTTTAAATCACTCCTTGCCAACAATCGTTCCAAGTATCTCTTTGAAATTCAATATTATACTTTGTTTTTGCAAAATATGGGCAAATTCATAAAATGTATACAGTGTATCCACCTCCCAAATGACTGGGGTGTTTTTACAGAGAAGTTGTTCAGGGAACCAACAGTGCAATCAACCTACTGCAAAAGAATGGCAAAAAAGAATTCTGCATATTAAATAAAATAAGAAAGACAATATGCCCCCATCCCTCTTGGGCACATTTTCCAATGCACATTGTGCAATACAAGATTCATAAATGACTAATGTAATGTACATGCGTGCGTTGCTGATGTGCAAGTGCTTCCATCTGCCCCACTCAAGCACAACAGATGGAGAACTTGCTTCCTAGCCTAAGAGATTTAAGTTTGAGTCTTATCACTGCCAGAAAGAGATGACTACTCTGAAAGGAAAACACAAGCAGAAATTGTTAATAGCAATCATAAAATTCCTTTATTTATTCTTGGTATTTGGGCATTCTCAGGATTAGTGAGCAGAGAATCACCTAAGGAATGGTGAGATTCTTTGCTCCATCTGGACAAGCAAATTGCTCATGACAGGAACACTACAGTGATTAATTTGAAATATGTACAGTATGCATCTGGTAATCAAAAAACACAGGAGCAGGATAATCTCACATCCACACATCCCACGTTGTAATCATTTTTCACTTTTACTTTTGCTGGGTGCATTCTATTGTACGCCAAAATATATCTTCAATTGTAACTTGATTGACTGCTTTGTAAAGGCTTTGATGATAGCACACAAAACAATTTAATGACTGCTTTATGTGAATTTGCACCATTTCTTTAGTTTGCTAAACCAATGTCATTAAGATGAGAGCAGAGTTCCCTCTTGTTTGTTTTATCTTCAATTGACTGGGACTACAAGGGAGATTTAGGGCAATAAATAGATTTATAGTGGACTCACAAAGCATTTAAAACTCCACCACTTTGTACACAGTTTGTTATGTTGCATCTTTGTGCTACAATAGTTTAAATTGATTTCTTTTTTTCTTCTCATCATGCGGCACACATTACCCCCGAATGACAAAATGTAAACAGGAGTTTAAAATGTTTTGCAAATTTATTAGAAAATAGACCCTCTACTTAGCTGAAGCCCCTTTGGCAGCAATTCCATCCTGGAATCCTTGTGGGCTTGACATGACAAGCTTCACGCAAATGGATTTAGGGAGTTCCTTCCATTCTTTTCTGCTGAACCTCTCAAGTTTGTCAAGTTGGATGGAGGCTGTGAGTCGGCACCTGTTGTCAGGTCTCTGCAGAGATGTTTGATTGGGTTTAAATCTGAGGTCTGAGAGAACCACTCAAGGACATACCGAGGCTGGGGATCTGCACTAGCAATCAGAAGATTGCCGGTTCAAATCCCGTAAATGGCAGTAGGGACTCTGCTCTGTTGGGCCCTTGAGCAAGGCCCTTAACCTGCAATTGCTGAGTGCTTTGAGTAATGAGAAAAGTGCTATATAAATGCAAAGAATTATTATTATTATTATTATTATTATTAAGTTGACCCCAAGCCACTCCAGTGTTGTCATTGCTTTAGATAGATTATTAATGCATTGATTTGAGTGCACTGTTAAGCTTGTATATTGTGTATATATGTATCATATTGCATCATGTGAATTTCCCCTTGGGATTAATAAAGTATCTATCTATCTATCTATCTATCTATCTATCTATCTATCTATCTATCTATCTATCTATCTATCTATCTATCTATCTATCTATCTATCTATCTATCTGTCTATCTATCTATCTATCTATCTATCTATCTATCTATCTATCTATCTATCTATCTATCTATCTATCTATCTATCTATCTATCTATCTATTCTGAGAGGTAAAGAGTGTTTCCTTACTATAAATATAAAGATGAAACACAAAGGTTTAGCTTGATGGATTAAAGGCCAGAAGTCCACATGGCCATCAAGTTCTTCCATGTGCACCCTGAATACAATGAGGACTGATTGAGGTCATTTATGTTAGGAAGAATGCCTAGAGGGGGGCTGGGTGGTCTCGTGGCCTCGGAACCCCTGTAGATTTTATTTTTCTTCCCTAATCGTCTGGAGTTTTTTTTTTTTTTTGTTTTTTCTGTCCTCCCTGGCCATTGGACCTTACCTTCATTCTATGTTAATTAGCATTGCCTAATTTTATTTTTTATATTTTTTGTCTTTTTTTCTCTTTCTTCAACTTGTAAAGCACTTTGAGCTCCATCATGTATATGAAACTGTGCTATTATAAATAAATGCTGTTGTTGTTGTTGTAATAAAACCACCTCATGAAAGCCGTTAACTTGAACCATTCTGATTGTTTTTCGTTTGGCATGGAAATCACATTTACTGTTTGCTTTACTTTTGCAAATGCACCCTGTTGTAGCCCTTTTTCAACTCCTCATTTGACCATTTGATACTGTATTTTATTGTTCTAGTGCCTTCGGAAAGTATTCAGACCCCTTCACTTTCTACAAATTTCGCTATGTGGCAGCCTTATGTTAAATCTTTAAAGTTTATTTTTTCCCACCTCATCAAGCAACACTCAGTGCCGCAGAATGGCAAAGTGAAAACAGGATTTTAGATATTTTTGGAAATTTATTAAACATTGTGATACGTGAGTCCCTGTCTTGCACCCCAAAACACGAGGCTGAGTCTCAGTACTTTAGCAGAACCAGCTTTATTCAGCTTGAAACAGGAACAGCACGATTATTTATTGCAATGGGATCTACCACTCTCCTATATTGTACACAGACACAGCAATCAGGCAGGGTCATGGACAGGTTAGTGGCCAAGTAATATTGTTCCCTGCATTTATAATGTTCCTTACATCACCCATTGATGACAGGAACTTATAGCATTACGGCGATTGGCTCAGATTTGCTTCCTCGGCACTCCGCTACAGCAATGTGAGCCTGCGGTTGCCCTGGCAATGGACAAGGAATCTTCCACAAACACGGCAATTGCGTTTTGGGTCTCACTTTGGCGTGTCGTCCTGTTGGGGGTTGGTCCCAAAAGAGTTCAGAAACCTCACAAAGTAAAAAAACTGAAATTTCACATTGGGCTTCAGAGGAGTGTAGGTGTGTTTGGTGGTGTGATGGAACAAACATGAGCGGTTGAGTCGATTGCCTCCTTAGCACTCCAGAGTTTGTCATCAGCACACCTGCATCCCTATCCATATATAAAAGAAGTCTGGGCAGGAAAAAGGGGAAAGAATATGAAGAGAACTGTGAGTGAGGGGACATTATTGGGGGCCTGAGCCAGTGTGATATAGATAGAGGTAGAGCAGTTGGTAGTCTAACAGAGGACTGAGTGATCAATGCTCCAGTGGTTCATCATCCCCTACTGATAATTATGGAAGAGCAGGCTACAATGGAGGTGTCTTTTCTAGGGATCTCGAAGATGCTAGGAGTGAATGGTGGAAGACAGCCGTCTCTGAGAAGTCCAGCAGACACTAAGGGAGGCTGCCAGGATGGGAGCTGGGAGAAGCACCAATTTCAAGACTCATTGGGTGAGCTGGGGAGACAGAGCTGGGCTCAGGAAGGACAAAAGAAAAGACTTGATAACTGCATGGTTTTAGTCTAGTTTTATTATTGACTTATTTAACACATGGACTTTTGTTGGTTTTTATGGATTACTTATTTATTTATTGTAAAGAAGCACTGCACTTTGGACACTTTACTGTTTTGTTTGTGAAAAAAAGCACTGAGCACTTCTCACCTACCTCCTGCTAATTGTGTGTGTCCTCATTTGCCCGTCTCATTCCTGGATTTATATCAGTGGAGCCGTGGTTAAGCAACCAGGGATCATGGAGCAAACTTAGACTATCACAGGTTTGGCATTTATATTAACAGGAAGGTCATAGGGGGCCCAAATATTAACTCAGCCTAAAGGCCCCCAACTTAGTGAACCTTGGGGGAAACCACGACATATTGGGGCAGAGTAATATTTATTATTACCTGTGAGTACAAGCTTAGAGCAGTTTGATAATTAGGACCTAAAACAGTAAGAACTGTACCAGACAGCCCAAGCCACTTTTCCATACCTTTAATTAATAGGGCATGGCACACTTTGCCATAGGCGGAACGAAGGTAAAGCAATATTAAGGTATTGAATGCCCCTGAATCAACCGAAATGAGGAGGTAATTTATACCCCTGATATTCAGTGCTATGTCCATTTCAGAAGCTAGATTGGAATGGATCTAGTAAATTAAGAAGAGACAGAGAATTGTGTAATTGAGCAGAGACAATGCTCAAGCAAAGTATTTTAGCAAGAAACAGAATGTCAGAGATGGGTCTATAGATTGCTCACATCATCCACAGAAGGATGGAAGTGGGACGTGGGTCAAGAATGCAGATGGTAATACTTCACCCTCCCAAATCCTGTGCCTAAGTAGCGCCAGCTTAACGGCTTTTCCAAGATAAGCATGTCACATGCATTTAAGGTAAGTCAACCAAACATGTCAGTGGTTTGGAGTTGTGTCTCCACAAATGTGTAAACAGGTCCGCTTTGTATAAGTGGCACCCCTGTCACATGCCACCTCCAGTCAAGCTGGGGTACGTGCAATACAGTACAACTTACTTTTTGCCTTGCACTCTTCACTGAATGCTGGCGCAGAGCGCAGTGAACTAAATACAGAACTGCTACACATACTGTATATATTCAGATCTGTGAAAAAACACGAAGAACAAGGAAGAATATAAATCACATAAATAAGTGAATTCAAGTCCCTCCTTCATAAACATTAGTCACCTAATTGGGCATCTGACTAAAAGGGAGTCTCACTTCTCAGTGTCAACACTAAATGCATTGTCTAACAAGGCCCATTATCAATTAAATCAGTCTGACTCCAAGATTTTTACCCCTCTTCTTGTACTCCATGGACTTTAGTTTTAAAAAATGTCTCAGTGGTATCAAGGAATCCTACTCATTAACAAACTCAATTTAAATTGTGTATTGATTATATGTCATGCTTCAATAAACGATATGCCTGGGAATTGTTCTCTGACACTAATGGTCACTTTCGTTTTCAGAACATCCCAGGGACATATATGTATATGTTTTGGGATTGCCCTTGTGTGTTCAGGTTTTGGTCTGGAGTGTCTGCTGCTGGAGTATGTGAATTTCCCCTTGGGATTAATAAAGTATCTATCTATCTATCTATCTATCTATCTATCTATCTATCTATCTATCTATCTATCTATCTATCTATCTATCTATCTATCTATCTATCTATCTATCTATCTATCTATCTATCTATCTATCTATCTATCTATCTATTATATAGTGCCTTTCCTATCTATCTATCTATCTATCTATCTATCTATCTATCTATCTATCTATCTATCTATCTATCTATCTATCTATCTATCTATCTATCTATCTATCTATCTATCTATCTATCTATTTCCATTCTCTCTTTTAACAGCCCCTTCCTTCTCAACACTATTCTACTTCTAGACTTTTCCTCGCATCATTTATCTGCATTCATTGGTATTAGGGACAATTACTGCTAAAGTTGCTCTTAGGTCTTACTAGAAATCTATTGATTCAATCTGTCTTTTCATATGGAAGTCTTCTTTTGTTAATGTGATCCTTTTGGGATTGCTGGCAGAGAGAAACAATAGGGGATCAGGCACTTATGTTGATAAATGGACTGATACATTATGTATCCGTATGGAAGTCTTCTTCATAGAAGTCTTCTTTGGTTAATCTGATTCTTTTGGAATTGTTGGCAGCAAGGATTAATAGAGAATCAGGCTTTTACATTGATAAATGGGCTGATACATTACATATCTGTATGGAAGTCTTTCCATATGGAAGTTTTCTTTTGTTAATCTAATCCTTTTGGAATTGTCAGAAGTGAGGATCAATAGAGGATCAGGCTCTTACATTGATAAATGGACTAATACATTACATATCTGTGTGGAAGTCTTTCCATGTGGAAGTCTTCTTTTGCTAATCTGATCCTTTTGGAATTGTCAGAAGCGTGGATTAAAAAGGGGATTAGGCTCTGGCATTGATAAATGGCTTGATAATTTAGATATTTGTATTTCCCTATGGAAGTCTTCTTTTATTAACCCTGATCCTTTCAGAATTGTTGGCAACAAGAATTAAAAGAGAATCAGGCTCTTATATTGATAAATGGGCTGATACAGTACATATCTGTATGGAAGTCTTTCCGTATGGAAGTCTTCTTTTGTTAATCTAATCCGTTTGGAATTGTCAGAAGTGAGGATCAATAGGGGATCAGGCTCTTACATTGATAAATGAACTGATGAATTGCATATCTGTATGGAAGTTTTCTTTTGTTAATCCTGATCCCTTTGGAATTGTTGGCAGCGAGGATCAATAGGAGATCAGGCTCTTGAATTGATAAATGGGTTGATACGTTAGATATCTGTATGGAAGTCTTTCCTTATGGAAGTCTTCTTTTGTTAATCCTGATCCTTTTGGAATTGTCTGCAGCGAGGATCAATAGGGGATCAGGCTCTTGCATCGATAAATGGGCTGATACAGTGCAGCTGGCCTGAGCATGGATGCCCCCTGGTCCTGGCTGTAGCTCTAATCCTTAGCTTTTTTTTTTCTTCATAAGGTCAGTGCTGTGCTGTTCCCTCGCTTGCTGGTCCTCATGGTCTCCTTTGCTCTTTTTGTTGTTGTTCTCAATTTTGAATGTGGCAGAGTTGGTTTGGTTTATATCAGGGGGTGGAGGATTTAGGTGTGAAGCATCGGGATTTACTTTATTTTAATTCTTGTCAAAATAGCTTATGTTTTCCTTCAAAGTGTTGGCTTTTGTACTTTAATAAAAATATGGTCACAATAAAAACTTGAGGTCTGCTACAAACTAAACATTCAGAAACACTGAATCTAAAAGAAAAGTGAGAATTGTGTTTTTAGTCTTTAGCACTTTTATGGCCAAAAAACGAAACTTAAAGAAAAATTGAATGCACCGTAGGCACGTTAGGGATTATGTAACCCATATTAAGTTATATGTCAACCTTTCATATTGATCAAGATTAAAAATACCAAGATGATAATCAATTAAACAAGTAACAGAAGCTGTCTTAAACACTGGAAATATCTCACAGTGGCAGATTTAAAACATCTGTTAAGAACCAGTGCTATCTGCTGTGCACAGATTTAAAAAATGAGATGCAATGTCATTCAGACCATCAACTTTAGAAGCTTTTGCATCTCTAAAGATTTTACTTATAACAAAATCTGAAAACCAGTAAACGTAATCTCCAGAAACATCGGGAGTCTTGACAGGTGAACTGTCACTGTGAACATCAAACTGAACATAAACGTTCACCAATCAACAGGCAAAAAGAGGTCTCTAGTGAATTCTGTTCAGCTTTGTTTTGGAATCTTTGATGGCCTCAATTTACCTCCACAAATGCGTTAGACCTGCTACAAAGATTTAGTAGACAATTCTTTTATTTCTTTTTTGTGTTATTACTAGGGAAAACTCTGTTGTAGTAGTGTGATGTACTGCGTTAGCCATTTATCAATGTAATAAGTAAAAATAAGATACTTTTTCCTGGCTAAATGAGCTGATTACAATATGCATGATTTTCGAGGAAGCTCAATCCCCTTCTTCATGGTAGCTGTAATATACTGTCATGTGTGGAAGAATAATTTTAGGGTGACATAGCATTCATCTGAAAGAAATAGCATAAAGGGTTAATAAATGTCAGAAACCTGTTCAGGCACACCAGGAAACCAGATAAAGGTCAAGTGAACAACAAAAAATGTACACTGAAATATAAGAATTGGTTTAGGAAAAATACTGAGATGGTCAAATAAAGAATGTACCAGAAGAAAGGTTGATATAATATACTATAAACGAGAATGGGTGGTTGTTATATGCACAGAAATTTCACGGATGGTAGCTCATCTCAAAAGTTATTTTATATAAATCATTTGGGTGTAAACCAATGAACCAACCAGAGTAAAATGGATGCATTGATTGACAATGTATGTAAATTCAACAGTTTATAAAATGAAACTCTATTTTTTGTTTCTCTGACCATGTTGTAACAGACTACTTTTTGAAGAATGCTCCCTCCAAGGCATTTTGCTGAGGAGTAATTAAAAGATACAATGAACAGCTTTTCTCCTGGCTGATAACTGATTTGTTCTGTTAGGGGATGTTTCTTTCTTTAATAAGATGTTCTACCACACATGTGAAAAAGTAAGTACATCCCATGGAAATTGTTGACTTTTTCAACATATTTGAACAGGCAAACAGTAGATCTTCATACAAACCGTGCCTTCAGAAAAAGGCAATATATACGTCAATTAAAAACACACATTAAAAACCAATCTTTCAACAAGAATATTAATAGTTGTAATGGTGTATTGGAGAAACATAAGTCCACCCTTGAGACCAAAAGCTGGTATTGCCCCCTTTAGCAGAAATTATTTCTCATTGGCGTTTTGCATAACTGCCCGGCAGTCTCTGATATTGACTCTGTGAAATTTTTGACCACCCCACCATGCAAAATTCCTTCAGTTGCAAGATGTTTTGGTTTTCTTGGATGTACTGCCCATTTTGAATGCACCCCAACATTTCAGTGAGATTCAAATCACGGCTTTGACCATGCAATTCTTCTTTTTGAGCCAATGTTTGGTGGATTTTATATTGTGCTTATTATTATCATGTTGAAAGGTCATTTTCTGTTCAACTTCAAGTTTTGGACAGATGGTCTCACATTCTCCTCAGACACACATTGAAATGATGCACTATCTATAGTAGAATCAAAGACTCAATGCCCTGAGGCAGCAAAGCAACACCAAGCCATAACACTTCCCCCACGATGCTTCACAGTTGTCCTGAATTGTTATCTTCAGTTTGTACCAAACATGTCTACTGTTATTGTAGCCAAACAACTCAATCTTTGATTCAGGTGTCCAAAGCACATTTTTCTAAAAGGCTTGGTCAATACCTAGGAGTTCAATGGCTAACTCGTGTCCTGCTCTAATATTCTTTTTTGGGTGCACCTCCCATGCAGGTCAAATTTGTGCAATCTCTTTCTGAACGTAGAACCCTTCACGCTGACATCAACTTCTGCAAGAGTTACCGGCAGACCCTGCAATAAAATTTTGTGGTTCTTGAAATTTATTTTAGTATCAAACAGATTTTTGGACTGAATTTGCTGGACCAGACAGTCCTGGACAAGTTAGCAGTCATTTTACACAACTTACAGATGATTTTCCTTTCTTGATGTCTACTCTTCAGCAGACATTGTCTTTCAAGTTTTGCCCAAAGAGTTCAATTTTTGTCTCATCAGTCCAGAGAATCTTTTTCCTCCTGCTTTCCAAGTCCTCTAAATTCTATTCAGGAAATTCCAAGTTATCCACTCTACCATAAATGTCTGATTGATAATGTGGTACTGAGGTGATCCTCCTTCTGACAGGTTCTCCCAACTCAGCAGGAGAAGCTCTGTTACAGTGACTATTGGGTTCTTGATCCCCTCCCTAACCAAGGCCTTTTTTTGTCTGATTTAGCCAGACAGCCAACACTAGAAAGAGTCCTGGTGGTCCCAAACTTCTTTCGTTTCATAATTTTTGAAGCCACCGTAACCCTGGGAACACCAACGCTTTAGAAATGGTTTTATACCCTTGCCCTGATCAATTCCTCATCTAATCTATAAAGCTGTGCGCCTTTCTTAATGATGTCCAATAAACAGAATTTGCCACAGATGGACTTGGATTAAGTTCTGAACACATCTCAAGGAGAATTAAAGCAAACAGGAGGGACCTGAGCACAATTTGGAATGCTGCAGAGAAGGGTCTTAACACTTATATGAATGAGACATTTCAGGTGTTTATTTTTAAAAAACCTGAAAACTTTTCTGAAAATATGTTTGTCTTTGTCTTTATTTATGAGATTGGTGAGAAAAAATGGCAAATATTTAATATGAAATCTATAACACAATAAAGTGTGCAGAAAGTGAAGGAGTCTAAATACTGTACTTTCATGTTTCAGTATATATTGGTGCATTTTCCTCAGAATTACAGATTTTGCTTACTTTTTCATTCCTGGATAAGTAACAACATCAAACACAACAATACACTAATTTGAAGGTCTTTCGATATCATTAGCCTAATGTGCTAAACAGTATTATATCCTTTGTGCTGAGGTCAGAATCCATTTAGCAATGTGAATCCTGCGCCATGAGAATTTTACACATTGAAAATCCAATCAATTAAAAAATAATGAAGTGAACTGCCAGTCTACCTTGCAGATCCATCGATTTGTGTCGCATGTGAAAGCTTCTGGTCTGGACTGAATGCAAGTCATTTAACACAAAGACGCTTTTTCAGAAGTCGTCAGGTATTGATGGAATAGAACATCTAATTAAGCATCTGTATTTGCAAACCAGTGGGCTTGTTTATTTCGTCTAGTCAACACATCATTTTGGACAGGATTGTGACAGGCAGTCAGGTTGCCAGTGTCACAGATTTACTATGCTAGGGTGGCATACACTGAGAAAAGGAGCGTTGTTTGAGACATTTGGCCAAACTTGGACAATCCTCATAAATGCAGTAAATATTTTTCCCTTTTTTATCTGATTGTATTGTCTTTAACTTCCACAACCAGTAGCTGACAAATTGGGTTAAGATAACGGACCAAAAAACTTTGCCGAATTCTTCTTCTGGAACATTGCTAATATAAGAATTCCTTCTGACATTCTGATCATACAGTTTTCACTATTAATGTTAAAAAGCACATATCATTTTCAAACCCTCCAAATCTAAGGTACACTTTCATGGGCCGGGGGCTTATCCAAGCAGCACTGGGTGCAAGCCAGAAACCAAACCTCAATGGGGTGGCAGTTGAACACAGAGCTTTTATATGCATGCAGACATGGTCAAGTTTCAGTTACAAATTAACCTAAAACACATCTTTGAGTTATGAGAGGAAAATTGGAGTACATAGGGACAAATGAACGAGTAGACTCCACAAAGAAAAAGAATCCTGTTTTATGTGGAAATTTATGTGGAAGATTCCTAAATTGACTTAAGAATAAAAAAGCAGTTACAATCACGTTGAGGTATAGAAAAGAAGAGCAGAGTAAAAAATAATCTTTAGTAATTCATTTTCAATAGTCTGCTTATTTTCTTTCTAGTGTGTTGATGTGGAGAAAATATTTATTTATTATTTTTTGTGCTTTATTGTATAGTAAATGAGAAAGTAAGGTGAAATGACACCTTTTATTGGCTAACTAAATAGATTACAAATGTAAGCCTTGCCTGATGACGGGGCCTTAGCTGCCTCGAAAGGTTGCATTTATAATCTATTTAGTTAGCCAATAAAAGGTGTC
Organism: Erpetoichthys calabaricus; assembly: GCF_900747795.2. Lineage (NCBI taxonomy): Eukaryota > Metazoa > Chordata > Cladistia > Polypteriformes > Polypteridae > Erpetoichthys > Erpetoichthys calabaricus. The sequence goes on along the minus strand of NC_041397.2, from coordinate 297,981,005 downwards.
ATTTCACCCTACTTTCTCCTGTATCAATCTATGGCTAACACGGTACAACACCCTACTGCTATGTATAGTAAATGTGCATATATTTGGAGTCAGGAGCCTTTTTTAAGAGAATGCATTAATATTAAAATAAAATACAATATATGCATATATATTGCCACATTTGCTCATCAGAGGATCTCCTCACATGTGTTGTCGCTAACATTCTCTTCTCCTTCTCTCCCCGCAGCTCTGAGAAACCGCCCAGTGAGGGTACTGAGTCTCGCCCCTTCCAATTCATCTGCTATAAAAAACCTGGCTACCCAGAATGAGGCATTTTTTGAATCAGCGTGACCCCCCAGATGGAGCTCCAGTAAACGACCCTAAATTCTGCGAGACTGAGAGACAATTACGCTTGTTATTTATTAGTCAAACTTTTTGTTGAATTTTTGCTCAATTAAACTGGACAACGTGGTTAGTGTCTCAACTTTTATTATTTATGTGACCTGTCAGTCCTTCACCCAGCCACTATATATATATATATAAATTGTCCCAGATGGATGAGGACCCTACCCAGCCGGGACACCTGGTTGGTCCCCGTGAATGGATGAATAGTAACTTTCTCAAATTAAATAAAGAAAAAACCGAAATCTTAGTGATTGGCAATAATGGATACAGTGAGGCTATTAGAAATAAACTGGATGCATTAGGATTAAAAGTCAAATCGGAGGTAAAAAGCTTAGGGGTAACCGTTGATTGTAATCTGAATTTTAAATCGCATATTAATAAAATCACTAGGACAGCATTTTTTCACCTAAGGAACATAGCAAAAGTTAGACCTCTTATATCATCGAAAGATGCAGAGAAATTAGTTCATGCGTTTGTCTTTAGTCGACTAGATTACTGTAATGCACTCCTCTCAGGACTACCCAAAAAAGACATCAATCGTTTGCAGTTAGTGCAGAATGCAGCTGCTAGAATCCTTACCAGGAAAAGAAAATCCGAACACATTTCTCCAGTTTTGATGTCACTACACTGGTTACCTGTGTCATTCAGAATTGACTTTAAAATTCTGCTTATGGTTTTTAAAGCTTTAAATAATCTCGCCCCGTCTTATATATCGGAATGTCTGACACCTTATATTCCAAATCGCAACCTCAGATCCTCAACTGAGTGTCTCCTTAGAATTCCAAGAGCAAAACTTAAAAGAAGTGGTGAGGCGGCCTTCTGCTGTTATGCACCTAAAATCTGGAATAGTCTGCCAGTAGGAATTCGCCAGGCTAATACAGTGGAGCACTTTAAAAAACTACTGAAAACACATTACTTTAACATGGCCTTCTCATAACTTCACTGTAATTTAATCCTGACACTCTGTATATCCAATTCATTATAATAACTATTCATTCAAAATCTGTACTAACCCCTACTCTCTCTTCTGTTTCCTTTTCCGGTGTCCTATTGGTGGTGGCTTGTGCCACCACCATCTACCCAAAGCACCATGATGTTCCAACAATGATGGATGGATTAAAAGCCAGAAGTCTGTATAACCATCAGCATCAAGTGACTCCGTGAGAACCCTAACTACAAAGAGGACTATTTCATTTATGTTAGGTAGAATGCCCAAAGGGGACTGGGCGGTCTCGTGGCCTGGAACCCCTACAGATTTTATTTTTTTCTCCAGCCTTCTGGAGTTTTTTTTTGTTTTTTCTGTCCACCCTGGCCATCGGACCTTACTCCTTCTTATGTTAACTAAGGTTGTCTTATTTTAATTTCTTATTTGTCTTTTATTCTTCTTTTCTTCATTATGTAAAGCACTTTGAGCTACTTTTTGTATGAAAATGTGCTATATAAATAAATGTTGTTGTTGTTGTTGTGATGGACAATACTTCCCCTGGGCCACAAGGGGGCAGCCGCCTGGGTCTGCTTATGGGCCACTGGACCGGAGTTGGGACATTCATCCCTACCGGAGGACGTGGTCACCACCAGGGGGCACCCACACAGTTGTGAAGTCCCAGATGGCAGCACTTCCGCCACACCAGGAAGTGCTGCCGGAAGAATTCCCAGGGGCACCCGGAGTGCTTCCAGGGACTCTCTGGACTCTTCCGCCACACCAGGAAGTGTCATCAAGGGGAGCACCTGGAGCTCATCTGGGTCAGTATATAAGGGACCGCCTCCCTCCAGAAGAAGAGCCAGAGTTGGGAGGAAGGAGACGAAGCTTGTGAGGAGGGGAGAGGCGGTGAGAAAGAGAAAGAGAAGAAGAAAGAGTGTTGGAGGAAGGCATTGTGGGGCTGAAAGAAATAAAAGAAGTGTGTTTTGGACATTCTGGTGTCTGTCTGTCTGTGGCCGGGGGTATGTTTTCCACAATATATATATATATATATATATATATATATGGTTGAAATAGTTTACTGTCAAATAAATGCAAAGAGTACACGACACGTGTTTCGCCCTCATTCTGGGCTCATCAGGTGTACACACTCCACTGCACTCCCTCTCGGGAATCGAACCTCGGACGTCAGCGTCAGAGGCGATGCCCCTAACTTCACAGATGCAAGTTCATAACAGATCTGACTCAAGATGATGGATCTTCTGATTTTAATTCCTTCTGGTAGGAAGAGGCGTGCCCAGATGGACAAATAGCGGAAGTGATGTCAGCGGTGGCATACCATACATTTTGGTCACCACGTAGAAATGACAGCACTTTTTCCACCTGGTCCTCCCATTTCAGGGAGCCATAATGTTGGGGACAGCAATTGTAGGTATATTATACGGTCATATTTAGTCCTTTGTCGCATATCCCTTGCATGCAACGCCTGCTTGAAGTCTGTGATTTATAGACATCACCAGGTGCTGAGGTGTTCTCTGTTGATTCTCTGCCAAGCCTCTAATGCATCCATCTTTAGCTCCTGCTTGTTTCGGGGGCTCGATACCCTTAAGATTTCTCTTCAGTATATGGAAAGCCTGCTCAATGGCATTTAAATTGGGTGACTGTCTTGGCCATTGAAGAATTTTACATTTTTTAGCTTTGACAAATTCCTGTGTTGCCTCAGCAGTATGTTTGGATTACCTGTATTATCTTGTTGAAGTATGTAGCACTGTCCAGTGAGTTTGGAGGAATTTACTGGAACTTGAGCAGATTAGAGGTTTCTATACACATCAGAATTCATTGTGCGACTGCTGCCAGCAGTTCCATCATCAATAAAGAGACATGTGCCAGAACCTGTGGCAGCCATATATGCCCAAGCCATAACACTCCCACCACCATGTTTAACAGATGATGTGGCCTGCTTTGGATTTTGGGCAGTTCCTTTTAATCTCCATGGTTTGCTCTCGCTATCACTCTCGTACAGGTAATTGTGTCTTTTATCAGAATACTGCAGCTCTTTTTAAATCCTTTTTCACAAATTGTAATCTTTCCATTCTGTTTTTGTGTCTTACTAGTGGTGTCCATCTTGCAGTGTGTTCACTGTATTTTTGTTCATGAAGTCTTCTGCTGATAGTCGTCTCTGACACACATACATCGGTCTCCTGAAGACTGTGTCTGTTCTGTCAGTCAGGCGTTTGGGGCTTTTTCTTGACCATAGTGAAGATTCTTCTGTCATTAGCAGTAGGGGTCTTCCTAGGCCTACCAGTCCCTGTGTGATTACTGAGCTCACCAGTACGTTCTTTCTTCTTAATGATATTCAAGACAGTTCATTTAGGTCATCCTAAGGTTTTCCTGATGTCTCAAATGGTTTTATTCTTGTTTCTCAGCCTCATAATGGCTTCTTTGGTTTTCATTGGCACAGCTCTTGTCCTTAAGATGAACAATGGCAACTACAGACTCCAAAGAGAAGAAGCAAGCCTGTAATAGTGAAGAATGAAATACACCTGAGGAATTACAAACACCTGTGACACCACTTGTCCCAAACATTACGGTGCCCTGAAATGGGGGGACCGTGCAGAAAAAATGTCATTTCTAAATGGCATGACGGAAATGTATGTAAATATGCTTAAGTAAAATCTGCTGTTGTTTGATTTGTAATTTTAAACAGTGGGGAAGAAGTGTAAATGAAAGTACAATGTGTCTTTCTCCCCAACATTGAGGGGGCAGTATATGGATATACACATTGTAAAATAATAAACATATGCATGTATATTAAATTAATTTTTTCTTTGCAAATGATTATTAGAGGGCGGCACGGTGGCGCAGTGGTAGCGCTGCTGCCTCGCAGTTAGGAGACCTGGGTTCGCTTCCCGGGTCCTCCCTGCGTGGAGTTTGCATGTTCTCCCCGTGTCTGCATGGGTTTCCTCCGGGCGCTCCGGTTTCCTCCCACAATCCAAAGACATGCAGGTTAGGTGGATTGGTGATTCTAAATTGGCCTGGGTGTGTTTGTGTGTGTCCTGCGGTGGGTTGGCACCCTGCCTGGGATTGGTTCCTGCCTTGTGCCCTGTGTTGGCTGGGATTGGCTCCAGCAGACCCCCGTGACCCTGTGTTCGGATTCAGCGGGTTGGAAAATGGATGGATGGATGGATGATTATTAGATGAAAATCCTTTATTAGATGTAAATCTTATCTTATTTAGTACAAGTAGATTATTTTTTTATGCACATGTTGTTTTGATCCTGCAGTCAGCTGGAGCCAGAATGCTAAGATGGAAGAAATTAAGAGAGCAGGAGATGTGAAACTTAACATCAGATAATAGGACCAAAACAAAAGAAAAAAAAAAAACGGACATTCTTCTTCATCTTCTGAGAAATGGTCAGATGATACCTATGTTATTAAAATAGGGCCATCTTATCTATATATTTCAAAACTCATTATATTTTCCTGCAGCTTTTATATATTTTACAAAAGACTTTAGCAGATTCCTGTCTCTTACTATCTTCTTGATCACTTCACAGATATTATTAAATTCCAATCCTTTTTGCCTAAGGTTTTCTTGTCGTTTCTTACATTGTTGCCGTTATCTTGTCATTATAATATGCTCCAGAGTTTCAGTTTCCCTGCGACTTTCACATTTCCCACAATGTCCTAAGCAGAGCAATCTGAGGAAAGTCCCACATGAACTCAGGCTTATAAAAGCGATTTAATTTACTAAATTTACTAAAACTTGCATATTTCACTACCAAAATCCCTACACACATCAAGACAAATCTCTTAAAATTGTGTAACTCCCTCCGTTACCATTGGATGAAATTTGTACAAGTGTCTACCTTTATCAATATTATCTCAAACTAATTGCCATTTAGATATTATCAACCTGTTAATCACTCTTTTGATTTTCTTTTTCCCTAGTGGCAATGCCATTTCTGTCTAATGTTTATCTAAAGATTTTTTTGCCAGTCTCTCCACTCTTTCATTTCCCTGAAATCCCGTATGCCCTGAAATCCAAACTTAACTAACAGAGTTTTCATATACACGTAGTTCAGTTGCTTGATGTAGGATTTCTAAAGGCAAGTCAGTCAAATTTGACAACATCCCTTCTTGGAAATTCTCTAAATGTGAATACCAATGGGCAGGAGAAAACCAACGTTTGGTCAAGAAAGCAATCAGAGATATCAGAAAAAAGTCAGAGAAATGATTACCAAAATCCAGTACTTGAAAAACAAGTCAAGGTCTAGAATCCAAAGCAAGACCCATTTAGTAAATTGTTTTGAATACCCATAAACATTGTTCAAAAAGTTGAAGATTATAACAAAATTTTTATCAAAACTAGGAAATTGTATACCAGGCTATATGCCACCACCTTAAAATGTGTGTACACAATGACACCATAATACAGCTCGCATGGTGTCACAAGTCACACGCCTGCCTATGTGACTGGACACATGCATCATTACTATAAATAAGATACCTGCTTAGTGTCCTTATACTTTAAAATGATTCATAGGCATCAAGACATAATATGTAGCTCCTAAAGGAACATGAGCAAAAAAAAAAAATAAAATCGTATTTGTTTTGCACACAAGTACGGAAGCCGAGAGAGGACGTGCAATATCGTTATTTTTTAAAATTGTTTCGTCGAGATAACAAAATAATTTTATCGAGATCTCGATAAAACAAAAGAACTTGTTTTCTCGAAATTATGTAATAATTGTATCTAACGTTTATTGTTTAGCTTATTGAAACCACATCCTGTTTGAAATGGCTGAAATATGTTGTGAGAGACAGCCGGCAGCTCAATCCGGCTGGGATGTCCCAGGATGGGAAGAATGGCGAAGGGCAGCCTTTCCAGGACACTGCCTCCCCCAGGACGCTAGGTGGAAGCTCCCCTGGATGGTAAAGGTACCCCAGATTCCCACACGGCATCATGGGACATGGAGTCCATTTTCTCAGCCCTGTTGGGTGACGTGGGTGCCGCCAGTGGGAGCAAATAAAGGACCTGGGGACTCCTACTTTTCTTACAACCTTCGGAGTCACAAGGATGGAAGCCCACAGTACTTCTGTGATGCTTGAGGAGGATGATGTGGCGTCTGACCCAGAAGAAGAGGAGAAGCATTTCCGGGTCATGGAATACATAAAGGACTGTTGGAGACCCAGCAAGTTGAGTCGGAGTTGGGAGGTTGGGTGATGAAGCTGCTGGGAGTGGAGGATTATTGTAGAATTGTTATTAATTATTGATATTAGAGAATTGTGGCAAGTGTGGTGCTTTGTGCACTGTATTTAAGAAAAATAATTAAAAATTCTTCTTGGTGCTTTTACACGTGTGTCCTGGATGTCTGTCTGTTGGGTTCACGGGGCAACAGTGGCCTCATGCATCCACAATGTTTATGCCTTAGTTTAGAAAATAATAACATTAGTGTCCGTCATTTAAGAAGATGTTTAGCAAGACTTCAGTTGTATATGCTTTGCAATCTAAGAGAGCCTGATGCCAGGAGCAAAGGTTAAGTTTCATTTTCTCGAGATCGTTATAAAATTATTCTGTTACCTCAAGAAAACAAATTTTTGTTTTCTCCACATCTCAATTAAATTATTCTGTTATCTAGAGAAAACAAAGTATGCTTTCTCGAGATCTCGATAAAATTAGTTTGTTATCTCGAGGAGCCAATTTTACAAAATAACGATATTGCACGTCCTGTCTCGGCTTCCATACACAAGAAAGTTTCATGTGGCCGCAAGATATTTTTGCATGCGCACAAGAAAGTTTCATGCACTAATGAGATTTTATTGTGTGCACACGAGAAAGTCTCCCATGTAGAAAATATTGCAAGCCCGTTAGATATTTTTGCATGAGTGCGCAAAGAAGAAAGAACAGAAATGTATCTGATTTATGGCCATATCCTGTCAATCCCAGAAGTCAGGAGTTGTGATTCAGATGCCAACTATATGAACGATGGATAAAGTTGATTTTATAGATCTTTTGAGATCAAGAAATGTTCCAGAGGAAGACATAGAGCGTCTTGATGCCTTTATGGGAAAGACCCATCTTAAAATATAGATCTATGATTTCCGTGTCCATGTCGTCTTTCTGAAAACGGTTCAAGTTTTGGAAGTAGAAAAGGTCTACCAGAACTATATGGAGCCCCTATGGGGACTCATGTATGTGAGAATCACTATCACGTGCATACGCAAAAAGATCTTGTGAGCATGTGAAACTTTCTCATGAACACATAAAAAATATTTGTGAGCACAAATGTACGTGATAAAAGATTTTTTTTTTTTTTGCTCATGTCCCTTTAGGAGTTCTGTCATATGAACTTCAAACAGCAGAATAGAGAAGTATTTTTTTTTGTGGTAAAAAACACAAATTCTTGACATGCTTTCGGAAATGACAAATACTTTTTATTTCTAAATCCCATCATTTGTAATATTCAGAGATTGTATATTCAAATGAGAAACAAATTAAATAAACTGTAATTGTACAGTACCTGCCTTATCAACAAAGCCTCCTAATTTTAGTGCTCAGCAAAAAATCACTATGTGCAGATGAGATGTCATCAAGCATCACCTTGCATGAATCAAATTAATTATTTTTACAATAGGAGATATTACTTTCCTAAAAACAGATTCCTAATAAATGAGAAAAAAATATTTTCCAGCAGAAAAAAAGAAACCAGAGTCTGTTTTGTAAACTTTAATGAAGTCCAATCAAAGCCTAATGGTACCTTGATTAGAATAGAGTTACTTATAACTTAAATCTTCTCATTAGTACGCATCTTCTCGTAAATGTCATAAATCTCATTAGTACGCATTCTGATAATTCTATCATGGCATTTTCTGAGCAAACTGCTTAAAATATTTACACAGCACAAACATGCTGCTGGATTATCATAAATAAATTGCAATAGAGTGCTACAAAAATTGTTCGATGCATGTGGTTGAAACAGAAACTAACAAACCCTAAGACTACACTGAATGGGAAGAATATGAAAATAGTAAAATGGTAGTCAAGCACACAAGGGCCCACTTTACTCACCAGAACCTACACCAGGGATGGCAAACTCCAGTCCCGGGGTGCTGCAGTGGCTGCAAGTTTTCATTCTAACCATCTTCTTCATTAGTTTTTGCTGCTAATTAACTTCTTTTGCCTTAATTTTAATTAACTTGATTCAGGCCCCTTAGTTGTTTCTTTTTCCTTAATTAGCTGCCAAACAATAATAAGACGCAAAACAAGGTGCCACATGACCAGCTCACCCGTGCCCATCACACAATATCTGAAAATAAAGAAAGGTGAAGGTTGATCTCTCAGGTCCCCAAGACATTTTGACAATGTTCTTAGATAAAAACAGAAAAATCAACAGTTATGGAAATGATAGCTGTGGCAGAATGAGAGCAGCAACAAGCCATGGAATTAAATAACAAGGTTAATTAACAACAAGAATTGGCTTCTCATTAAGAAACTGGTTGGAGTGAAATTAGTTGGAGTTTGAAGCCCCAATTTAGTTGGTCAACTGTTGACTTGTTTCACATTTGATTTCTGTTTGGCTGTAAGAAAATAATTAATTCAGAGCACTGAATTCTTAAAAACAGGGGTATTAAAATGAAGGGAAAAAGAAGTTAATTAGCAGTGAAAACTGGTCGCTGATTAGGAAAAGGGTTAGAATGAAAACCTGCAGGCACTGCGGCCCTCCAGGACTGAAGTTTGTCTACCCTGCCTTGTCAGGTCTAGTTTTTGAAATTCAGAACATATGCCATATACCACTCTTCACTTGACTTGCCCATAAAAAAATCAGGATATTTTAAAGTAGTGTTTAAATTAATATCTTTTAAGCATGAAGGTAACATATTAAATATTAAAAGAAAAGCGTACTACATGAAAATCTACTTATTTCATACCAAAAGCACAGACTTATGATACAAACTTTCCAGTCATTCAGCACACACGAAGCTTCTTTTGTAAGACTTCCGAGAGTGGGATATGCCAGGACAATCCCACATAATATTCCAACAATAGTTTGCCATCATGTGTGCATCCCATCTTCCTTGATATCTGGCTTCCATTGTTTCTATGTGTTGGTGAAATCTTTCACCTTGCTCTTCGCTTAAGTCACCAAATAAGAAAAGGGTTAGAATGAAAACCTGCAGTCACTGGGGAACTGCCAGGACAGAGGCTGGGGATCCCTGTTCTAAAGTATAGAGTGTTGCTTTGTTTAGGGAAAAATAATTTAAGTGATTGCAGCATAAGACTGTGACATACCAAAATGTGAAAAAAGTGCTGAAGTCTGAATATTTCCACAATCTGCTGCATTATTTTCATTTCATCCGACGCAATCTCCAACAATATCTTTTTTGACTTTCCTAAGTCTCATCCCCTCCACCTCCATCTTTGTGTATCTCTACCTCTTCATCTTCTACCTTTCACGCCATCAGTCAAAAACACCTTAATCTGATACTATACAGCACAATACCTATCACTTCCACACCAAGTCTTTCTCCTAACTCACCATTCATCTTTCACTTTGTGATGCTCCGTGCACCCACCTGATCATTCTCATCTCCATTTTTTCCAGCTTTCCCCATGTCTCATTCCTATAGAACATACTGCATTCCACATAGCTTTCATAAATGTTCCCTTTCAATGTCAAAGAGACTCCTTCTGAACTCAGAATGCCGACACCTCCCAAACTTCTTTCATGCACCTCTGCCCCTCGCTATACCTGCTGAGCCTGCAGCTCCATCTACACTCAATATGTTATATAAGTAGCAGAACATCCCTACTTTCCCCATATCAACTCAATTTTTCAGGTGTAAATTTATATTTACTACATCAGCATTCTGCACCCCACTCACACATATGCAGGTTGAACTCACTGCCTGAAGGCTGCCTTTTATACCACTATATCTTTTAAGGACCCACTTCTGACAATCAAAAATGTCCTGAAAATATCTGCAGGGCCAGTGACTTCTGATAAAAATGAAACCCACCATTTCAAGAGCAGTCCTAAATAAAATACCATTTGGTAAAGAATAATCTGTTTTCGTAGTCTGCCAAATAGCTGCATGAACAAGTAGGGTCCAAAGCATCTATGGCAGAAATTCTACTCGATGTCCCACATTTTCAAAAGGAAGTCTTGACTCAGTAGCACAGTGTTCACTTTATATTTACCAGAATTGAAAAGGTTATAAATTCATGCAATTTTATTTTTTTCTAAAACCATAATAGCCTCTAACCAATGGAATAAGTTTGGGACACAACCAAGGAAAGACCATAAAATAGTGGGTAACTAAAATACTTTGAAAACAAAAGAATCCTTAGTTAGACCGCAACTTACATCTTTCCACATACTGACTCACTGCCTGTCCCTGACCGCTCACTTGGTTTGCCCTCAACAAACCATAAAGCCATGATCACTTCTATATGGACCATCTTCTTTTCCAAACCAACAGGCCACAGTGGACTAAAAGCCATCCAGCGTTATTACCCTGCAATTCCTCTTTACTACAACAACTGTACATTTTCTTTCCTATACTTGACTTTAGCACTACTTTGCTGGGTTTGGCCATTTAAATCTCATTGGCCTCTTCACTATAGGCAACTGGAAGTAGGTTTCAACAAGATGTGTGTGTTTATTGCTTGATGTCAAGGGATGGGAATTTATGCTTAAGTTATAAAATGCAATGGTAAAGGCCTCATCTGGAGTACTGTGTACAGTTGTAATCTCCCTGTCACACCAAGTTAAACAATGTGCTCACTGCATAACATTCAGGTGCGTTTGGCAAATAAGTTAACTGATATGAAAGTTGGAACATTTCACATTTTTTACTTGCTTCATCCCAGAGTCCGTTATTACATTTTTGTTTATTAAATAGATTTGTAACAATGAATCACATTTAAAAGTAATAGCAATAATAGAATGCAATGACATGTTAATAAGCTCCACTAAGTACAGTATATGCTTTCTAACAGCACTTTACAATGGAGTTAAATACAAAGCAAAAACAGACTTGTGGTGGTTCAGTAGGCTGCTCCTCTGTCTGGAGATCATACTGTTCAGTGGATGCAGTGGATTCTCCATAATTGATAGGAGCCTGCTCAGCGCCCATCGCTCTGCCACAGATGTCAAACTGTCCAGCTCCACGCCTACAATAGAGCCTGCCTTCCTCACCAGTTTGTCCAGGCGTGAGGCGTCCCGCTTCTTTATGCTACCTCCCCAGCACACCACCGCGTAGAAGAGGGCACTCGCCTCAACTGTCTGATAGAACATCTGCAACATCTTATTGCAGATGTTGAAGGACACCAGTCTTCTAAGGAAGTATAGTCGGCTCTGTCCTCTCTTGCACAGAGAATCAGTATTGGCAGTCCAGTCTAATTTATCATCCAGCTGCACTCTCAGGTATTTATAGGTCTGTACCATCTGCACACAGTCACCTCTGATGATCACGGGGTCCAGGAGGGGTCTGGGCCTCCTAAAATCCACCACCAGCTCCTTGGTTTTGCTGGTGTTCAGGTGTAGGTGGTTTGAGTCGCACCATTTAACAAAGTCTTTGATGAGGTTCCTATACTCCTCCTCCTGCCCACTCCTGATGCAGCCCATGATAGCAGTGTCATCAGCGAACTTTTGCATGTGGCAGGCTCCGAGTTGTATTGGAAGTCTGATGTATATAGGCTGAACAGGATGGGAGAAAGTACAGTCCCCTGCGGCGCTCCTGTGTTGCTGACCACAATGTCACACCTGCATTTCCCAAGACGCACATACTGAGGTCTGTTTGTAAGATAGTCCACGATCCATGCCACTAGGTATGAATCTACTCCCATGTCTGTCAGCTTGTCCCTAAGGAGCAGAGGTTGGATGGTGTTGAAGGCGCTAGAGAAGTCCACAAACATAATTCTTACAGCACCACTGCCTCTGTCCAAGTGGGAGAGGGATCGGTGTAGCATGTAGATGATGGCATTCTCCGCTCCCACCTTCTCCTGGTATGCGAACTGCAGAGGGTCGAGGGCGTGGCGTACCTGTGGCCTCAGGTGGTGAAGCAGCAGCCGCTCCATGGTCTTCATACACAGTAGCTCTCCTACACAGCAAACTACAATTCAAAGTTGTGTGAAAATGGCACCAATTGATGTGTGTTAGTTATGGAAGGTCTGTGACTGATTATTCTTCAATTTTTTTAAACATAATAGTTTTGAAAGTGTATCCCACAGATTAGTACCCAATAATCAGCAATTAAAAAATATCTATTAATAGAAAATGACCATTACTAGCATAAAATCAGGGCCATCTTAATGCATGGGCATGCTGGGCAGTTGTGTGAAGGAGTGAGGCTCTTTAGAGACTAAGGAAGCCCTGTCAATTATTAACACAGTGTTCCTAAGGATTTGCTCAGTGTGTGTATCTGTTGAGTGGCAATCAGCTGTAAAAGTGGCACTAGTTCTATCTCATCTGTGATGAATGTGACCAGCTCATTAACCAGGTGGAGACTTTTTAGATGACTTACACTGCTGCAGAAGTTATCCCCTTGTCACACATGTGCTCCAGTGCATCAAGTTCTTCACATGTATGTGATACCACCCCAAGCCAAGAGGGAGTGCTGCCTCCGCTGACTAACCTTGACTTCTATTTGCTCAACAGCACAGAAAAACTGTGAGGGCAATTAACTCCGCCCCTTCCAGTCCCTGGGCTATAAAAATGAGACCACACAGGTTGAGGTGTCACTTATTGCTTAAGCGGCCTGAAGTGAGGATGTCCACAGCCTGACCAAAAGAACCTTTGAACATCATTATGGCTAAAGGACAACCTTGTTATGTTTAAAACTTTGTTGAACGCCATTGGGTGTCATTTTTTAAAAAATTTTCCTGCAAGTAAACGGGGACAGCCAGGATGGTACCCCAAAAGTCTGCAGTTGTACCAGCCAGTTATTACTCGGACCACCACACCCTTTAAACTTTGAACTCCTGGGCATGGCACCACAAGTAGCAGCATTTTTGTAAGAATACAACATTGATGATATCAAACTGAGCATACTAAGCCATGTTTTAGATTTAATTTACTTGTCCATTCCACATTTTAGATTATGCCTGCAGCTGAAAAACTACAAGTGAACCTTAAAATAAATGTGTTTTTAAAGCTGTTAAAATTATTTTAATTAAACAAAACAAAAAACAAACAGGTGTTGGTGCTTTTTAATACTTTTTTGATTTTTATGTGCATGTAAATGAGCCACATATAATTTATTTATGCAGTTTAACTTTTACAAGCCTAATTGTTATGTTACTTGTGCTGTATATTATGCTCATTACACTTTCAGTATTTGTTATTTGCTGTTCTTGCCATAACAAAGAAGGAAACAAAAATATTAGCATATCGCTAAATAGTCAGCTTCTTTGTATTCATTTCAAGCATATGTGAGGCGGCAGCATGATTTAGCACTTTATTAATAGTCTGCTGTTGGTTTAATATTCCAATTGTCTTGGATTGGCTTCGTTCAGCTTTGTGAAATGAATTTTGCCATATAAAGTGGAGAATGAAAATATTTTACCATCTTTTGTAGGAAATTATATTCTGTCTCGCAATGTTAAAAAAAAATAAAATCTTACTTTGTCATTGTGAACTTTTCATTCTTGCATCTTAGGAATTTCATCATAGATGCAGTGCTAAGAACATCCATTCATCCATCCATTTTCCAACCCGCTGAATCCGAACACAGGGTCACGTGGTTCTGCTGGAGCCAATCCCAGCCAACACAGGGCACAAGGCAGGAACCAATCCCGGGCAGGGTGCCAACCCACCGCAGGTGCTAAAAACATTTGGTGGAAAATCTTCTTGAAACTTGGAGCATGCTAAATGTGAATATTTGTAAAACTATTGCTTAACATCAGGATGGCTGACTAATAAATTAGGGTTTTTTTGGCTTATGTTTTTCTCTGATAAAAGTGCTGTTAAGTGGCATTCAATATAAAGGTGTGAGTAAGCTTTCCTCCTACGCCATGTTGCTTATTTGAGAATGTTCCTACCAGCGTATCCCAACTATCTGGCTCTGCATAAATATGCTGTTATGAATATTTGCCTTGTTTATTAATTGCAATGTATGCAAGCTAATTTTCTTTAACCCATTAGATATTTTCATTTTTTCAACCCAAAACACTACATTTGAGGGATTTTGGGATTTTTCACAGCCTTCCATATAATCAAGTGTTTTTTTTTTCTTTAACGCAACAAACATGAGTCCCTGCAGAAATTGTTGAACTAAGTGTGATGGGTGGGAGGTTTCTTGAAGTGTTATTAAGTTTATTTTAGCAACCTCTTTGCGAAGTTTGTTCATGAGAGAGAAAGGAGTACCAGAGAAGTATGTGAAGATTGTCCAGGATATGTCTGAGGGACTGAGGACTCGGATTAAAAGCAGTGTTGGGAACAAGATCCCAGTTAGAGTAGGTCTGTACTAGGGGTTTTCTTTATGTCCTTACCTCTTTGATCTGGTTATGGATCTGTTGAGTCACGGGATAAAAGACCAATCCCCATGGTGCAGGCTTTTTGCTGGTGACATTGTGTTGTGTGGCACCAGAAAAGAAGATGTGGAGAGGGGGTTGGAAGAACAGAGAAGGGCTTTGGAAGATTTAAGGTTGAAGATAAATAAGAAGAAGACAAATATATATGAGGTGTAATGATGATCACAATTCAGAAGTTAGCCTGCAGGGACAGCTAATGAAAGAAGGGGATAAGTTTAAATCTCTAGGATCAGTAGTAGCACAAGATGGAGAACTAGATGCAGAGATAACCCATAGAGTGCAGTGTGGATGGAATAATTGGAAGAAGGTATCAGGAGTTTTGTGTGATCAAATAATTACTATAATGGTAAGATCAGCAATGATGTATGGAGCTGAGACATGAGGGTGTGCAGGAGAAGAAGTTAGATGTGGCAGAAATGAGAATGTTGGGATGGATGTGTGAAGTTACAAATAGGACAGAATAAGAACTGAGACAATCAGAGGGACAATAAAAGTGGGAGAGATATCTAAGAAAGTACAGGAAAGTAGGTTGAAGTAATATCGACACATATTGAGAAGTGACAAGGAAAATGTGGATAAAAGAGTGATGGGAATTGAAGTACAGGGGAAGAGGAAGTGAGGGAGGCCAAAGCAGAGGTGGATGAATAAAGTAAATGAAGATTTGAAGGCAAAGGGTCTGAATGGGGAGGAGGTGCAGGACCAAATTTAAGGTTGATCAAGCACATCAACCCCACACTGTAATGGGAAATGATGAAGAGTGCTGAGGGCAGGTGAAAGGCACTGTGACAAGAGACAAAATCCAAGCATACATTTTACAAAGTACTAAACACAGAATTAGTACACATTTGTTTAAACACACAGGAAAACAAAGTAGTTTGAAACTAATAAACATAAATAGAGGCTAGCACTATCTGTCCATTAACTAATTGTTGGAGTAAGGCTCCAACTCCAGTCAGCATCATCAATGGGGAAAAAACAACCTTCTGGGGGTCCATGATCTGTTATAACAGAAAAAGTCAGACAAAGGCAGACACAGTCATAGACTTGGAGAACTCAGACAACTAGCCATCCACCCCTTGTCCAATGTGACAACAGAATATTTCCATCTGATGTTTCCAAGGCTTCCAGTATCACAGGTGATTTTCCATGAGAAGGAGAAGAACTTGGCATTAGAGCAGTACCACCACAACAGGACACTGAACAAAGAAACAGAAGAGAAGAGGGTTAGTAATGGTTTATGAAGATTATTTTTATTTTTGTACAAATGACCAACATACAGAAATGCAGTATGCACAGCTACTCAGCAGCTCTATTCAGGGTATGCCAGACCAAATTAGTCTTCAGCCCAGATTTAAAAGATGAGAATAATGGAACATCCAAAAAGTTTCCACACTTTTTTTAACTCTATTAAAAATTTCAAAAACAAATTACATCACTTTTCTGCATAAACACCTTCCTTTGCAATGCAACTTTCCCAGCGTCATACCAACTTTTTAATGGCCAATTACTACTCCTCCCACCTTCACCGTTTTCAACGAAAACATAAAAGAATGGAAACTTTTTGAACGTCCCTCGTATGATCAGGCAGATCATTCCACAGCACAAACTCTCCCTGTTATTTAATTAATCCTTGGACTCCCAAGCAGGCTGGCATCTTGAGATCTTAATGTACTCTCTGGGTTGTAAGTAATGATACATTCAGATAGGTGAGCTGAGCCTTGGCCATTTAAGTGTTTATATGTAAGGAGGAGGATTTCGGAATCAGCCCTAAACCTAACTGGGAGCCAGTGCAAGGACTTCAGAACTGGAGTTATATGTTTGTACTTTCTAGTTGTTGAAATGATTCTTGCAACAGCATTTTGAATTAACTAAAAGCTGTATAAAGAACAATTTGAACACCCAACAAATAATACACTGAAGTAGTCAACCTTACTAGAAGTAAATTAATTAAAGAAAATTAAAAAATTAGAAAAGTCTTAATTTTCCAATATTTTCAAGGTAAAAAAAACATGTTTCAGATAGTTTTGTAGTATGCATTTTAAAATACAGATCCAGGTTACTGGAGGTGCTGGAGCCTATCCCAGCTAGCATAGGGTGTAAGGCAGGAAGAAACTCTGGACAGGGCGCCAGTCCATCTTAAGGCAAACATACACACACCAGACGTACACTAGGGCCAATTTAGTGTCGCCAATTCATCTGCCCTGCATGTCTTTGGAAAGTGGGAGGAAACCAGAGCACCCAGAGGAAATCCAAGCAGATACTGGGGAAACATGCAAACCTCATGCGGGAAGAACCCAGGAAGGTAAAAAAAACAGTTGAGACCACAATTTCCACAAAACCAATACCAAAGTAGAAACAAAAACAAAAATCAAGGTCAAAAATAACATCAGGCTCTGGTAATTCTAGTGTTAAATGCTACAGCCTGCTTTGTTACAGGCGTATCCTCAGAAGTTATGACCTTTGGTCAATGATGCAACGGGATTTAAAGGACATGGAAAGCAACATCTCCTATCCGAGTTTGCAGATACAAAACCTTTTGTGTCAAAGGTCATTTTACTTTTCAAATCTCTTTTTCTAACTTTTGACTTATAGTGCTGAACTGACCTCTCTGTACTATTCTTTCCTCTGCATGTCCTGGAGTACAAAAGAAAGAGCATACAGCAACATGGAGACTGGCAAGATCGGAAAAAAAACATGTGGTCACTGATTACAAGCGCAAGATGTTATGCGAATGAATATGAATAATATGACTAATGTTGCATCCATGCCACAATGTTTTCCAAAATGTACTATACAGGTCATAAAATGAATAATTCCAAATATCATATATACCCATGTCTCTGTTTTTTTTTTTTTTTTTTTGTCAGTGCGTCTTTGACATCATACACCATAAGGTGCACACTAATTCAGCGTGAGCAGGAACACTCAATAAAAGTGAATAAAAAAAAAAAATCAAGTGACGGTGAGATACGAAGAAGGCAGATTCACCAGCGTTTGTGTGTCAGCTTTTATCCCTCCAGATCAGAGAATGTCCAGTTCCATTGCCTCAAAACACCACTCACATCTACAGTTTTTCCCAGTTTCAAATAAAAACTATCAGCGTCAGATCCCTGGGTGGAGGGGCGGTAGTATGTATCGTGATTGTGACTGAGCGAATAAAAGTGAAAAAAAAAGGTAACTTTCACAAGTACTATAAATGTACACGGTCTGTTACAGACGCAAACCAAATGTATGTGTGTACTGTATAATATTAACAATAAGAGCAGCTCACTACTGAAAATGGTAAATATAGGAGGAAGTCGGGATTGAACCGGGGTCTCTTGATTACAAGTCAGCAAATCTTACTGCTACGCCACGGAAGCTATTGTTTTATCCTTGAACCTTTCGTGAAAGTGTTTATTTGATCTTTGTACTTCAGACTTCACACATTATATAGTTTATGCCAACATTTTGTCATTTACTACTAAAATATGAAAAACGTTTCTGTTTTAACAAAGTGTTTACACAGATTATTGTAGAAACGGAACACACATGAAATGCATGTGCTCCAAATAACGATCTATTATTTCCACTCTAAAACTCCAGCACTTCACTCCCAGATAATCAATAAAGGCATGAGCTGGGAGAACTTTGTGCACGTTCTGCAGCTGTGGGGGGATGGAATAGTAGGCTGCTTGCTGCTTGTCTTTATCGGCACATTTACAGGACAAAAGACGCTGACGGAGAGGTGCGAATGGATTTAAGGTGGGCTGGATCTATGAGTTTTTTCGTAGGCTCTGATAATTCTAGTGTTAAACTACTGTGCGAAAAGTATCGAAAATGGCATCACTGTGTAGCCTGAGAATGGGAGTAACGATGTGCTGGACTGGACAACCCCTGCTGTGTTCAAATACAGAATGGTGGCGAATTGATTGTCGCTAGAGCAGCGAATACGTTGTGTGCGTTTATACTCCGCAACAAACAACTATGCAGTGGTGAAACAGAGGATAGCACTTGAGTTTGGAGGCAGTGGCCCTAGTGTGCTAACCATCGCAAGAATAAACACAAAATTCAATATCAGCAGTATTGTTTTGCAAGCGAAGGGAGCAGGTAGGCGCATTGGTGGACCACGCCATGGAGAACAGGGGATGAAAAAACATTTAAGGTTCTTAATATTCATGTTCCATTATGTTACTTGATAATTACATTGGTAGTTTCCTGACAATAGCACCTTTTCAATCATATACATAAATATGGGCCACCCTGCAAATTAACAAAAACAAGAGAACATTTCTGACCAAAGAACAAATGTCAGATTTGGAATCAGAAACCACGAAAACCCTAAAATGAGCACAAGAACTCATAGGAAAATGCTAAGAAACATCCAAATAGTTTGAAGAACTAACTTTACCATAACAAACATCATGTAAAGCACTTTGAGCAACCTGTTTAAATGAAAATAAAAATGTAGGTGTTGTGTTGAAAAAGATAACCAAATGAAATTTATATCAATAAGTGCATCCAGACATGAAAAATTCTGCTCCATTTCTCCCAGCTTTTACTTCAGGGAGGAAATAAAAACCAAAACAATGCTGAATATGGAAAGGTGACTTGATGCCTAATTATTTAATGAAATGAAAGGAAAACATAGACAGCCAACCAAAAATCTTATGAAAAATAGGATTTCTTGATTTATTTATAGACCATCATTATCGCCAGAGCCAGTGGCCTTCACTTTTTCTCCCCCAAGTCATTTAACTGGTGGTGGTGTATCACAGCCTGCTTTACATCTACTAGATGGTACTGTATTTTTCGCACCATAAGATGCACTTTTTTTTCCTCAAAAGAAGGTTGGAAATGTCTGTGCGTCTTATGGAGCGAATATTGCGTCACAGACCATGATGTGTATTACCTGACAAAAGTCGACATCCAGGGGTAGAGGGCGACAAAACTCACTGTTACATTACAGGTATTCCATCTGTTCTTGGAGGAATGTTAGACTCATTGACTCGGCATCTAATCCTTGCATGTGCGTGAGTTGCGAAATGTAAACAAATGTAAACAAAGGCAAGATGGCATCGACATCTCACAAGGGAGCGAAGCGAGTGCAGAAAACAAAATACTCAGCAGACGATGTTTTGCGCATTATCGCTGAGTCGGACTCTGATTTTTCAGAATCTGATTTTGTTGACAGTGATCAGGAGATCGAGCAGGAGAGTGAGGAACCGGCATCACCTGATCGGACACCAGCCGATGCCACCCCAGCTGAGCGCATTCGCACAACTGATGCACCTACGGCAAGGTTCGTGTGGGAGGAATACGCAGACATTGATCCGTGGGAGCCAGACTGGCTACCGGACTTCACAAGACAGTATGACTTGCTGTTGGACTCGACAGATTACTAGCTGCTGGACTACTTCAGGCTGTTCTTTCCTGAAGTTGCCTTTCAGCTACTGTCAGACGAGACAAACAGGTATGCAGAGCAATTTTTTGAATCGAGGGCTGTGCTTGCACCACATTCTCGTTTTTCAAACTGGAAACCCACAACAAAATACGAGATGAAGGGCTTTATAGCATTACAAATATAGATGGGACTAGACTGGCGATATAACTTCAGGGAGCATTGGTCCAAACGTGCTTTGTCCCCTGGTGGCTTTGGACAGGTTATGCCGCGTGATGATAGGTACGAGCTCCTGCAAAGTGATTGTGAGCAACTGAGCTTCATAAATTCTGACACTAGCGATGAGGAGTTCTTGGGGTTTCCATAAAAATAGAAGAGTGCTTGAACCTTAAAGTCTCTCCTTATTTGTTAATGACAGTGGTGATGTTTCTTAATACCGCTGTTGAATTTACATGGTTGAAATATTATTCTGCTATATTTTATTAAACATATTAGTACACCATTTGGTTCAGAATATTTTTTTTCTTGTTTTCCTCCTCTAAACCTAGGTGCGTCTAATGGTCAGGTGCGTCTTATGGTGCAAAAAATACGGTAAGTGGATCTTAAGATTTTAAGGCCACCTAGTGTGGGTGGCATTTTAGCCTCATTTATAAGAAACAGCAGATCCAGTTGTAGTTAACAAATGCATTGACCACTCTTACTGTTTTTCTCTTCAAATCCTCCCTTCTTGTAGGATGTCTGTTTTCACAAAACTAATATGTGATATGGTAAGGTTAAGAGACAGCTAAAGAATACATTAAATATAAAATATATCATCTCTTAAATAGTACCATCTAGATGCACTGATCCAAAATTCTTTTCACATGTAAGAAACAACTCCACCTGGACTGTCTTTGTTTTAGAGGTGAACAGTCCACTTTGTTAAAAATTCATTAAAAGAAATGTCATGACATGAATCACATAATATAAAACACAAAGGTGCTTTCAGATTGCAAGTGCATGCATTTTATATAAATGTGATAAATATTAAAGATGACTCACTTCTGAGTGTAAACATGAATAGAGTTCAACGGCATTTTTATCGATTCAATGCGTATTCATAATGATGGGACATTTAACATGGGAGATCTTACAAAATGAAATTAGAACTCGCAGCACATCAGCACAAACAAAACCCTTGCATGTCATTTACTGTACAGAACTGTTTTTAAGGTGCTCTCGTTATTTACATTTCTTTCTTACATCCAATAACCATCAAGTGAACCGCCAGAGTCAGGTACAAAAGAATGATGGACACTGTGAATGAGGAGCAATAAATAATAGTCAGTCAGTGATTTGTCGGGCTCCTTAAACAATGAATGAATCTGTCCATCCGTCTTTCTCTTTCAATTTAACTGACCCTCCATTGGTTATTTCTGAAATAGGGACACATCCTAAAGCAGTTACATTATTAAATGAAAATGGATTGAAAATTTGAGCCTGGTAAGCAGTAAGTAATGTGTTGAACACAGCTTTGAAAGACATATGTCAAGTTGACATTACACCACATGTATTCTATACCACAGATACTAGACCTCAGATAAATGCAAGTGGTGCAAAATTACAGGGCCTTCACAAAGTCTTCAGACCCCTTCACCTTTTTCACATTTTGTTATCTTGCAGCTTTTTGCTCAAATTATTTAAGTTTCTTCCTCATCAAGCAACACTCATTAGCCCAGTTTGACAAAGCGAACACAGGATTTGACACAGGTAGACACAAGTTTTCAGACACTTTACTCAGTACTTCATTGGAGCCCCTTTGGCAGTGATTCCAGCCTGGAGTCTACTTGGGTTTGATGTGACAATCTTCACACATCTGGATTTGGGGACTTTCTTAGTTTCTTCTCTGCAGATCCCCTCAAGCTCTGTTATGCTGGATGGAAACTGAGATATTGGGTTGGGTTCAAGTATGGGCTCTGGATGGGCCATTTATGGATATTACCTAGTTGTCCCTAAGCCATATCTTTGTCGTCTTTACTTTGTGTCCTATTGGAAGGTGAATCTTGGCTGACTATGAGGTCCAGAGTGTTATGAAGCAGGTTTTCATTAAGCATATCTCTGTACAATGCTCTGTTCAACTTTCCCTCAGCCCTAACTAGTCTCCCAGCCCCTGCTACTGAAAATAAACAACCCCACAGCACGATGCTGCCACCACCATGTTTAATCATTGGTATTCCACTGCCACTTTTCTAGTGCCACATCGTTTACCTGCCATAACAATATCACCTCAGAAATTAATTGGATAGAAGGGTCCTTTCATCAGATTGGTCGGAAAAGAATGGACTCCGCTGAAGAATGGCTAATAGGGGGAGATGGCATTCTTGGTTGACACGCCTCTGCAACATCGCATGGACATCAGGGACAGTGCCTCTGGATTGGCAGACCGGGGTGGTGGTCCCCCTCTTTAAGAAGGGGGATCGGAGGGTGTGTTCCAACTACAGAGGGATCACACTCCTCAGCCTCCCTGGAAAAGTCTATTCAGGGGTCCTGGAGAGGAGGGTCCGTCGGATAGTCGAGCCTCGGATTCAGGAGGAACAGTGTGGTTTTCGTCCTGGTCGCGGAACAGTGGACCAGCTCTACACCCTTAGCAGGGTCCTGGAGGGTGCATGGGAGTTTGCCCAGCCAGTCTACATGTGTTCCCTCGGGGAATCCTGTGGGGGGTACTCCGAGAGTATGGGGTACCGGCCCCCTTGATAAGGGCTGTTCGGTCCCTGTACGATCGGTGCCAGAGCCTGGTCCGCATTGTAAGTCGAACCCGTTTCCAGTGAGAGTTGGACTCCGCCAGGGCTGCCCTTTGTCACCGATTCTGTTCATAACTTTTATGGACAGAATTTCTAGGCGCAGCCAGGGCGTTGAGGGGGTCTGGTTTGGTGGGCTCAGGATTGGGTCACTGCTTTTTGCAGATGATGTTGTCCTGTTTGCTTCATCAGGCCGTGATCTTCAGCTCTCTCTGGATCGGTTCGCAGCCGAGTGTGAAGCGGCTGGGATGAGAATCAGCACCTCCAAATCCGAGACCATGGTCCTCAGGGTGGAGTGCCCTCTCAGGGTTGGTAGCGAGATCCTGCCCCAAGTGGAGGAGTTCAAGTATCTTGGGGTCTTGTTCACGAGTGAGGGAAGAATGGAGCGTGAGATCGACAGGCGGATCGGTGCGGCATCCGCAGTAATGCGGGCGCTGCATCGGTCTGTCGTGGTGAAAAAGGAGCTGAGCCGCAAGGCAAAGCTCTCAATTTACCAGTCGATCTATGTTCCTACCCTCACCTATGGTCATGAGCTATGGGTAGTGACCGAAAGAACGAGATCGCGAATACAAGCGGCTGAAATGAGTTTCCTCCGCAGGGTGTCTGGGCTTTCCCTTAAAGATAGGGTGAGAAGCTCAGTCATCCGGGAGGGGCTCAGAGTAGAGCCGCTGCTCCTCCGCATCGAGAGGAGTCAGATGAGGTGGCTCGGGCATCTGATCAGGATGCCTCCTGGACGCCTCCCTGGTGAGGTGTTCCGGGCACGTCTAACCGGGAGGAGGCCTCGGGGAAGACCCAGGACACGCTGGAGGGACTATGTCTCCCGGCTGGCCTGAGAACGCCTCGGGATTCTCCCGGAAGAGCTAGAAGAAGTGGCCGGGGAGAGGGAAGTCTGGGCATCTCTGCTCAAGCTGCTGCCCCCGCGACCCGACCTCGGATAAGTGGGAGACAATGGATGGATGGATGGGAGATGGCATGATGGACAAGGTCTCCAGGACTCTGACTGAGTCTGGCTTGTCTGACTCCTTTTCTACATCTAGGCTGTGGTAATACAATTAGCTGATGGAGAGATATTGATATTGATGGACAGATATCATTGTTTTTGATGTACAAATTTGTGTCTACAAATTACTGTACTGAATGGCATTTTCTGTTCTTGCATTTTGCCTTGTAGTTTGTACTGTTGTGTTGTATTTCTGAGGTGGCAATGATAGATTGGCTATCTAGCTCCATGAATAGGATTATTTATGTACTGTTGTGTGTATTCTATATAACCCATTTTTTTGACACCCATTACGCGCCCAACTTACCTGGAGGAGGGTCTCCCTCTGAATTACATTCTTTAATTTTTTTCCCCCACGAGGTTTTTTTTTGGTTTGTCTTCTTCGAGAGTCAAGGCTGGGGCCTGTTAAAAAACAGGACTTGTTAAAGCCCATTGAGACATTCCTTGTCTGATTTTGGGCTATAGAAAAAATTGTTGTCATTATTGTATCATACAGATGATTCCTCCTGACATGTTTATCTTCATTTTACCAGACCAGAGAATCTTGTTTCTCACAGTCTGAGAGTCTTTTAGGTGCCTTTTTGCAAACACTTGGCAGGCTTCTCTCTGGCCACTCAGTCTTAAAGCCCAAACTGGTGGAATGTTACAGTGATGGTTGCAGTTCTAGAAGTTTCCCCAATCTCCACGCAGGTACACAGGAGCACAGTTCTTGGCCACCTCTCTTACCAAGGCTCTTCTCCCAGTATTGCTCAATTTGTGCGGGTGGCAAGCTCTAGGAAGATTCATGGCAGTTCCAAACTTCTCCCATTTAAGAATTATGAAAGCCACTGTGCTCTTGGGAACACTCAATGCTGCAGCCATTTTTGAAGCCTTCCTGTCTCTAAGCTCTGCAGACAATTCCTTCGACCTCATGGCTTGGTTTTTGCTCAACAGTCTGACCTTCTGACAGCTGTGTGCCTTTCCTAATCAGGTCCAATCAATGGAAATGACAACAGTTGGATTCCAAATATCTCATTGATGATCAATAGAATGCGATGCCCCTGCGCCAAACTTCAAGTGTCATAATAAAGGGTCTGCATCCTTGTTTCAGTGTGAGATTTCATTTTTTGTTTTTAAGAAATTTGCAAAAAATTCCAATATTCTTCTTTTGATTTGTTGTTTTGGGGTATTGAGTGTTGCTTGATGTGGGATAAATATTATTCAATTGAGTTTAGCACAAGAGTGCAGCAATAGTGAAAAATGTGAAAATAGTGAATGGGTCTGAATACTCTGTGAAGGAATTGTACATTAAACTGTTTTTTTCTTACGGGTCCTAAAAGCTAATTTTTGTTGGTTTTTTTTGCAGACACCAATGCAACCACTCTCTATGTGTTAAGGTCAGAAATCTGAAGGTGGGTCAACTTGGATAAAACAAGGCAGGCCACAGGATCCTTCAATGAATTGTACTCAAAGAAAGAGAACTGCTTGTATAACTTGACTGAAAAATCTTGGAACTTTTTGTTCCTTGTGGTACGAGAAATGACGCTTAATTTAGGTTAGGTAGGCAGCTGGTTCAGAGATGAGACATCACAGGAGGGCGTGTGTTCATGGTGGTGACTTTAATCACTGCTCTTTGTGTTTGTATCATGGTGGAGCAGTGAAGGAAGAGTTTCTTTGAGGACAGACTGAAAAAAATTACTGGTAAGGGGGAGATAATGCAGCTTGTAACAATAGCTGTATGAATAGTTAATGATGAAAGAAATGAAAGGAAAGTTTCAATTTGCATACTGTTTCACAAAAACTGACAAAAAATTGGCGATTTCTTCTTCTTCTTCTTTGTCCACTTCTATGTGAAGTCACTATATCTCAACAGTATCCTAGTTTTGTCTGTGGTACAATTCCTTGCCTAACACCTCTTTCTCCCTTGGATCTCCATTCACACAGTCCATCCACTTTCTCTTTGGCCATCCTCTTCTCCTAAATACCAATGCCTCCGTATTCATGATTCTTCTTTCCACATCATTTAGCTCTCTTCTTATTAAAGGCCTAAACCACTTTCTTTCTTGTATTTTCCTAGAATTTTCCCCAACTTTAGCTGTACCTCTGATTCTCTCATTTTCTGATCTCATCAGGCTTTGTTACTCCACACATCCATCTCAACATCCTCATCTCTGTAGCATGCACCCTTTTAACTGCCCAGGTTTCTGATCCATACATACCTGGGAGTGCAGCTGGATGATAAATTGGACTGGACTGCCAATACTGATGTTCTGTGTAAGAAATGACAGAGTCGACTATACTTCCTTAGAAGACTGGCGTCCTTCAACATCTGCAATAAGATGCTGCAGATGTTCTATCAGATGGTTGTGGCGAGCACCCTCTTCTACGTGGTGGTGTGCTGGGGAGGCAGCATAAAGAAGAAGGACGCCTCACACCTGGACAAACTGGTGAGGAAGGCAGGCTCTATTGTAGGTATGGAGCTGGACAGTGTGACATCCGTGGCAGAGCGATGGGCACTGAGCAGGCACCTATCAATCATGGAGAATCCACTGCATCCACTAAACAGGATCATCTCCAGACAGAAGAGCAGCTTCAGCGACAGACTGCTGTCAATGTCCTGCTCCACTGACAGACTGAAGAGATCGTTCCTCCCCCACACTATGCAACTCTTCAATTCCACCTGGGGGGGTAAACGTTAACATCATACAAAGATATTGTCTGTCTGTATACCTGCATTGTTATCACTCTTTAATTTAATATTGTTTTTTATCAATATGCCGCTGCTGGAGTATGTGAATTTCCCCTTGGGATTAATAAAGTTATCTATCTATCTATCTATCTATCTATCTATCTATCTATCTATCTATCTATCTATCTATCTATCTATCTATCTATCTATCTATCTATCTATCTATCTATCTATCTATCTATCTATCTATCTATCTATCTATCTATCTATCAAAGATGCTGGCCTGACTACTGTTGTATACACGTTATCCTTCTTGCACTAATTCTTCAGTCATATACTGTAGCACTCCCAATACTTCTTACTTTCTCTTATACGAAGTATAGGAAAAACATTGTAATTGTCCAAAAATTTGATTTCGAGATTTTAATGAATCTCGACATTTTAAATGTCCTTGACTCCGAAAATACTATTTTTGGAATTATGTCTGTCTGTCTGTGTCTGTATGTAAACACAATAACATGAATACGTTTTCACTTAGGTCAACCAAATTTTGCATACAAGTATTAGGTACAAAACGTAGATTTCTCTCAACTTCTGAGCTAATTCCGTTAACCAGAAGTGGTACTTTACCTGAAATGCTTCCCCAAAAATAGTAAAAATTTCATAATTTTACATCATATTATGGTAAAGCACCACATTCTAAGCATATTTTGTTGCTTTGCGTTTTTTCAAAAAATGTCCAGTTTTCGAGATAATCATAATTTTCCGTTTGATGTTCAAATGGCAATACATACATATTTGAGAATGTTTTTGCTTTATGTAAACAAAATTTTGTGTATTACAGTACACACATTATAAAAGTCTCTTGCAACTTTTGACCCACTGTCGCTTACTAAAATTGGTAATTTCCCTGAATTGTTCACCAAACTAAAATTATCATGGAACATTTTTTATTTATGAGTCTGATTTATTCAGCTTTACTTTAATAATAATTGTTCAATATATTTTTAATTTGATTTGATGTTGATGGTTCTTTAATGTACATAATATAAAAATATAATCATTGCCTTGCGGTTTACTCCTCAAATATTCATCCCCATATCTGAGTATATGAGAGATATACATGGGAGACCACTAGTTTTTCCAACCCAATTGCATTCTGTTTTATTTAATTTTTTTCTCCACCCTCTGTTATTGTTAAACCTATATATTTAAACTCTTCCATCATTTTAATCCTTTCTTCTTGGATGTTAACTTCTCCATCTTGTTCTTTTCCCTTAAATCTTAGATATTGTTCAAAAGAAGTCCACCAAATCAACAAGCTAATTAAAAAGGCAGGCTCAGGAGTTATGGGGCACACTCTGGACCCCCCTGAAGGTCATAGCAAAGGAAAGAATTAAAACAAAACTGAGTGTCATTATGAACAACACTGCACATCATCTCTCTGACACAACAATGCTGAGGACTTTCAGACAATAAATCATTCAGCAGATATGTGTCAAGAAACACAACTGGGGGTCTGTCATACCAACAGGAATAAGTCTACATAATTCCTCACTGGGACTGGGACTGCCAAGTCAGAAGTTTTCTTTCTTTTAAAAAATTTTTTTTTTTTTGCTTTTTAATCATTCTGGTGTATTCATACTAAAGTGTGTGTGTGCAATTATTTATTTACTTAATTATCTACTTAATTATGTATTGATTTATTTAAAGAGCTTCTGTAAAAAGCCACATTTCCCTCAGAGAACAAATAAAGTTATATCGTGTCTTGTCATGTCTTATTTTTTTTTTTTGTTATTTATCTTGTCATGTCTTATTCTTGTTTTTTGTTATTTATCTCAATTCTTTTTTATCAATAGCGCCTGACGACCCCGACTCTGTTGCTTCACTAACACAATGTCTTACTTGTGTTTCTAAATGGATGAATAGTAATTTTCTCAAGCTAAATAAAGAGAAAACAGAAATTTTAGTGATTGGCAATTATGGATATAACGAGGTTATAGGATTAAAAGTCAAGACGGAGGTAAAGAATTTAGGGGTAACTGTTGACTGTAACCTGAATTTTAAATCGCATATTTATCAGATCACTAGGACAGCATTTTTTCACTTAAGAAACACAGCAAATGTTAGACCTCTTATATCATTGAAAGATGCTGAGAAATTAGTTCACGCTTTTGTTTTCAGTCGACTAGATTACTGTAACGCACTCCTCTCAGGACCACCCAAAAAAGACATCAATCATTTGCAACGAGTGCAGAATGCAGCTGATTGAATCCTAACTAGGAAAAGAAAATCCAAGCACATCTCTCCAGTTTTGATGTCACTACACTGGTTACCTGTGTCATTCAGAATTGACTTTAATATACTGCTTATTGTTTACAAAGTCTTAATTAATCTCGCTCCATCTTATATATCAGAATATCTGATACCTTATATTTCAAATTGTAACCTTAGATATTCAAATGAGTGTCTGCTTAGAATTCCAAGATCTAAACTTAAAAGAAGTGGTGAGGCGGTCTTCTGCTGTTATGCACCTGAAATCTGGAATAGCTTGGTGAATTCCTAATTCTGGAGTTTTTTTGTTTTCTGTCCTCCCTGGCCATTGGACCTTACTCTTATTCTATGTTAATTAGTGTTGTCTTATTGTATGAAAATGTGCTATATAAATAAATGTTGTTGTTGTTGTTGCTTCTATCCTCTATAAGTTTCACTGGTAATTTTCAATTGTGGGATACAAAACTCACAAAGAAGAGTTTTTAAAGGTTTTTCTTGAGGTTAGAAAACAAGGCTTCCTACAGACTTGCTCACATGTTCCGTGTTTTTCTCCACAGATGCGTAATGCATGTAAACCTGAGGCACACCAGTAAAATCAATTCTATGTATGCCTCTAATTCAGCACTTAGGTGCAGGGCGTTTTTATAAAAATGTTGACATGCTGCATATTTTCCACAAGCAAACACATCTAAACGCCCCATTACACACATTACTGGGCTTCCACCAGAGAAAAAAATCATTATATGGTGAGACCACTCAACATCTCAGACCCCAAAGCCCAGACATAGCGGCACCACAACAGTCCTGAGTTCGAGCAGATGTTTGATTTTCCATTTGCCTTACTAACAGGTTTCCTTTCATGCACTGTAAACATCCATCCATCCATCCATTATCCAACCCGTTGAATCTGAACACAGGGTCACGGGGGTCTGCTGGAGCCAATCCCAGCCAACACAGGGCACAAGGCAGGAACCAATCCCGGGCAGGGTGCCAACCCACCGCAGGCACTGTAAACAATACCATTTTTTTCTTTGATTTTCCTCCTCCACCCCATAATGCAGTTTGCATATCAGGAGAAGGTGGGAGCAGAGGATGCCATCATCTATATGCTACATCGATCACTCTCTCACTTGGACAGAGGCAGTGGTGCTGTAAGAATTATGTTTCTAGACTTCTCTAGAGCCTTCAACACAATCCAACCTCTGCTCCTTAGGGACAAGCTGACAGAGATGGGATTAGATTCATACCTAGTGGCATGGATCGTGGACTATCTTAAAGACAGACCTCAGTATGTGCGTCTTGGGAACTGCAGGTCTGACATTGTGGTCAGCAACACAGGAGCGCCACAAGGGACTGTACTTTCTCCGGTCCTGTTCAGCCTATATACATCAGACTTCCAATACAACTCGGAGTCCTGCCATGTGCAAAAGTTCGCTGATGACACTGCTATCGTGGGCTGCATCAGGAATGGGCTGGAGGAGGAGTATAGGGACCTAATCAATGACTTTGTTAAATGGTGCAACTCAAACCACCTACACCTGAACACCAGCAAAACCAAAGAGCTGGTGGTGGATTTTAGGAGGCCAAGACCCCTCATAGACCCAGTGATCATCAAAGGTGACTGTGTGCAGATGGTGCAGACCTATAAATATCTGGGAGTGCAGCTGGAAGATAAATTAGACTGGACTGCCAATACTGATGCGCTGTGCAAGAAAGGACAGAGCCGGTTATACTACCTTAGAAGGCTGGCGTCTTTCAACATCTGCAATAAGATGCTGCAGATGTTCTATCCAGACAGTGGTGTGTTGGGGAGGCAGCATTAAGAGGAAAGACGCCTCACGTCTAGACAAACTGGTGAGGAAGGCAAGCTCTATTGTTGGCATGGAGCTGGACAGTTTAACATCTGTGGCAGAGCGAAGGGTGCTCAGCAGGCTCCTATCAATTATGGAGAATCCACTGCATCCACTAAATAGTATCATCTCCAGACAGAAGAGCAGCTTCAGCGACAGACTGCTGTCACTGTCCTGCTCCACTGACAGATTGAGGAGATCGTTCCTCCCCCAAACTATGCGACTCTTCAATTCCACCCGGGGGGGTAAACGTTAACATTTAACATTATACAAAGTTATTGTCTGGTTTTCACCTGCATTTTTATCATTCTTTAATTTATTATTTATTGTATCAGTATGCTGCTGCTGAAGAATGTGAATTTCCCATTGGGATTAATAAAGTATCTATCTATCTATCTATCTATCTATCTATCTATCTATCTATCTATCTATCTATCTATCTATCTATCTATCTATCTATCTATCTATCTATCTATCTATCTATCTATCTATCTATCTATCTAATGAGTGACAGCTAAAATAAAACCAAATTCCATTAAACTGAACACTTTAATATTGAATAGCAGATATCAAGACAAACTCTAAAGAGCCATTTTCCCTTTTATTAATTACTCAGTTATACAGTTATTTACTGGCACCCATTAGGCTTTTCTATAGCTACTGTATTTTGTAGCACACACTTACATTTTCAGATAAACCAAACATATGCTACTCATTCATTTGATGCACATGTCAGAGGGGAACATTTTTTTTTTGTACACTGGGTGGTTTCTTTTTTCTCCTAGGCAAAGCAACATGTAAATATTATATTTAAAGGTCAGTAGATGAAGGGGCAATAGGCACCCATTATTGGGACTGGGGTGATAAGTTTAAAGGCAAATTTCCTGAATAATCCTGCTACTGATTATTGTAATGGTTGTCTACGGGACACAGATAATTGCTGTCTTACAAAAGAGCTACTTGCTTTGAAGTCTGAACTGCTTGAACATACATAGAGTTCAATATTGTGATAAAAGAACTGCCTCCTTCCTGGGAAAATGTTTGTATGTACCTGGCTTCGAAATTAACATGTCTGGGGATATTGGTTTCTAATCAGCATATTTGTATAGTTGGCAATAATATATTTTGTTTAACTTGTGTTTACATGGTGGTGCAGTGGTAACGCTGCTGCCTTGAAGTAAGGAGACCTGGGTTCGCTTCCTGGGTCCTCCCTGCGTGCATGTTCTCCCCGTGTCTGCGTGGGTTTCCTCCAGGTACTCTGGTTTCCTGGTTTCCTCCCACAGTCCAAAGACATGCAGGTTAAGTGTATTGGCGATTCTAAATTGTCCCCAGTGTGTGTGCTTGGTGTGTGTGTGTCCTGCAGTGGGTTGGCGCCCTGCCCAAGATTGGTTCCTGCCTTACTCCCTGTGCTAGCTGGGATTGGCTCCAGCAGACCCCCATGACCCTGTGTTAGGATATAGCGGGTTGAAGAATGACTGACTGACTGTGTTTACATTACAGTATTTGTCAAGCACAGGAAATTGATATGTGCCATTGTTTAATCCATCATCATGTTGATCTAGACAGGGACTGAAGGAGATTTATTCTTTTAGGCAGTAGAAGGCATAGGGTTGAGGGACAGTCCACTGAGAAGCGTCCAAGGCCATTCGCACAGAGCACAGGAACTCACGGGCAGACAAAGGTACATGATTGGTATGACGCGAGGCACACCAATGCCAACGCCTACCACCAGGGAGGTAGAGGCTGTTCCACCAGAGAGACACCAGTTGTGGGTCTAGCAAGAGGGGGAAGACTCACAAAAGGACTGAACAAAGCTGACAGATAAGAAGCAAGGTGTGCCTCGGTCAACACAAGGAGCCCAGAGTGAAAAAAAAAAGAACGCTCACTCCACGAGGAAGAGACGCTGACAGGAATTGGCACAATTTCTGTTTGGAAACGAGCATCCGGTGAACAGAGTGCATGCGTGGACAGTTGGACGACTGTAGGAGTAAGCACACAAACTGGGCTCTGCACCTCTAAAGGCTTTTATCCTCCACTTATTGCTTTTCATGGACTTTGAGAGTGTGGACTGTGTGCTTTTCTTTTTAAAAAAGGGTCTTCTTTTCTGATATTGTTAAGTTCTTATGTTCTTTTATCTTTTGCATGAACTTTATATTGTCTTGTGTAATACAAGTTACTGTTGTTTCTCTTGAAATTGCTGCTTTGTCTTTCATTGTGTGTTTACTCATCGTCCAATTTAAAGAAACCTGTGCGCTGTTATCTGTAAATCTCAAGAGTTCTCAGTCTCCTAATAAAAACTGGGTGACACAGTTGAATAGTTTAACGTTGTCTAGGTAAGATTACTTGCAAGTGTGACCAGACACCTGTCACACACATTTACACTTTAATTAAAACAGCAACAACTAAACAGTGTTGGTGCCACAGAAGATGGACAGGCATCCCACCCAGGATGGAAGAAAATCCCATACTCATTCAGGATGCCATAATGGAGGAATGGGACACTTACTGACATTACCTGGCCAGGATGCCTTATAATGCCCATAGAGGCAGGAGGCAGTGCATCCCCCTCAATACTAGGTGGCAGTGTCTCTCACACTGGTCTCAGTTTGGACACCTACAGGGCTGCATAGGAGTTGGAAACCAGAGGTGCAGCCCTGTAGGACTTAGTGGGGAATGACAGAGCCACTGCTATAGGGGTGGACCTCCCTGGCTTTCATATGAGATGGAAGTGTTTCCAACAAGCTATTTTACGTCACCGGAAGTACTTCTGGGTCCACCATAAAAGGAGCCTGCTGCAAAGACACAGGGGGGTCAGAGTCAGAAGGAGAAGAAAAGAACGTTTTTTCGTCTTGGATTGTGATTAATTGGCTGTGTGGCTGTGTTTTGTGTATACTTTGTATGTTCATTGCCTTTGCAGAGCTGCTGGAAGTGAATATTTGTTTACGTTGTGGTGGGCCATTTGTGTCTGGGATTTGGGAACTCATTAGCACCCCCAAATGGTCACAACAGTAACTGTACAATATAGACACAAGAAAAAAAATGCCATCAATGTCACATGGCATGAAAATAACCAATGAGTAGTAAATTGGCAAAATGGTAAGTAGGAGCCAAAGAGGCAATATAAGCGGGCAAGGATACAACATCACCTACTTCTGCGTAAACTTGATGTGTAAATTGAAGTGTATCTAAGGAAGGCAGAAGAGCACTGTTAATGTGATCCATCTGCGGTAAGT
The DNA here is from genome assembly GCF_900747795.2 of Erpetoichthys calabaricus. Lineage (NCBI taxonomy): Eukaryota > Metazoa > Chordata > Cladistia > Polypteriformes > Polypteridae > Erpetoichthys > Erpetoichthys calabaricus. The sequence continues at coordinate 297,946,984 of NC_041397.2, read as the reverse complement.
TGGCGCCCTGCCCGGGTTTGGTTCCTGCCTTGCGCTCTGTGTTGGCTCCCGCAGACCCCCGTGACCCTATGTTCGGATTCAGCGGGGTAAGGAAAATGGATGGATGGATGGCTGTGGCCCATTACTAAACTTTAGAAGCCGTCTACTTCCAAGTTGTTTGCCTGCCTATGGAAAAGTCATTTCAGATAAAGGAGCACTGTAGTAATGGGGTAGAAGGGTCCTTTCTTCAGATTGGCCTGTCCAGCACTGACTCAGATATAAATTGACCAGTGGGGGCAGGCAGCTTGTTGGCCGAGACTCTGACTGTGTCTGGCTTGACTCTTATTCTACAATCTGGCCATGATTTTACATTTTTCATGTATGTTAATTAGTATCTACTTTATTTTTGATGTATTTGAATAAATTTGGATCCATATATGTTATAGTAGCTTGTACTGTTGTATTGTATTTGAGGTGGCAGTGACAGATTGGCCATCTAGCTCTGTGAAGAGGATTACTTGTGTTCTATTTTGTGTGTTGTATTTACCCCATTTTTTGACACCCTTTACACATCCAGCCTGCCTGGAATATTACTATTATTATTAATTTTGTTTGCTAGTCTTTTATACAAAAAGATAGGACAAGCAAAATGACACCTTTTATTGGCTAACTAAAAAGATTACAATATGCAAGCTTTCGAGGCAACTCAGGCCCCTTCTTCAGGCAAGATGTAAACATGTCTGTTCTGCGCCACCACCACCACCACCTGATCAAAGCACCGTGATGTCCCTACATTGATGGATTACACGGCCAGAAGTCCACATGACTGTCATCATCAAGTTCTTCCACGTGAACCCTGAATACAATGAGGACTGATTGAGGTCATTTATGTTAGGTAGAATGCCTAGACGGGGCTGGGTGGTCTCATGGCCTGGAACCCCTGCAGATTTTTTTTTCTCCAGCCATCTGGAGTTTTTTTTTTTTTTTTTTTTTTTTTTGTCCTCCCTGACCATCGGACCTTACTTTTATTCTATGTTAATTAGTGTTCCCATAATTTAAATCTTATTTATTTTATATTTTTTCTCTTTCTTCATCATGTAAAGCACTTTGAGCTACATTGTTAGTATGAAAATGTGCTATAGAAATAAATGTCATTGCTGTTGTTGTTGTTAATAATTTTTACTTTACCTGTAAACCTATTACAGCACTCTGAGCACCTACTCAGTGTAGGGCACAATATTAAAAAAATACTGAACTGAATTGATTATTTGTAAAAATATTCTATCACCTCCCTATCACAGATGTAAAGGGAACAGAGAACTGTTAGTGTCTTGAGGTCCACCACTAGATCAGCATAACCAGCCTGTCAGTGATTATGCTTTAAATGTAAAGGTACAGTATAGAGAACCGACCAATGGCTAACTCTTATATAATTAATACTTCCTACATCCATCAGAGTTCACAGCAACAACATGCTCATGTTCTCCTTTCCAGGCAGTGTTTTGAATTTTATTTGAATTAAACTGAAAGTCCCAGCCTTACTCCTTTTGGTTAAAAAGACAAAAGGAAATTTACATTTGATAGAAAAATAAAAATCTTTTGAAATATCTAAAATGTTATAATGTTGGCAGATCTGTTTAAAGACACATCCAGTAACATAAGAGAAGTGAATAAGCTCTAACTAAAGTTAGCATTCAATAAAGATAAAATACAAAATTGAAACACTACTATGAGTCACAGCAAGCTGTGTGCTCACCTATGCGGTGGTATGTTGGGGCAGTAGCATGAGAACAGGAGATGGCGATGAATCTAATAATTTAATCAGGAAGGGCCATCTGGGCACTAGCCTGGAGTCTCTGGAGACAGTAGCATAAATATGGATGGTGACTAAACTGCTGGCCGTCATTAATAATGCCTCATGGCCTCTGCATGACATCCTGGTCATCCTGCAGAGCACATTCAGTACAAGGCTTACACAACCATGATGCTCTTGGGAGCAGTGCGGAAGGTAGACTATATATAGTCTGGCTGCACTAGTTCTGCTGCCATTGTAATATTCAGTTTAAATAGATTATTGACATATTTATCTCTTTGCTTACTTATTTATTTTTCAGTATTGTCGTGAGTAGATTCTATCTATCTATCTATCTATCTATCTATCTATCTATCTATCTATCTATCTATCTATCTATCTATCTATCTATCTATCTATCTATCTATCTATCTATCTATCTATTTTATGGTGTTGTTGGAGGAAGAAGCAGAATTTTTCTTTTAAAGTTTGAGAGTGGACATTTACAAAGACATTTTACTCCTTTTCTGTGCTGGAATGGCTTGTTTTATTAAAACAGCCTGTTATGTAGCTACTGAAAATTGTACCTTATTTTTTTTAGCACCCTTGTATTTGTTTAACCCGTTCAACATTATGCAAAACCTCAGAAAAACATGCCAAAATTTTGAATTCTTCTTGAATAAGAAAAAATGTTATTATGTATAACAGAAATATGTAAAGACCAAAACCATCAACATGCAAATACAGGTACAGTACATCTAATGTCTACTGCTGTACTAATTCAAATTTAGTACATGTCCTTTGATGTGATTTTTTTCAGACATCCACCAACACACAGCCTGATGTTGCAGTTAGGACAGTAGAAGTGTGTTTTTTTTGTGCATTTTTCTAATATTTTTCTGTAGCTTGCACATGAGAGGGTAGAATATCAGTGCCTGTCCTGACACAATCCACATGCCCTTTAGGTTATTTAGGCTATCACAGCTGAAAGCTTAATGACTTCCACAATGTCAGTTGTACCATTGTGAACAGCGTTGAGGGGGTTAATGACTTGCTTGTCATTAATTACAATTATTCGAGCTTCACATGAATGAATTCATCAGGTACAGTGTACAATCAGATACAGTGTACGATTTGATCTTAACAGTGCCATATCATACATCAGTTTCAATTTCCATTTCAGCAATGACCAATTCACATCATTATCACTATCACTCGGGTTTTTTGGCAAACTGAAATAACTGGAGCACTGATAGTTTTCATAATAGCCTATTAAGCTAGATAAAAAGGATATGTGAATATGGTCAAGTGTGTGCTGGAGAAATGAGACAGAGATTCACACATGGGTATCAGTGTTCAATGGTGTCAATTGTGGCTGTAATAGGGGGTCTTTAGTGTAAAAAAAATAAAGAAAAATATCATCAACCACATTTTCTGAACAGAATTTCACTGTAACGGCAACAAGGGCATTTGCAGTGCAGCAAATTAGAAAAAAAATCAAGGAGGAGCAGTAGCATAACACACACACTGACAAAATAATTAAGGATTTAATGTCAATTGGAATTGGCTGTGGCACATCTAGTTTTCAAGCCTGCTTTATTGCCTGTACATTTACTCAACTCTACTGCTGGGGACTCAGAAGCAGGTTCCTTTCTCAGCTAGCTCAATCAGGAGTGAGGAGAGACATCTCAAACATAAAGGCTACAGTGGCAGTCATATCTCGGTGAAGTCTAAAAGAACTACTGAAAGTTAGGTAGTGGACTGTAGTCCTGGGGGCAAGCGCATTGCAACTGTGAATTATATAAAACCAAAGTTCTATATATTTGGGTCAGCCAAAATGAAGTACAACATTTCTCCAGGTCATTGCGCGAGGTAGAGGCAGCTGAGTGGGTTGGGGTGGGGGTCCTTTGATAGGTGATCCCTTGTAGTTTTTAGTCGGCAACATACCTCGGTTTGGTACGCACCATGCTTTTGCTGTCGAAGCATTCTTCAAAAACAACAAATCCATCATCACTACACAACGCACCTTCTGAACGCACTTCAGCATTCCTCCTAACCGTGACATCCCAAATCGGAAAACAACTCTTCAGTGGGTGGCTAAATTTAGACAGACGGGTATAACATTGAACAGAAAATCTTCAGGCTGTCCTTGGACTGTACAAATGCCTGAAAACCAAAATCAATTTTGCAGTCTACTAGACTTGAGCACGCAAACATGCTTCTACCTTAGGCATTTCCAAAACGTCTGTGATGAGGATTTTGCAGGGGGACCTTAATTTCCATCCATACAAAATGATGATAGTGCTGGAACTCACTGAGAGAGGCTAGCAGAGCCATAGAGACGTTATGCACGAAAATTCTGAAAACCGTTAATCGAAAAGTCATTGTCATGTGCAGCGACAAGGCACATTTCCATTTGAATGGTTGCATAAGCTGAACATTCGCTATTGGACAGAAACCAACCCTCGTGATCTTCAACAGAGACCGCTGCACAGGGAACGTGTTACAGTTTGGTGCACCATTGCAGAATTTGGCATTGTAGGCCCTTACTTTTTTTAAGGACAGGGGAGCAACAGTCACCGTCACTTCAGAAAGTTACATTGAAGTGCTAGAGAACTTTTTGCAGCCCCAACTGGAAGAAATGGATGTAGTGGATACTTGGTTTCAACAGGATGGAGCAACATATTATATGGTGTGGAGATCCATGCATGTTTTGTGGGAGATGTTTCCAGGAAAGCTGATCTCCCTGAGCGGCGATGTCAGGTGGCCTTCACATTCGCCTTATTTCTTCTTGTGAGGCTATCTCAAGCTGAAGGTATACACACACTGACCTCAAAACCTTGAAGCTCTCAAGGATGCTATTCGCCATGAAATCTCCACTATTCCCCTTGAAATGGCCGAACAAGTCATGCAGGGTTTCAGAAATTGTCTCCAAGAGTGTATCGCTAAAGATGGCCACCACCTTGAAGACATCATTTTTAAAACACAGTGAAAAAATGTATGTTGTATATCTTTTCTTGTATCATGATGAAATTTATTTTACCTTATAGCATTTTTGTAGAATAAACGTTTAAAATGTAATACTTCTTTTTGGCTTGCCCTATATATATATATATATATATATATATATATATATGTATATATATATTGTGGAATACAGCCCGGACACAGACAGGCGGACAGCGATAGTTCAACCCACCCACGTTTATTATGCATAATATTTACAATAAAGTGCGCACAAACCCCAAGGTCCTCAAAAGTCCAGGCCAACAACACACTATGCCTCTGCCTCTTTCTCTTCAGGCCACCTCCTTGCCTCCTCTAAGACCTCGTCTCTCGACCTCCCGACTCCAGCCATCGAATGGAGGAAGGCAGCCCCTTTTATAACCACCCAGATGTGCTCCAGGTACTTCCCGGACATCTTCCGCCGGCACTCTCCAGTGTGGCGGAAGTGCTGGCTGCGTACCCGGAAGAACTCCGGGTGTCCCTGGTCTTTTTCCCCCCAGCACTTCCGGGTGTGGCGGAAGTGCTGAGGGCCAGGGCTCCAAAGGCATCGGGGCGCCCCCTGGCGGTGACCACGGGCCCCTACAGGGTTGAGCTTCAAAGCTCTGTGCCCGTGGTCCCCAAAGCCACCAGGGCAGTCGCCCCCTCGTGGTCTGGAGGAGGCGTAAGCTCTCCTCCGGTCCTCTTGGCCATCCCGGCTGGTTACCACCCCCAGCCGCGTGCCACAATATATATATACAGATATATATATATATGTATATATTATATATATATATATATATATATATATATATATATATATATATATATATATATATATAATATATATATATATATATAAATATATATATATATATATATATATATATATATATATATATATATATATATATACAATTCAGAGCCAACTACTAATATTGTGAATATTGTGCTACATTTAGATTATATTTTTTGTTTCAACATCTTTCACAAAACTAAGAAATATATATAAAGAACTTTTCCAGGGGGATCTATATTTTTGGAGAAGCATTTTATCCATAATACATATGGTGTTAATGGTGCACTTTGGAAATAGAAAAGCGTCAAAGACAAAGCACTATTGTGGAAAGTTAATATAGATCTCGACCTTGAAAAGCTTTCAGAGGAAAGGACTTCTGCTATTTAAAGTAGATTCAAAGAGGTCAACCTGTTCTGCTGAATTACAAAACAAAAGATATTTAATCTTGCTAAAAGAATAATTGGCTTTCTCACGATTCAGTCATCATGTAGAATGGTAATATAAATAAAGATTAAGACCTTTTAGTTAATATTAAAAAATATATTAAATGTATTTACAAATATATGTAAGAGATTCTGTTCTATCTCTTTTGAATGTAAATATCAATTTTTCCTCGCTGACATAACATAAAATAAAATAATGTTCTCAGACCTTCTTACTAAAGGAGCTGGCACCTGTCCTGATAGCAGTTGATGCAAGGCAGGAAGTGTCTGTCCATTGCAGGGGTTATTTATACAAACACTCACATGGGCCAATTTGGAATTGGCAGCTAATCTATCCTAAATGTGTTTAGTGATGAGGGAGGAAGAGTGAAGTACCAGGAGAAAATCCCCTGCAGACGTGAGGAGAACATGAAACTCTATCAGGCTACACAGCTGTGCTAATGTGCTGTCCGTTTTACTCCTTTATGCTTTTTTAAGGACTTGATAAATTTAATCTTATTTAACAACTAATATTTGTTAAAAAATAACAGTCAAGGAGGAGGTGAAATACAGTAGGAATAATAAAGAAGAATTAAAAAATACAAACAGTGAAATAGTAGATGCTCTTAACTTGAATTTTCAGAGGTCTTCACTTGTGAGGAAATAGACAACCTCCTATGGTTAAAAGGCACTACTAAGGAGGTACTGAGGGATTTGGAAATTGTAGAGGGAGAAGTGATGTTGGGGTTGAATTGGCTGAAATCAAACAAATCACCAGGAACAGATTATATTTATCCTTGAATGCTTAAGGAGGTTAGTGAGTACATATATATACCCTTGTGGCATATTTTTAGGAAATCACTCTGCACTGGGGAAATTCTGAAGGAGTGCAAATTGGCAAATATTATCCTGTTATATAAAAAGGGAGACCAGGAAGATCCAAATAACTATAGACCAGTAAGCGTAACATGTATCACAGGTAAATTAATGGAAGGAATTCTTAAAAATAAGATTGAGCAACATATGGGAAGAACAGGTGTTTTACTGAACAGTCAGCATGGGTTCAGAAGAAGAAGGTCATGTTTTACCAACATGCTGGAATTCTATGAGGAAGCAACAGAAAGATACAATCAAAGTGGAGCATATATTATTTATCTGGACTTTCAGTAAGCATTTAATAATGTGCCATATAAGAGGTTGGGTATCTAAATAAAAGAAGTGGCAGTTCAGGGTGCAGTTCTAGTCGGTGTTCTGGGTGCAGAATTGACTAAAACACAGTAAGAAGATGGTTATGATGCGACAAATTTTATCATAATTTGGTGATGTTAAGAGTGGTGTTCAGCAGGGGTGAATGCTAGGGCTGTTGCAATTTATATATAGGAATATAAATAACAAGCTGGTTAAATTTGCAGATGATACCAAGCAAGGTGAATTGGCAGATAATCTGGAATCCATTGAATCATTACAGAGGCACTTGGACAGATTTGTAGTAGATGAAATTTAATGTAAGTGAATGTAAAGTAGATAGATAGATAGATAGATAGATAGATAGATAGATAGATAGATAGATAGATAGATAGATAGATAGATAGATAGATAGATAGATAGATAGATAGATAGATAGATAGATAGATAGATAGATAGATACTTTATTAATCCCCAAGGGGAAATTCACATACTCCAGCAGAAGCATACTGATAAAAACAATATTAATTAAAGAGTGATAAAAACACAGTGCAAGTTAAAAAATGCAAGGTGGAGAGTGCGAGGCAGGTATAACAGTCAATGACATTGTATAATGTTAACGTTTACCCCCCCAAGTGGAATTGAAGAGTCGCATAGTTTGGGGGAGGAACGATCTCCTCAGTCTGTCAGTGGAGCAGGACTGTGACAGCAGTCTGTCGCTGAAGCTGCTCCTCTGTCTGGAGATGACACTGTTCAGTGGATGCAGTGGATTTTCCATAATTGATAGGAGCCTGCTCAGCGCCCGTCACTCTACCACAGATGTCAAACTGTCTAGCTCCATGCCAACAATAGAGCCTGCCTTTCTCACCAGTTTGTCCAGGCGTGAGGCGTCTTTCTTCTTAATGCTGCCTCCCCAGCACACCACCGCGTAGAAGAGGGCGCTCGTCACAACCGTCTGATAGAACATCTGCAGCATCTTATTGCAGATGTTGAAGGACGCCAGCCTTCTAAGGAAGTATAACCGGCTCTGTCCTTTCTTACACATTTACATTCTGAAGCCTGTCTGTAAGATAGTCCACGATCCATGCCACCAGGTATGAATCTACTCCCATCTCTGTCAGCTTGTCCCTAAGGAGCAGAAGTTGGATGGTGTTGAAGGCGCTAGAGAAGTCCAGAAACATAATTCTTACTGCACCACTGCCTCTCTCCAAGTGGGAGAGTGATCGGTGTAGCATGTAGATGATGGCATCCTCCGCTCCCACCTTCTCCTGGTATGCGAACTGCAGAGGGTCGAGGGTGTGGTGGACTTGTGGCCTCAGGTGGTGAAGCAGAAGCCACTCCATGGTCTTCATCACATGTGACGTCAGAGCGACAGGCTGGAAGTCATTAGGACGTGATTCCTTTGGGACTGGGGTGACGCAAGATGTTTTCCAAAGCCTCGGGACTCTCCCCTGTTCCAGGCTCAGGTTGAAGATGCGCTGTAGAGGACCCCCCAGCTCCGATGCACAGACCTTCAGCAGTCGTGGCGATACTCCATCTGGACCCGCTGCTTTGCTGGCACGAAGTCTCCTCAGCTCTCTGCTCACTTGCGCTGCTGTAATTATGGGTGGGGATGTCTCTCCTATGCTGGTATCAGCAGAAGAATGTGTGGAGGGTGCAGTACTCCGAGGTGAGAGTGAGAGTGGGTTAGGGTGGTCAAACCTGTTAAAGAAGTTGTTCATTTGGTTTGCTCTCTTCACGTCTCTCTCGATGGTGGTACCACGCTTCGAGCTGCAGCCAGTTAGCTGTCCAACCTCTCATAAAAACTCACCATACACCTTTTCTTTAGCCTTCGTCACCTCTCTCTTCACCTTGCGCCTTATCTCCTTGTACTCTTGTCTACTTTCTGCATCTCTCCTACTATCCCACTTCTTCTTTGCCATCCTCTTACTCTGTATACTCTCCTTTACTTCCTCATTCCACCACCAGGTTTCCTTTTCCTCCTTCCTCTGTCCAGATATCATGCCAAGCACCATTCTTGCTGTCACCCTTACTACGTCTGCTGTAGTTTTGCAACTGTCTGGTAACTCTTCACTACCACCAAGTGCCTGTCTCACATTCTCCCTAAACTCAACCTTGCAGTCCTTCCTTTTTCAACTTCCACCATTTGATACTTGGCCCTGCCCTCACTCTCTTCCTCTTCTTAATCTACAGTGTCATCCTGCAGATCACCATCCTATGCTGCTTAACTACACTTTCCCCTGCCACCACTTTGCAGTTTTCAATCTCCTTCAGATTGACTGTACTGCATAGGATGTAATCTACTTGTGTGCATCTTCCTCCACTCTTGTACGTAACCGTATGTACCTTCATCTTCTTAAAATACGTATTCACCACAGCCATGTCCATCCTTTTGGTAAAACTCACTATCATCTGATCTTCTTAAGTCTTCTTGTTGAGATAATACCTACCCATCACCTCCTCGTCTCCTCTGTTCCCTTCACCAACATGTCCATTGAAATCTGCTCCAATCACCACTTTCTGTCCCTTGGGTACACTGTTCATCACTTCATCCAACTCACTCCAAAAATCTTTTTTGTCACCCATCGCACATCCAACTTGCAGGGCATATGCACTAACAACATTCATCATCACACCTCCAATTTCCATCTTCATAATCATTACTCTGTCTGACACTCTTTTCACCTCCAAAACACTCTTGACATACTGTTACTTCAGAATAACTCCTACCCCATTTCTCCTCCCATCCACACCATGATAGGACAATTTGAATCCACCTCCGATCCACCTGGCGTTACTCCCCTTCCATTTAGTCTCTTGAACGCAAAATATATCAACCTTCCTTCTCTCCATCATATCTGATAATTCTCTCCCTTTACCAGTCATACTACCAACATTCAAAGTTCCTACTCTAGTTCCTCCTGCCTCTGTACATGTCTCCCCCCTCTTCTTCTCCTTTTTCAGCCAACAGTAGCCCAATTTCCACCAGCACCCTGTTGGCTAACAGTACTGGTGGCGGTCATTGTTAACCCGGGGCTCGACCAATCCGGTATGGAAATTTGTATTGCTGTCCGCATATTGATTTGGCAAAATTTTACACCGGATGCCCTTCCTGACGTAACCCTCCCCATTTATCCGGGCTTGGGACTGGCATGAAGAAACACATTGGTTTGTGCATCCCCTGTGTCTTGGGTAAACTGGGAAATAAGGGGAGAAAGGCTTTGGTAAGAACTAGATGGTCACTGTAGCTGAATTCCAGAGAACCTGCTGCAACACTCCACTAATCTGGATTTTGTGGCAGACTAACCAGAGAACACATGAAAGGTCCACATGGAGTTTGTAAGAATGCACCTAATGGACTATCAGACGATGAGAAACAAGATTCTTTGGTAGTATAACTGTTTCCTCAAAATGAAGTGTCACATCTGGATGAAACCATACACTGCTCATCACCTGTGCAATACCATTTGAGTAATATAGCATGTTGGTATCAGAATCATGGTTTGGGGTTATTTTTCAGTTCCAGAAACTGGAAAACTAGTCATTGTTGAAAGCTGAATAGTTCATGGTACAGAGGTATCCTTAATAAAACCTACTCCAAAGCAGTCTGGACCTCAAACTGGGCCAAATGTTCACTTTCTTTTTTTTTTTTTTTTTTAAATATTTTTATTTTATTAATTTTCATTTTAATCATTCCATACAAACAGATCAATTTATAACCCAACAAATTTGAAAACAAATCAAACCCCACCCCTGAGAAGGAGAGCTTAGCTAAAGGAAAATTTCTTTAAGCTTTTTAATAAGGCAACATTAGACAAAAGAAGGGGAGAAGTAAATATCTATATAAATAAGATATGGAGAAGGGAGTTAAATGCAATAATAGTTATTTCTCTTATTCTAAAATAATATTGATTAAATCCTGCCATGTTTTGAAAAAATTTTGTACAGATCCTCTAACTGAAAATTTGATTTTTTCCAATTTCAAATAATATAAAACATCGGTTTCCCACTGACTTATAAGAGGAGAATTAGGATTCTTCCAATTTAACAAAATAAGTCTGCGTGCCAAGAGTGTAGTGAATGCAATCACCGTTTGCTTGTCCTTCTCCAATTCCAGTCCATCTGGAAGGACACCAAACACAGCTGTTAATGGGTTAGGAGGGATTGTGATACTAAGGCTGTCTGAGAGGCACTTAAAAATTTTTGTCCAAAATGATGTTAGTTTGGTGCAGGCCCAGAACATGTGACCCAGTGAGGCAGGAGCTTGGTTGCAGCGCTCGCAGGTTGGATCCTGGCCTGGAAACATTTTGGACAGTTTTAAGCGAGACAGATGAGCTCGATATATAATTTTTAGTTGAATAATTCTATGCTTTGCGCATATAGAACTCGAGTGAATTCTCTGCTTTGCTACCTTCCACTCCTTTTCTGATATATTGATTAAGAGATCTTCTTCCCAATGTCCTCTTGGATCTTTGAAAGGTAGGGACTCTAATAAGATTTTATATATTGCGGAAATAGTGTTTGTTTCCTCGGAATTGAGCAGTATTTTTTCCAGCATTGTGGAGGGTGCAAGGTGGGGGAAAATCGGGCAATTTCTGTTTAACAAAATTACTAATTTGAAGATAGTAAAAGAAATGTGTAGCTGGGAGGTTAAATTTTCAAAAGATGTAAATATGTTGTCTATATAAAGATCTCTGAGCATTTTAATCCCAAAACTTTTCCAGGTATTAAAAACTGGATATACTTGCGAAGGTTGAAAGAGGTGGTTCTCTTGCAGAGGTGCCACTGATAAAAGATTTTCCATCTTAAAATGCTTCCTAATTTGGTTCCATATTCTGAGTGAGTAAAGCACAATTGGGTTATTAGTATATTTGCGATAACTTTCATTTATTGGAGAGCAGAGCAGGGAATATAAAGAAGTACTACAGGATTTTACTTCTATTGCAGACCAAGCCTGTGTATGTTCATTTATTTGTGTCCAGGTTTTTATGGCTTGTATGTTTGCTGCCCAGTAATAAAACTGAAAATTAGGTAAAGCCATGCCACCTTCTGCCTGAGGTCTTTGTAGGGTCGCTCTTCGGATACGTGGGTGTTTTGAGTTCCAAATGAATGAGGTTATTATTGAATCTAACTGTTTAAAAAACGATTTATTGATATATATTGAAATGTTTTGAAATAAAAAGAGAAGTTTAGGAAGGATATTCATCTTAACAATGTTAATTCTTCCGGCTAGAGTGAGATGAAGGGTTGACCATCTATGCAAGTCTTACTTAATTTTTTCCATACAGACGCCAAAATTTTGTTGATAAAGAGCTTTATGTTTACTTGTGATATTTACCCCGAGGTATTTAAACTGATCTGCTATGGTAAAAGGTAGGGTGTCTAATTTAATATTATATGCTTGTGAGTTCACTGGAAAGAGTATACTTTTATTCAGATTAATTCTAAGACCTGATATCTTTTGAAATTCTGTTAGTGCTGTTAAAACAGCAGGGACAGTGTTTTCTGGGTCCGATATATATAAGACCATATCATCTGCATATAGAGAAATTTTCTGTTCCAGTCCTTCTCTGACAATCCCCTTTATCTGATAAGAATTTCGGCAGTGAACCGCCAGTGGTTCAATAGCAATTGCAAACAACAGTGGCGACAAGGGACGTCCTTGTCTGGTACCACGTTCTAGTTTAAAGTAGTCTGAGCAAATTTTATTAATACAAACTGAAGCTTCTGGACTGGTATACAGTAGTTTGATCCAAGCACAAATATTCGGGCCAAACCCAAATTTCTCCAATGCAGTGAAAAGGTAATTCCATTCGATCATGTCAAATGCCTTTTCTGCGTCTAATGATAGTAATATCTCTAGGGTGTTTGATTTTGCTGGTGAATATATAACATTAAACAAGCGTTGGAGATTTGAAGATAGATGTCGGCCTTTGTCGGCAAATGTTCACTTTCTAACAGAACAATGACCCTAAGCCCAAAGTTAAGACATTACTGTAGTGGCTTAGGTTCAATTCAATGTTCTTGAGTGGACCAGTCAGAGTCTAGGCTTGAACAAAATTAAATATCTTTGGAGAGAACTGAGAATGGCTGTCCACTATCAGTCTCCATCAAGCCTGACAGATCTTGAGAAAGTGTGGTGGAGAATAAAACTTTAGGGAAAAATCATATCAACTAGATGTTATTTTGGACCATCTAGATGAATAGGATGGATAAGCTTGTTAGGCTAAATGGCCTGTCCTCATCACAATTTTCACAATGCTATAATGTCAATACTCTAATCTGCAGAAAACAATGGCCAAAATCCCCAAATCCAGGTGAGTGAAGCTTATCATGTCATACCCAAGAAGACACCATGCTGGAATTACTGCCATAGGGGCTTCAACTAAGTACTAAGTAAAGGGTCTGAATACTTGAGTAATGTGATAGTTCCATTTATTATCCATCCATCCATCCATCCATCCATCCATCCATCCATCCATCCATCCATTTTCCAACCCGCTGAATCCGAACACAGGGTCATGGGGGTCTGCTGCAGCCAATCCCAGCCAACACAGGGCACAAGGCAGGAACCAATCCCGGGCAGGACGCTAACCCACCACAGGAATTTCAATTGGCTGGAAATTATTAAGAAAGGCACTCATCTCTTTATAGATGGTTCCACAGTTGAACACCAAGTTATGAAGTCAAAGGAACTAAATGAAGATCTTAGATAAAGGATTGTGTTGTGTCTGTTACACCCATCACCTGCATGTCCTCTCTCACCACATCCATAAACCTTCTCTTAGGCCTTCCCCTTCTCCTCTTCCATGGCAACTCTATCCTTATCCACCAACCCACCGCAGGACACACACACCCCCCCACACCAAGCACACACTAGGGCCAATTTAGGATTGCCAATCCACCTAACCTGCATGTCTTTGGACTGTGGGAGGAAATCAGAGCACCTGGAGGAAACCCACACAGACATGGGGAGAACATGCAAACTCCACGCAGGGAGCAGCACTACCACTGCGCCACCATGCCGCCCTCCATTTATTATTTAAATAAATTTGCAGAAACTGTTTACATTTCTGTTTTCACTTTTTCATTCTAGGGTATTGAGTGTTGTTTGAGGAGGGAGAAAAATGAACTTCAATGATTTTAGCACAAAGGCTGCAACATAACAAAATTTGAAAAAAGCGAAGTGGTCTGAAGACTTCTGAAGGCACTTACAGTAGATGTAGCATTAAGGAGTAACACCAGGTGTGATAGACGGCCGGCAGCTCAATCCGGCCGGGACGTCCCAGAACGGGAAGAATGGAGAAGGGCAGCCTTTCCAGGACACTACCTCCCCCAGGACACTAGGTGGCAGCTCCCCTGAATGGTAACTGTACCCCGGATCCCCTCAGGGAATCATGGGACATGGAGTCCATTTTCTCAGCCCTCATGGGTGCTGTAGGGGGGAGCTCATAAAGGACCTGTGAACTCCTACTTTTCCTACAACCCGGAAGTACTTCAGAGTCACGAGGGCGGAAGCCCACAGTACTTCCAGGATGCTTGAGGACTGATGATGTGGCATTTGACCCGGAAGAAGAGAAGGAGCAGTTCCGGGTCCAGGAATATATAAAGGACTCTTCGAGACCCAGCAAGAAGAGCCAGAGTTGGAAGGTTGGGTGACGAAGCTGCTGGGAGTGGAGGATTATTGTACTATTATTGATTATTGATTATTTGTATTGGGAATTGTGGCGAGTGTGGTGCTTTGTGCACTTTATTGCAGAAAATAATTAAAAATTATGCTTGGTGCTTTTAAACGTGTGTCCTGAACGTCTGTCTGTTGGGTATCACGAGGCAACAGCGCCCCCTAGTGTCCACAGAGGATAGTCATGTGTGGGTGACTGGGCTCTGTGTTGAGCCTGAATTTCCACCAGGTTTACCTAATTTACAGGACTCGAGTTCAGAAAACAAACGTATGCATTTCTCCAAGATTTTGCATTGAATCCCCACAGGCAGACGAGATTTACTCTTTTCAGTAAAGTACACTGATGCTGAAGCTGGCTGTGATTTGAAATGTATAAAGCTTTTGAAATTTTTATGAAATCTTACTGTGCCCTAGTGACTAACAATTACATGATTTTTTTTTGTTTATTACGAAAATCCCCTAGTAATGTGCTGTGCAAATGAACCATTCCTAAACTCAGAAATGCAAATGTCTCTCTGACATGCAACAGATTGCATTCCCCTGCTGGGACAATGATTTTTACCTAAATGAGAATGCTGCAGATATGACGTGCTCTGTCAGGAGAATGAATTGGACTATTAGACAGCTCTAATGTATCGTTTTGCTGGCCATGTTTCAATGTTTTTCAATGCTTTGATTGATTTGGTCTCTATGCATGGAATATTGCTTGACTTGGCAGTTGCGGGTGATTTTTCACCTTTATCATAGGAAGAAGAAAATCTCTTTTTTTTTTTGTTTTCTCCTACAAGTGGTTATGGGTATTGAAACCAGCTGCTGTTAAATTAAAGGTTCTAATTAATTTGAAAGTAAAAACTGTTGTATACCTGTGGTTAATGTCTGTGCCTACACTGAAGTGTTTTAAACATTACCACATTGACTACTGTCATGGTTCATTTGCATTGCCTCAAGGTCATGGGAATTTGAAGACAAAGCTCCGTCAGTCCACAGTTTG
The DNA here is from genome assembly GCF_900747795.2 of Erpetoichthys calabaricus. Lineage (NCBI taxonomy): Eukaryota > Metazoa > Chordata > Cladistia > Polypteriformes > Polypteridae > Erpetoichthys > Erpetoichthys calabaricus. The sequence goes on along the minus strand of NC_041397.2, from coordinate 297,931,153 downwards.
TATATTCAGCTCTGTGAGGGATGCAACATTCATTCATTTAATCAGTTATTCATTCACTCATTTTCAGAAAATGAATTTATAATACAGGTTTACAGTGCGGTAAAGTCAATCAAGACCAGTACAAGGGTGGAAAAAACACTCACTCAGTCATTCATACTCACCCCCAACAAGGTGCCATCCGATCTGAATGGAATGTCTTTGAGATGTGGGAGGAATCAAAAGAAAATCCAAGTGAACACATAATAATGTAAAAACTCTGAAGAGTCTAGGATTTGACACCCCAACCCCTGTGGAATTAAACAACTACAGGATATGAACAGTCTCCGCACCCTAACTGAAAGTTTGGTTTTGTTGAGATCCTGACAGTTTCATTTTTTGATCTTGATTTGAGTTTTGATTTGATATACAGTGGAACCTCGGTTCACGAACGTCTCGGTACACGTACAAATCGGTTTATGACCAAAAAGTTCGCCAAACTTTTGCCTCGGTTCACGACCACACACTCGGTATACGAACAAGCCAGGTTCCCTTTCGGTTTGTACATGTTCAGTCTCTCCCTGTGCATTTCCTGTGCAGTGAGCAAGAGAGAGAGCGAGAGAGCGCGACACACCCACACACACACCCAGGCAGCGCAAGAGAGAGACAGATGCGCACACACACAGGAGAGCGCTAGAGAGACACACAGGCGCTCCAGGCTCGCAAAAGAGAGAGACACACACACAGGCAGGGCCAGAGAGAGCCGCGCACACACACAGGTAGCGCGAGAGAGACAGATGGGCACACACACAGGAGTGCGCGCACGCGAGAGAGATCGAGCAAGCAAGCGAGCGAGAGAGGGAGGGACGCATAAGATGGAGAAGGCTTGTTTTTGTTTTCAGTTCTGTTTACAGTGATCGGTTCGTAGCCTGCATTGTTGCAATGTTACTTTTCTTGGTGGTTTATTAAATTACGGATTTTTCAAATGTTCATTTTTTTCCCCTGTTCTTAAAACTTAAGTGTTTTTAGCGAGCAGTTCCTAGCACTATAGCGTGAACTCTTGCAGTGTTAGTTTTCTCTGTTTTTCAAGGTTTTCTCAGTGTTATTCAATGTTTTTACATTTAGTTTACTATTACGCTGTGCATTCTATTATTTGATTAACTATATTTGAGCTTAAAAACTTTAAAAAAATATATATTTACATACGGTTTGTACGGTCTGGAATGAATTAATGAATTGCTTCAGTTCACGACCAACTCGGTTTACGACCAGAGTTTTGGAACAAATTATGGTCGTGAACCGAGGTTCCACTGTACTTGGTTAATCCCCGAGGGGAAATTGTCTTTTTGCATGACCTTTGGAGGTCAGAGCACAGGGTCAGCCATTGTATGGCACTCCAAAGCAATTTTCAGGTTAAGGGCTTTGCTCAAGGGACAAACAGAGTAGGAACGGGATTTGAACCAGCAATCTTCCAGACACCAGTGCCACAGAGCCACCAATCCCTTTAGTAAAATCTAAGTAAAAATTTGGAAAGTACAAAATTTGTGAATCACGTTTTTAGGATTAAAAACTCAGAATACTTGACATACTTTGAAAACCATTCTTGTGGGATTGGCTTTGTCTCTTTTGCTTTGTGATTTTTGTGGACAGGATATTAAGGTGCAGTTCATTGTCCTTAGAATTGCGTCAATACTTTTTGCAGACAACATGATTCTGTTTGCTTAATCGGTCCGTGAAATCCAGAATGCATATCTGTTACAGAATGTGAAGGGGCTAGAATGAGGATCAGCAACCTCCATATCTGAGGCCATGACACCTGGTAGAAAAAAAATTGGATAGTCCTCTTCAAGTGAGAGGTGAGGTGAGTCTGAACCAGAAGGCAAAACTCTTGATTTACTAGTCGATCTAATTCCCTATCCACACATATGGTCTTGAGCTTTGGATAATGACTGAAAGGGCGAGGTAATGGGTACATGCGACCGAAATGAGCCTTCTTCACTTGGTGGCTGAGCTTTCCCTTAGGGACAGGGTGAGAAGAACTGAAGAAACTTTGAGTAGAGCTGCTGACTCTCCACATGGAAAGAAGCCAATTGAGATAGTTCGGGCATCTGATGCAGATACCTCCTGGACACCTTCCTGGGGAGATTTTATGGGCATGGCCAACTCGAGGCAGACCCCAAGGAAGACCCAGGGCCCACTGGGAGGATTATATCCCATGGCCTTGGAATCTCAAAGAATGATTTGGCAGGTGTGGCTGGGGAAAGGTCTCACTGCTATGACTGTTGCCCCTGCGACCTGGTCCTGGAGAAGCACTGAAAAATAATTGAATGAATGAATTAATGCTTTTAAGAAAATCGATCAAAACTAATTCCTTGCTTGCACAGTGTGCACACCCTAACTAAAACTTGCACACAAAATTTTTATTTGATTCCATCATCAGGTGCTCTTTGATCAGTCTCTGTTTGCCCATGTTGGAACAACTGAAGTACTGAATGTAAGGGCAGGCTGTTGGTCTTGCAATCTAAATTTAAATAGTTAGGCATGAAGTTGAGGTGTACAACTGGCAAGACGGTCTGTTTTAGACGTTTTGCCTGTGCCACGCAGCAGTCTAGGTAAGAGCAAGGAGATTGGAAGGTTTAATGTGTGGCTCAAATCTGGGAGTGGGATAGAAGTATATAGGTTTATGGAACATTGGGGATCCTTCTGGAACAGATGGGACCTGTTCTGCCATGATGTCTTACATTTGAACTAGAGAGGAACTTATGTGCAGGGAGTTTAGGACTGGCCATGTTTTGAACTTCTCATAAAAGTAAATACAAATGAACAAGTTAAAAGTTCTAGTTCACTGTTAAAACATCAAAATAAAGGAAATAATAATTAGATATTGTTTGTCTTAATGGAGTATTAAGAATAACATACAATTAGTTAGAAGTACTGTATATGCAGCTATTTATGTAGAAGTATACAGTATGTAGCTATTTATTATTTCTGATATAATAATAATTAAAGAAACCTGGCTAAATAATAGAGATGGGCATGAGTATAACATAGATGGGTACACACTATTAAAGAAAGACAGGCAAAACCAAAAATGTGGGAGAGTCGCCATTGTAACAAAACAGGAGAGAAACTCAAAACGAAGTGTTGGAGTACAAACTTTTTAACCCTGTTTAATGATGTTGATTTTGAAAAGAGGAAAAGAAATGAATACATGTAGGTTCTAAATAATGGTGTCTGCTATGAATAAAACAAAAAAAGCGGTAATTTGCTTCTGACTCAGGGCTCCACCATCATCAGTTGTGGGTTCTTAAATAACACCTACTTCTGGTGGCCTTCAGGTTTGTTAAAGTCGACTCTGGAAGGGAGGCGGAAGTGATATCAGTCATCCTCCGGTCGATGTACCGCTGAACTGCAGGTGTAAAAAGAAAGGTTCTTAGTAACAGGGCCTCATCTTGGTTCAGGGGTAGGTGTTGCTCACCTCAATGGAGCCCTGAAGATGCTGTCTAAGCACTCGTGTGTGACACCATGTATTTAAAACAGGATTTGAATGCAAGACTTCTTCAGTTAGACGGTGAGCCACAGCTTAGAGTGGATGTATTGATTCGACTAGACAGGATCAGAAACTGAGACCTCAAATTAAGAGAGGGTTATAGTAATGCAGATAATAATTTCAACTAATATGTTTTTATTAATAATGAAAAAGTCAAGTTTACAGGGGGATATATTATAGAGAACTTTAAATTCACAAATTCTAACTGAGTCAGCCTTAAAAAACAGCAGAGCACAAGAATAAGTGTTTTTAGTCATAATCAGGGACTGTGTTTTTAGCACAGTATGTTAAAGCACCGGTGTGGGGCGAGTGTCTGTGTAGCTTTAGTGTTTTGCAATAAGCAGGATAAATTTCAGGGGGTTGGGTTGATTGCGCCCTTAGGGTCAATTGACAATAAAGAAATTTATTTCACAGTGTTTTAGCAGAGAGGATATTCAAAAACTAAAACAGTTAAATTTAATTTCAGCTGGGAAGATTTTGAGAAGATGTGTCAAACCCTAAATAAGAAAAAATGGAAGACTCTTTTAAGTGTGGAGACAGTTGCAGAGATGTAGGTCAGGTTTAGAAGTGTTTTACATATGATGCAGGACAGTTCAGAAGCAATAAGGAAATAAAAAATTGCTATACAAGGTGTACGAGACTAATAATTCCAGAGCTAAGAGTAGTGCTTATGAGAGAAAAGGTTAAAAAGGATATTAGGAAGGTTAAAAGTCAGTTACAGAGAAATATTGCAAAAGATGGGGCATCACAATTTAAGAATTGATGTATTCTATCTATCTATCTATCTATCTATCTATCTATCTATCTATCTATCTATCTATCTATTATATAGTGCCTTTCCTATCTATCTATCTATCTATCTATCTATCTATCTATCTATCTATCTATCTATCTATCTATCTATCTATCTATCTATCTATCTATCTATCTATCTATCTATCTATCTATCTATCTATTATATAGTGCCTTTCCTATCTATCTATCTATCTATCTATCTATCTATCTATCTATCTATCTATCTATCTATCTATCTATCTATCTATCTATCTATCTATCTATCTATTATATAGTACCTTTCATGTTCATATCTATCTATCTATCTACAGTGCATCCGGAAAGTATTCACAGCGCATCACTTTTTCCACATTTTGTTATGTTACAGTCTTATTCCAAAATGGATTAAATTAATTTTTTTCCTCAGAATTCTACACACAACACCCCATAATGACAACGTGAAAAAAGTTTACTTGAGATTTTTGCAAATTTATTAAAAATAAAAAAACTGAGAACTCCCATGTACATAAGTATTCACAGCCTTTGCTCAATACTTTGTCGATGCACCTTTGGCAGCAATTCCAGCCTCAAGTCTTTTTGAATATGATGCCACAAGCTTGGCACACCTATCCTTGGCCAGTTTGTCCCATTCCTCTTTGCAGAACCTCTCAAGCTCCATCAGGTTCAATGGGAAGCGTCGGTGCACAGCCATATTAAGATCTCTCCAGAGATGTTCAATCGGATTCAAGTCTGGGCTCTGGCTGGGCTTGGCTGTGTGCTTAGGGTCGTTGTCCTGCTGAAAGATGAACCGTCGCCCCAGTCTGAGGGCAAGAGCGCTCTGGAGCAGGTTTTCATCCAGGATGTCTCTGTACATTGCTGCAGTCATCTTTCCCTTTATCCTGACTAGTCTCCCAGTTCCTGCCGCTGAAAAACATCCCCACAGCATGATGCTGCCACCACCATGCTTCACTGTAGGGATGGTATTGGCCTGGTGATGAGTGGTGCCTGGTTTCCTCCAAACATGACGCCTGGCATTCACACCAAAGAGTTCAATGTTTGTCTCATAAGACCAGAGAATTTTCTTTCTCATGGTCTGAGAGTCCTTCACGTGCCTTTTGGCAAACTCCAGGTGGGCTGCCATGTGCCTTTTACTAAGGAGTGGCTTCCGTCTGGCCACTCTACCATACAGGCCTGATTGGTGGATTGCTGCAGAGATGGTTGTCCTTCTGGAAGGTTCTCCTCTCTCCACAGAGGACCTCTGGAGCTCTGACAGAGTGACCATCGGGTTCTTGGTCACCTCCCTGACTAAGGCCCTTCTCCCCCGATCGCTCAGTTTAGATGGCTGGCCAGCTCTAGGAAGAGTCCTGGTGGTTTCGAACTTCTTCCACTTACGGATGATGGAGGCCACTGTGCTCATTGGGACCTTTAAAGCAGCAGAAATTTTTCTGTAATCTTCCCCAGATTTGTGCCTCGAGACAATCCTGTCTCGGAGGTCTACAGACAATTCCTTTGACTTCATGATTGGTTTGTGCTCTGACATGAACTGTCAACTGTGGGATCTTATATAGACAGGTGTGTGCCTTTCCAAATCATGTCCAATCAACTGAATTTACCACAGGTGGACTCCAATGAAGCTGCAGAAACATCTCAAGGATGATCAGGGGAAACAGGATGCACCTGAGATCAATTTTGAGCTTCATGGCAAAGGCTGTGAATACTTATGTACATGTGCTTTCTCAATTTTTTTATTTTTAATAAATTTGCAAAAACCTCAAGTAAACTTTTTCACGTTGTCATTATGGGGTGTTCTGTGTAGAATTCTGAGGAAAAAAATGAATTTAATCCATTTTGGAATAAGGCTGTAACATAACAAAATGTGGAAAAAGTGATACTTTATTAATCCCAATGGGAAATTCACATATCTATCTATCTATCTATCTATCAAAAGACTGCACGAGTACATGAAAATTATATGTTACATGCTTCAACTTAGGCGGCAGGGTGGCGCATTGGTAGCGCTGCTGCCTCGCAGTTAGGAGACCCGGGTTCACTTCCCGGGTCCTCTCTGCGTGGAGTTTGCATGTTCTCCCCGTGTCTGCGTGGGTTTCCTCCGGGCGCTCCAGTTTCCTCCCACAGTCCAAAGACATGCTGGTTAGGTGGATTGGCGATTCTAGATTGGCCCTAGTGTGTGCTTGGTGTGTGGGTGTGTTTGTGTATGTCCTGCGGTGGGTTGACACCCTGCCCGGGATTGGTTCCTGCCTTGTGCCCTGTGTTGGCTGGGATTGGCTCCAGCAGACCCCCGTGACCCTGTGTTCGGATTCAGCGGGTTGGAAAATGGATGGATGGATGCTTCAACTTAATTTAGGCAACAGATGTATCAGATGAGTTTCACTTCATTACTCTCCAGAAGCAGAAGTATGAACTTCACCTCTGCTTCGCTTATCTCAAATCACATGTCTACTAGCCTTAGGCCTGTAAATATTTGTTAATAAGATTTGATTAACATTTACTATGTGGTATCACAGTAACATGCCTCCAGTGCCCACATCCAACTATAAAAAGCATTTTATATAGCTGGTCCAAATTCCAGCCTAGATGCTCGTATGCAAACGGGGTATGGTTTCAGAATCCAAGATTCTGGATCAATAAGGGAACAATCATGGCTACTACCCCACCATGACTTAAAAAATAACATTTACAGAACCAGAGGTCAAATATAAATGAAAATCTGTAATGTAAAATACGTCCAAGTGGAACTCTCCTAACATCAAGTTGACCTTAGAACAAAATACAGCAGGCCTTTCAAATTAGAATGGGTTCATCATGGAAATGCAAAATGTCAACACTTTAGCATTTCAGTACATTCTGGTGCTTTAATTTACTGCAATTGAAAACATTGGAATACATAAAACACCTGCCTAATTAATTGCTTTGTTCTGCTGATAAATTTCACACAATTACATTCAATTCGGGGACTAATGAATTGCAATGATAAAATAGGTCAGCCTTGTCTACCTGCTGGTGAAGGAAGACAAGAAAGCATTTTTTTGCTTTTTTACCTGTATTGTTTCTTTTTATATTAAAATTGGATCAAAGGCATAGCATATTTTATTTTATACATGGTAAACAATGGATTAAGAAACTATTCAGACCTTTTCACCTTTTTCAAATTTTGTTAGGTTGCAGCCATATGCTGAAATCATGTAAGTCAATTAGTCAATTAAACAGCACGCAATATTCCAAAATGACAACTCGAAAACATGATTTAAAACATTTGTACAAATTTAACAAACTGAAATATCACATCGACACAAGCATTGAGACCTTTTGCTATGTCCAGCTTGAAATTTAGCTGTGGTGCATTCCGTTATATTGGTAATTGTTGCGATGTTTGTACACATTGTTTGGAGTCCACCTGTGGTCAGTTCCATTCTGCTGGTCATTGTTGAGATGTTTGTACACCTTGTTTGGAGTACACCTGAGGTTAGTTCCATTCTGTTGGTCATTGTTGAGATGTTTGTACACCTTGTTTGGAGTCCACCTGTGGTCAGTTCCATTCTATTGGTCATTGTTGAGATGTTTGTACACCTTGTTTGGAGTCCACATGTGGTCAGTTCCATTCTATTGGTCATTGTTGAGATGTGTGTACACCTTGTTTGGAGTCCACATGTGGTCAGTTCCATTCTATTGGTCATTGTTGAGATGTTTGTACACCTTGTTTGGAGTCCACATGTGGTCAGTTCCATTCTATTGGTCATTGTTGAGATGTTTGTACACCTTGTTTGGAGTCCACATGTGGTCAGTTCCATTCTATTGGTCATTGTTGAGATGTTTGTACACCTTGTTTGGAGTCCACCTGAGGTTAGTTTCATTCTGTTGGTCATTGTTGAGATGCTTGTACACCTTGTTTGGAGTCCACCTGTGGTCAGTTCCATTCTGTTGGTCATTGTTGAGATGTTTGTACACCTTGTTTGGAGTCTACCTGTGGTCAGTTCCATTCTATGGGTCATTGTTGAGATGTTTGTAACCTTGTTTGGAGTCCACCTGTGGTCAGTTCTATTGATTTGACCTGATTTGGATAGGCACACACCTGTCTAAAGAAGGTTCTACAGTTGACAATGTGTATCAGAGCAACCACCAAGCTATTAGATTGAAGGAGTTGCCAGTAGAACTTAGAGACAGGATTGTTATTTAAGTTCAGATCTGGGGAAGGTTATAAAAAAATTGCTGTGTGGTACAGCGGGTCCGTGGTTCTAAATGAATGGGCAGTTTTTAAATAATCCATTTGGCCGTGTCAGTCACCGTGGGTGAGATTGTGCAGCCGCAGGGAGATGATGAGGTAATTGGGGTGCCCATGTAGCCATATAAGTACAGGCCAACACAGGAGATCAGAAGTTAAAAAACGGCAAAAGAAAAACGTAGGAAAGGCTTGGAGAGAGAGAGAGAGAGAGAGAGAGAGCGTGAGTGTGGCATTGGGGGCAGTGGAAAAGAGAGGATGAGCCAGCCAGCTTAAAGAGAGAGGTCAGCACGGTCAGGGGTCCCGTGTGGAGTGAAGGATCAGTGCTCGAGTGATGGTTCACGCCCACTGACAATGTGTAGGAGTGGGTTTGGTCGAAGGAGGATAGGAGGAGAACCGACCCGAGTGGTCTGGAAGACGCCGCAGAGGCAGCTGAAGTCTCTTCAGCTGAGAACACCTTGGGTGAGCTGGAGAGACTGGGAAGGAGCTGTGTTTGGCTGGTGTGGCCCCAATAACTGCTGCAGGTTTTTAATTCTCGTGTTTTAGCCTTGTTTTAAACATTTGGATTTTTTACCTATTTATGGATTCTTTATGTATTGGAACATTTTGATGCACTGCACTTTAGTTGGACACTGATTTTCTTTGATTGTTGTTAATAAAAGCACTGTTGCACTTTTCCAACATTGCCTTGCTGTTTGATTTGTCTCCATCAGGCCAGTTCAACCGGTTACATTACCAACGGTGTTGGGTTCAAGGGCTCCCTAATTTGGAAGAGGGAGCATGAAGCTGGACTTGCACCATCACACTCTGGGGCATTGAAGGTTCTCAAAGAACAGTGGCCTCCACAGTTTTAAAATGGAAGAAGTTTGGATTAACCCAGACTCATCCTACCTGGCTAATTGGAGCAATCATTGGGGAAGGGCCATGGTAAGAGAGGTAAGAGAGGTGACCCAGAACCCGATGGTCACTCTAGGCCAGGGGTAAATTTAGCCTACTCATCAGGTATATTTGCTTAAAAAAGACAAAGATTTCAATTAGTTGAAATCAGACTTACTATTTCAACAACTGCACCAAGAATATCCAAAATTGTAGGTGAAAAGCAATTGGCTTAGTGTGTTTTCATTCTGGTAAATGGATATTTGCTCTTCATTAGTTGTTTTTAAATAAGTGAAATATCATTTTTTGTACCATTATTATTTTGAATGTTACATGAGCTTAAAATAAAGTTAAAAACAGTATCTTAATTTCCCTTTTCTCAATCAGTTTATTATGGTAGAAATATAAACTCAAATTACTGAATGAAGCAGAAGGGGGTATTTGCCACAGGGTAAATGGGACGAAAAGGATTGGGCAGCCCTGCTTTAGGATGAGCTCCAGAAGGACAACCATCACTACAGCACTCTACTGTTCTGGACTTTAAGGCAGATTGGCCAGACAGAATCCTCTTCTCAGTGAAAAAAAAAATAAGGCTGACTTAGGATTTGCAAAATGGCATCTACTGGTTACTGTGCGTAACAAGATTCTGTGGTCTGATAAAACCAAAATAACTGTTGTTTTGGGAGGAAACCAGGTACCTCTCATCCCCTGCTGAATACCATTCCCATGGTGAAGCATGGTGGAGGAAGAAACAGGCAGCGGGGTTGTTTTTAAATTTCAGAGACAGGGTTGAGGGAAAGCTGAACAGATCAAGGTACAGAGATATCCTTAATGAAACCTGCTCCAGAGCACTCTGGACCTTGGACTAGGCCAAAGGTTCACCTTCCAACAGGACAATAACCCTAAACACAAAGCTAAGGCATAAGACAGTTGTAATTAGGGACTCCTCTGGGAATGTCCTTGAGTTGCCCAGCTAAAGCCTAGACTTTAACTTAATCAGAGATCCCTGGAGAAGATGAAGATAGCTGTCTAATGATGTTCTCCATCCTACTTGACAGAGCTTGAGAGGATCTGCTGAGACTAATGGCAGAAAATTCTCAAATTCAGATGTGTGAAGCTTGTCTTATTATAGCAAAGAAGACTCCAGTGGGAAATCACTGCCAAAGGTGCCTCTGATTAAAGAGTCTGAATATGTGTCTCAAAGGGACATTTTCAGTTTTTTATTTTTAATACATTACACAAATTCTAAAATTCTGTTCTCATGTTGCCATTGTGGGAGGTAAGTTAAAGGTTGCTTGATATGGTAAAAATGACTTTGAAATGATTTGGCACAATGCTGCAACACAGTAGAAAATATGAATTATCATATACCTCCCTGAGGGCGGCACGGTGGCGCAGTGGGTAGCGCTGCTGCCTCGCAGTTAGAAGACCTGGGGACCTGGGTTCGCTTCCCGGGTCCTCCCTGCGTGGAGTTTGCATGTTCTCCCCGTGTCTGCGTGGGTTTCCTCCGGGCACTCCGGTTTCCTCCCACAGTCCAAAGACATGCAGGTTAGGTGGATTGGCAATTCTAAATTGGCCCTAGTGTGTGCTTGGTGTGTGGGTGTGTTTGTGTGTGTCCTGCGGTGGGTTGGCACCCTGCCCGGGATTGGTTCCTGCCTTGTGCCCTGTGTTGGCTGGGATTGGCTCCGGCAGACCCCCGTGACCCTGTGTTCGGATTCAGCGGGTTGGATAATGGATGGATGGATGGATATACCTCCCTGATCTGGGGTGTTCATAAGAAATGTAATGATTTATTTCATAAGGTGGAAGTACATAATAAACAACAATAGTATTTGAAGTATTTGAAATGTTAAAATTCGTGTCTCAATATAAAATGCTTGTATGGTTTTGAAACTTTTTTGGGGCTCCCCCCCATGGGACAACATGCCGAAAAGTGTCCCAAAGTGCAATTGCCAGGCAACTGCAGACTCATACTGCTGGGCCAGCTTGCCACAAAAACAAATCAGAAACCATTGTGGTCATGCTGTCACCACCTGCTGTTGATGGGTGATCCAAGGAACATTATAACTGCAGGGAACAAGATTACCTGGCCGTTAACCAGGCCACGAGTCTGCCTGACTGCTGTGTCTGTGTATAGGAGAGTGGTAGATCATGGTACAGTAAATAACCGTGCTGTTCCTGTTTCAAGCTAAATAAAGCTGGTTTTGCTGAAGTAATGAGACTCAGCCTCGTGTTTTGGGGTGCTAGACAGGGACTTACACATCCCAGTCTAAATATTCTTGATTATAATAGAATTTTGTTATTTTTCTTCCTCTGACAGAGATCCATAGAGGGCTAGATCACTAATGAAGGATCAAAAATCAAAAATAACATCAAATTCATATTCACTGACCTTGAAATAGTCTGAAATGATATCCCACATGCATATGGTTGAAATTTGTCATTTTTAACCTTTTGCGAATGTCTCTTTCTGGGCTAGGACCACTGGTAAAGAATCAGATATCAAAACTAGACTTCAAGATGTGTCGAATGGCATTTCATATATGGGGGTTTTCTCGTAAGTCAGGAGGAGCCAGACAAAAAAACTGAAGTGATGTCAAAGTGAAGTTATGAGCACAAAATGTGAACAAATTGAAGGGGTCTGAATACTTCCAGAATCCACAGTAGGAGTCTGAAGCATTAAAAGATCTCCAGCTGCATAACTGGGTGGAGAAAGGCATGGAATTCAAGGTACCCAAATTACCTTTTGTGGGAGATGTTCATCCTGGCCAATACCCCCAAGCCGCTAGATGGAGCCCTCCCTATAGCATGGAAGTTCTTCCAAAGACCAGCAGGGAATTATGGACAATGGAGTTTTTATTCCCAACCCTGCTGGACACCGTGGGGCCCACCAGAGGACGCTGCAGGGAGGCTCAAGGACTTATACATGCCCTATAATCCGGAAGCACATCATTATCATATGATCAGAAGGAACGACGTGTTTCCAGGTTGAAGAGAAGGACTTTTTATCTGACCCGGAAGTGATACGAAATCACATGGACTGTAGGATGGGAAACACTTCCGGGTCAGGGAATATAAAAGGACTGTGGGAAAGCCCAGACGCTGAGCTGAGCTGGGTGGAAGGGTGGCAACACGTCTGGGAGTGGAGGATTGATTATTGATTTATTATTGTTAATTTATATGAGTATTGTGGAGTGTAGGGTACTTTGTGCACTGTTTATTGATAAAATAAAGTCATATTGGACTTTTACCTGGTGTCAGGCGTCTCGAACAAGGGTTCAAGGGAGCGATAGCGCCCTCTATCTGTTATAGTGGAGTAGTCGGCAGGATTCTCTAGCTTCTTTTGCAGAGGACCTGTACATAAATTTTCTGGGAACAGAGAACCCCAAAAAGACCGCGTCAGGACACGCAGAGAAATCCACCATACTCAGTAGGCTGTGCTGCATAATAGAAATCCTCCGTAAACATCAGTACGTGATGGGGAAGAAGAAGACCAAACAGGCCGGCAGCACAAGTGGAGGTCAAGAGCTAAATGGTGCCTATAATCAGGACGAGACTCTAGATGACGCCACGCGTCTATGGACCTACCTGGTGGGAAGTCAGGAAGACAGGGCGGAGATTGATGCCGAGAGGACCCGAGCATTATGACAACGGGATGGATGTCGGACATTGGACAAAAAGGACAACCTCTACGTACTTGGAAAATCCAATTGGAATCTGGAGGTATGTGCTGAAGAATCTGATGGTGCGTCGGATACCTACGTCCCTCCTGAGCAAGATGGCCACGATGACGGGGTGAACTGCCGATCTAGGACGCTAAACCTTGAAAGCCGATTTGCCGAAGCAGGACACGTGATCTCTCCCGAAGGATTGTGGGAAGGAGAAGGTCAGCGTCGGTCCGTAAGTGAGGTCGTCGTTTCCCTGACGGCATCGAGCTCCCTGAAGGGGAAGGGGGAGGCAAGCGAAACAGTGCTAGCTTTAAATAAAGGTAATGAGGGACGGGAAATTACTGAACGGTCCGCCGCTAAATTAGAAAAAGCAGATCGCAGTCGGCCAGTGGCGCCACCCCGGCCCTCTAAAATGTGAGACTCCAATTCCCAGAAGCCTCCGCGAAGACCGTCAGAGCACGTGCCGAACAGTGGACGTGCTCATTGGCTCCCGGCTGGCAGATAAGGAGAATGAGGAAGTAAACATGCCTCCGGTCGATTTAAATAACTTTATTGGGCTGCGGGATCTCGAGAGGTTGCTCGAGCCTGTACACAGTTTCTTTCAGGGTTTACAGGAGCTAAAGGAGCGAGTGGAGGAGCTGGGAGCAACGGCCGAAGTGCCGCTGAGAAGACTTCAGGAATACCTGCAGCGATTAGGCCGAGAAGCCCCGGTCTTGGTTGATTCAGCGGTACAGGTAAGCCCAAGCCGTACAAGGGGACGCAGTGCTATTCAGGCCCGCAATTAATAAGCAGCGGGTGCCAAGTCACTGCGAATCCAACAAAGGATTGTGGTGTGATGACAGAAGGGGCGGAGGAAGCTCCAGTCAAACCGGAGCAGCTGAAAAGTGCTGTCTATTGGGGCGATGCGGTGCTGAAGATGCCGCCCCTAATTAAAGTAAAAGTGAAGGGCGTGCAGACAGTAAAAGCCCCAGATTAAGCAGGAGATCTCTACAATAAAACGGGGGTCTCCTAACAGGTTGGGAAACGTAAGGGCGGCCGATAAACCTGTCTCAGCAGAGAGAAGGATGGAGCCAGAGGTACCGAGGTGCTTCCAGTCTCACAGGGGGAGAATATCAAGGGGACCACGGCTCTGCTATGAATGTCACAGGCCGGGACTGGGGATCAGAAGAGTTGGCGATACAACATTCCCCCTAGGTTCTCTGGGGAGTCTAGACGACGAAGCCCAAGCCCGGCACGTGGATCCTCTTGGAGAAAGATGTTCTTCTCGGGACTGGTCGCTCCAAAGTATAATTCTTCGCTGAGGGGGGAATACTGTGGGAGATGGCCGGCTGTTCATCCCGGCCAATACCCCCAGGCCGCTAGATGGAGCCCTCCTTGTAGCATGGAAGTGCCCCAAAGACCATCAGGGAATTATGGAAAATGGAGTTTTTATTCCCAACCCTGCTGGACACCGTGGGGCCCACCAGAGGACGCTGCAGGGAGGCTCAAGGACTTACATGTGCCCTATAACCCGGAAGCACGTCATGATCATATGACCAGAAGGAACGATGTGTTTCCGGGTTGAAGAGAAGGACTTTTTATCAGACCCGGAAGTGATAAGAAATCACATGGACTGTAGGATGGAAAACACTTCCGGGTCAGGGAATATAAAAGGACTGTGGGAAAGCCCAGACGTTGAGCTGAGCTGGGTGGAAGGGTGGCAACGCGTCTGGGAGTGGAGGATTGATTATTGATTTATTATTGTTTATTTATATGAGTTTTGTGGAGTGTAGGGTGCTTTGTGCACTGTTTATTGATAAAATAAAGTCATATTGGACTTTTACCTGGTGTCTGGCGTCTCGAACAAGGGTTCAAGGGAGCGATAGCGCCCTCTATCTGTTATACTTTATACTGTTTAACCAGAATTGGAGCCTATCTTCTTTCGATTTCATGCAGTAGCATCCCACTTTTTCCAGGTGTGACATGTCCACTGGCTTGTGTCAATATGTTTACCTTCTATAGGTCTTGTTCTTCATAAGACTAGGAGCTTTCTCTCAACGTAACGGGTGTGAAAGATCAGCCCGGGTACAGACAGACACCAAGGACACACAATGTCCAAAAGCACACATTTATTAAACCGCTCTTATTAGCAAACAACACAGTGTCCAAATCCACAGTCCTTGTATAAGACTTCTGTCTGTTTCTTCTGCTACCTCCACTCCTCTCCTCACAAGCTTCATCTTCCTCCTCCCGACTCAGGCTCTCTGAATGGAATGAGGCTGCCTTTTTTATACTGCACCCGGGAGTGCTCCAGGTGCTCTTCGATCACCTTCCAGCAGCACTTCCAGGTGTGGCGGAAGTGCTGCATACGAATCCAGCTCCTCTTGTGGCAGCACTTCTGGGTGTGGCGGAAGTGCTGCAGACCACGGCTCTGGAGCTGTCCAGGTGCTCCCTGGTGGTGGCCACGGACCCCAACAGGCTTCAGCTTCTAAGCCCCGATGAAACCCAGGAGGGCTGCCCTCTCATGTCCCGGGGTATGAATTGCCCCTGCTTCTCCAGGCCTCCAGATAGGGCACGATTTCCGACCATCCATCACACGGGTTTATCCAGTAGTCCCCACTACAGTGACCTCTGTCTACACATACTTGCACTAGAAGGTTTTCATTTACTTAGTGGGGATTTCTTAGTTTAACACTTTTAACAGTGTGAATTGTGGGACCTTTCTAACTGTTGTAAAATCAGTTCAGTTTGACGCAAGTGGACTTCCAATCATGTTCTAGACACATCTAAAGGAGGATTAAAGCAAACAGGTCAGAATGCACCTAAGCATAATTTGGAGTGCCAAAGCAAAGGGTCTGAATACTTTTATGAAGGAGAAATTCCAGTTTTTGATTTTGAATAAATCTGCAAACCTTACTGAAAGCATGTTTTCACTTTTTCGTTATGGGTTATTGAGTGTTGATTGATAAGTAAAAATGGCAAATGTATCCATTTAAAATTAAATCTGTGGCACAATAAAGTCTGCAGAAAGTGAAGGAGTCGAAATGCATTCTGAATCCACTGAATAGACTGTATGTGGTGAGAAAGTACAAAGAGGTGAAGTAAGAGATTGAAAACGACAAAAAGCACTTAGAGCACAAAATAATACTGACATTTTCAAAGAAACATATTTCAAATAGATTTAGCAAGTGAGAGGATGTAAACTAAATAGAGCAGGCACAAATACGAGTAATAGTCTGAAAATGAGCAATGGTCTGGAGCCAAGAAATCAAACACATTTTTTACCACAAACAAAACACCAAACCAAAAACAAACTCACAAAACAAAGATTTCTAACCAGAAGCGACAAAACTAACTTGGGATTCTTTCCCCTACTTACACTGAAACTTATGCGTTTGTTTTTCTTTTTTTAACCGGAAGCAAGGATATAATATCTCATGAGGGAAAATGCAGAGATATTTTTTAAAACAGAAATCAGACGATAACACGTAAGTCACAAAATGAGTAAAGGTCAAAAACCGTGACTCTTTCTTATCAGTTGTCAGAGCCAAATCACTAAATAAAGATGTAGTCAGAATACCGTTACACAAATTTGGAAAACAAGAAGATTATAAGTAACGTAGAAACTCTCAAAGGTTTTGAGTTTCCATGCAATCTCAGATAATCAGGAAGTGCACGATGACTGAACTTTATACTTCATATTCAATGACATCATGGACCATGAACTCCAGTTGTCCTGCACCACAACTTATCTAACAATCATACACAAGTCCAAAACGATGAAAAAGAAAAAAAAAAAAAAGCATCACGATAAGATATTAAATCTACAACCACAAAATAGAAAAAAATAGGGATGGTATGGTAAATGCAAATAAACAAAAAAAAACACAGAAATTCTTAAATTTACTCTGACTTTTATTTCTTTGCAGACAGTATAAACCCAAGATATTTCATGTCTTGTCTGGTCAGCATCATTTAAATTATTAATATACATCCAACAATTTTATTTAACAATTTTATTGATCGATTTTAACACAATATAAACCTCAAATATGAATTTTCCATATTCCAAAATCCCAAAAGTCTCAAAGGTTATGAAGTAAACACAAAACAAATCCATATTAAAGAAAACAGCAGAATCATAACAGTAACAATGTGACACGTAATCATGTGACTAGCAATGGGCACTGGCATGACAGACAAAATGGTGATGCCCATGTCAAAATAATGGCTTTTACAAATGTAAAATGAAAACTAAATGATTATGAAAATATCCATCCATCCATTGTTCGACCCGCTGAATCCGAACATAGGGTCACGGGGGTCTGCTGGAGCCAATCCCAGCCAACACAGGGCACAAGGCAGGAACCAATCCCGGGCAGGGTGCCAACCCACCGCAGTATGAAAATATCAATAACAAAATTTTTATGTTAATTAGAAACAAATTTAATTCATAACACAAAACAGACTAAGGAAGGAAAGAAGAGAGACGAGGACCTCTTGAGAAGAGGAAAAGGTTAATAAAAGACCGAGTTCAAAGAGTCTACACGAGAGAAAAAATCAAAAGGAAGAAACGAAGAAAATTAAATTTGTTTTCATCAAGTTCCCTCAAGTTCACAGTCATTTTATTGTTAAGCCAAGCTCCTTGAGTCACATCCATATTTTCCAGACTAGAAGAAGACTAAACAAAAGCTGAAATGAATCTGACAAAAAAGAAGAAAATTTTTAGTCCATCAAGGCACTTTGATTAGCTAATATCTGATTTATCTTTGTGTCTTATACAGTCTGCAAATAAATGTTCATTTGCATATGGATGCGTTCTGTTTTGGTTCACAGGAGCCTTTTCCCCAAGTGGTTTTGCCAATATTTTAGTAGAGATCCATACGTGTTTGGGATGTTGTGAACATACAAATGGATGACTTTTCATGAGGATTTGTGAGACACAAGTGATGTGAGAGAGCTTTCCATAGATATTTTGGTGTTGTTTGCTTCTTTCCAAAGTTGGTCACCAAGAACTTTTATTGTGCCAAAATTTTTTTTGTTTCCATTCTGTGTTAAGGCATGGGATTTTACATTTTTCTTGGCCATCAATGCAAACTACATGAGATGAATCTACTATATAATAACACACTAAGGTCCAGTCCTTCAGAGCAATCTGATTGGCCAATTTGGCTTTGGTGTGATTGGTCAGTTTGGCTTTGGTGACGCAATCAAAAGAGGAAGCGCATGTGTAGGATAAGGAAAAGAAAAAGCATAGGGGGCATACTGAGAAAGTCTCCTGTAAGGATGAGTAGAATAAAACCAAACAGGAGGTGAGTTAAGGCACCCTGAAAATAATGATGGAGTCTAAGAAGCAGGCTTTATGGAAACATGCTTGAGAAAGGCAGAGCCTATGAAGAGATGTTCAGACCATTGTGGATACGGAGGAAAGATAATGCAGAAGATATACGTAGGGCAAAGGTTAGAAAATATTATTTAAATTATTCTATTGCTTGTTTTCAACAGGTTATGTGGCTAGTAACATATAAAAACAATAAATACGGGGTGAATTGTTTCTTTAGCATGACACATTTATTGGTATTAAGAACAAAACATTGTTCAGTGTTCGTGAAAGTTTAATAAACTATATATTTTGAAAGCAGCATGTAAACAACCTTATTGATGTGTTAAGTAACCTCACGTGGTCACCTATATGTTCTACCTGAAATTTTAATCCAAATCGGAATGTTTTTGAAAATATATATATATATTTGTATGAAACAATTAAACTGTAAAATTAAACTAGTGCTTTCAAAATAATGCTTCTTCCTCAATATGTACAGAACATGGTGTCACATGTCTCAAAATTATGTATTTGACACATTGTTCTAGGCTCAAACTAATATAAGATCTATTATTAGATTTTATAACAAGAAGATCAAAGCCATGTAAGAGATTAAATATTAGTTCCTATAAATGTACATTATCAGGGAGGGCACTTCATCTACAACTCCCCACTTTGCCCAGCACCTTTACTTTTAGGTAGAAGCCAGTGATTGACTATCATTAACTAAAAAATAAGCATCTCTTTCTGTCATGGTTAATAATGAACTTCAGTGATGGGCTAGCCAAAAACACTCAGTGCAAGCTATTTCATTATAGTTGGTGAGTCAAATTAATTTTGGGAACTATTTGGCCGGTGTCGGCTCACATTTTTCTGGAACAGATGTCTATTTGGCAACTTAGATTTCCCTAATGAGTTAAATGTCTTATTGAACAAAGCCATGAATGGCATCTCAGCTCAGGATGTTTACTGATCTTCATGCATAAGATTGTGATATGAAGGGTGATATGGCAATAATATGTGGAGCAAATCAACCTATTTTGTGTGCCATCTCACCTGTAAAGACAATTGATATTTCGCAAATGGAATGTTTACCTCTCCCTCCAGAGTGTGTTTTATTATTTGGAACAATAAATAGGGAGAACAAAAGAAATCACCATGTGCTGAACACCATGAGGCATAGCAGGTGTTCGGAGTACAACTTGAGCCAGAAAATGCCGGGGGATAGAAGAAAGTATTCAGGAGCAGACTGAATTGTTATCAAGGGAAAAGTCAGAGTCTAAATAATCCAAAAAAGATGTCAAAACTGATAGCCAGAGCCAAAGCACTAAGCAAGTATGAAAGTAGAGAAAAGTTGCAAAAGTCCTGTCACTAACTTGATTTAATTTTCTCTAACTAGCACTATGAAGTTTGTTTGTTTTTAAGTGTATCTGATACTTGGATAACGTCCTGCTGGGTGCCTTCACCCTAAATAGAGAATTAAAGAATGTGACTGCAAAATCAGTTTAAAAAAACAGATATGGTTTGTATTGCTTCTCTCGTTATAATTCTAACTTCGAGTTTCGGATAAGGAACACAGACTTTTGAAGAAAGGTAGTAATATCATTGATCATTAACTGCTCAAATTGTTCTTTATACAACTTTATGTTAATTCAGTTCATGCAAGCATTATTACAAGAACCAGGAAGTACAAACACATAACTCCACTTCTTAAATCCTGACACCAGCTCCCGATAGATAGATAGATAGATAGATAGATAGATAGATAGATAGATAGATAGATAGATAGATAGATAGATAGATAGATAGATAGATAGATAGATAGATAGATAGATAGATAGATACTTTAGTAATCCCAAGGGGAAATTCACATACTCCAGCAGCAGCATACTGATAAAGAAACAATATTAAATTAAAGAGTGATAAAAATGCAGGTATAACAGTCAATAACTTAAAGTCTCCAGCGATTAGCACAAGTGCCTCGGGGAACTGCGTTTGCAGTTTAGGTATTTGCGTCTCTGTCTGCTCTAACTGTGCTAAACCTGGGTAGCTCCACGTTAGCATCTGGGATGTTAGTTGTTAGCCACGTTTCACAAACACACAACAAACTGCATTCTCTGTAAGTCCTGACATTTTTCACCAGCGCGGCCAGTTCATCGATCTTATTTGGTAGTGAGTTCATATTTCCCAGGATCACAGAAGGCACCAAAGGCGTGTAACGCTACTTTCTCACAAGCCGTCTCTGCTGCCACGATACCGCCTTCTTACTTCGTCAGGTAAATATGGAACCACACCGGCGCTTAATCCCAGTTAAGATTTTAAAATCTCTCTTTTAACATATAAAGCCTTAAATGGCCAAGGCCCTGCTTACTTATCTGAACTTATCATTACTTACAAACCTGTGCTTATAATTCCAAAATAACAGTGGGAGGTCGAGCTTTTTAGTTACAGGGCCCCAAAGCTGAGGAATGGTATGCCTGCTATTATAAGAGGTGCTCCTTCAATTTCAGCTTTTAAATCCTAGCTGAAGACAACTCACAACTTCGGTTTAGTTAAGTTTACCCTGACTAGAGCTGCTGATTACATGTGCATGCTGCATCTCTGTTGTTAGTCATTAGTACTAAAATATAAGTAATATGATATTTATAAACTGTTACTAACCCTCCTCTATTTTGTTTCTCTTTTTGGTATCCTCATGTGGCACTTGGTGCCACTCCTCTACTTCCAAGTTGGTTGTACGCCTATAGAAAAGTCATCTCAGATAAAGGAGCACTGTAATCATCAGGTAGATGGGTCCTTTCATCAGATTGGCTGGCCCAGCACTGACTCAGCTATAGAATGGCTGGCAGAGGGGAGACGGCTTGTTGGCCGAGGTCTCCAGGTCTCTGATTGTGTCCAGCTTGTCTGACTCCTTTTCTACAATCAGGCAGTGGTTCTACAATTAGCTGATGGGCAGATATTGTTATTTTTTATTTATGTTAATTATTTTCTACTTTGTTTTTGATGTATTTGAACAAATCAATATATGTGACGGTTCTGTATTTATTGAGTGGAATAATCTACTCTTCTATTTTTCCTTTAGAGTTGTTGCTATACTCTGCATCTGCACTTAGTGAGGAGTGCTGGTTCAAGGACAAAGTAGTTTGTACTGTTGTGTTGTACTTCTGAGGTGGCCATGATAGACTGGACATTTAGCTCTGTAAAAGAATTGCTTGTGTTCTGTTTTGTGTGTTATATTTATCCCCTTTTATGGCATCCATTGCATGTTCAACTTTTCTCCCATTTTGTTTTTCACTTCAAGATTTTTTGGGTGTTTTTTCTTGTCTTCTTTGGGAGTCAAGGCCGGGGTGCAGTCAAAAACATGGACTTGTGTAATAAGTTTATATGTTTAATATGTCGCTGTGTTCTGCACAAAAAATATTTTATAAATCTGCTTCTTCTCACATGTACAGCTAACACAAGACAAGACCTACTGTAGCACACAGGAGCTCATCATTTAGAACTGCTAGGAAAGCATTAGAAGCCAAGAAAGGAACAACTACAAAAATGGGCATTGTACTATTTCTGTGTGACAGAGTCAGCATGACATTGGATCTTCTTTTCCTTGTTTGGAATGGCATGATTTCCCTAAGTGGGGACCTGCACATGAAGAAAGAATATAAAGCCTTGGAACATTGCCCGACACACCATCGAAGCCGATGGATGGATGGGAGATGGCGTCATCTGATCCGGAAAATCCTTCCAACGCAGAGACGAAAATGGCAGACTCTTCACAAGGTCTTGTCATGGCTTCCTGTCTGTTATGCCGTGTAAACTGTCATTAAAGAAAGCTAGGTTATTTCTCCTATGTGATTTCCTACCACTGTGTCACTTACAGAAGGGTATCACCTTTTAATATATCTATATAGTTTCAGGTTATGTAACATGCCGCAATTAAAAAAGAACTTATTCCAACCAGGGAGCTAGCGCCCCCTGCTGGATTGATCCTGTTAAAGCCCATTAACCCCTTCACCGCCCTCTGCCGGATATATCCGGCACCGCTGTTTTAATGCTAACGCCATACTGCCGGAATTATCCGGCACATTTGCCTGTGGTTATATGAATGCCTGGCAAGTAGTATAACTGACGGTTTGGCGTGGGTATTATTACTACGTTGTATTTCGACAAGTCTGTGGTTGTTTTGGCCGGTCATGTGACGTGATTCGCATGTAACAGCTGTGAATATGGCGAAACGTAAACTGACTTCAAGTGAGGCTTTGCAGGCGATTTTGGACAGTTCTGATCATGATTGTAGCAGTTCTGAAGAAGATTTTAGTGACAGTGATGAGCAGCAACGTGCGCTGCATGATACTGTGAATGAAGACGCATCGGATGACGGCGCTGAGTGGGTGTATCCCCAGCATCTCAGCTGGGCTGCTGCCCGTGGTGAACTACCTTTTCTGCATTCGTTTGAGGGAACGTGTGGCTTTATTGTTGATGTAAACAATTACACTGCTGAGCAGTTTTATGAGCTGTTTGTGTCACCTGATTTGATTAGACATTTTGTTCATCAGACAAATCTGTATGCAGCACAGTTTATTGAGAAAAATCCCAATTTACCTCCACATTCCCGTGTTCGTGCTTGGTTTGACACTGATGAAAACGAAATGAAAAAATTCATTGGGATTTTGATGTTGATGGGAATAATCAGAAAACCAGATATTGAGATGTACTGGTCCTATGTATGCAACACCTATTTTTGCAGCTGTCATGACACGTAACCGATTCTCTTTGCTGCTGAAATTCTTTCATTTGAATGACAACAGAAACGAGCCAGATAAGAAAGATCCAAACCGCGACCACTTGTTCAAGCTACGTCCTTTGATTGATCATTTATTTGAAGCATTTCAGTTGCCCTACATGCCAGGACCGTCAGTTGCAGTTGATGAAAGTTTATTGTCGTGGAAGGGCCGCTTACAGTTTCGACAGTATCTACCATTGAAAAGGGCACGGTTTGGTATCAAGATGTTTTGCTTAGCTGAGAATTCAGGTTACATTTATAGATTTCGTGTATACACTGGCAACTTGCACAACATTTAGTGGTCAATACTGCTTGAATAAATGTAAAAAATGTAAAAAAAAATTTAAAAAAGTAAAAAAACAAAAATTGTTCAGATTTCGCCTGGCTTGGGGAATATTTAGGGAGTTGGCGGTTAAAGGGTTAAGGCATTTCTTGTGTGACTGTGAGCTGTACAAGGAAAGAAAATGTGTTCCATGTACGGTAGATTATTTCAGGCAGGCAAGAATGCCACTGTACAGTGATGCCAGGGACATGCACGTTTTCCACACATACATAGAATGCTCATCTCAATCATGTGAACAAGTCCATTACCCACATACCTGCAATTTACTAGTATAAATTGTGGGAGACAATCAAAAGATAACGTTAGAAGTTTTAGACATTTGCAAGCTCCTTGTTTAATCGGCAATGAAATTCGTCATGGTCACTTATTAAAACCAAAAGCCCATTAGAGACTCTTCATATAATTGCTTGCTTTTTGAAGGAAGCATCTTTGTAAAGAAAAGGGTCAGTCAACGAACGTTCAGTCACGTCTCATCTTACATAGGTCCCACAACAGAAGGAGTTAGTGTTCCAGTGCTGAAAGTAGCATCATTATTTTTTCTCAAAAATCACCCTCTGGTCTAATGGAAACAAAAAGGTTTTAGTTAAGGATGTTAGTCACTCCCTTGACTAGAGTGTGACAAATGGTAATGATATTACATCTACATGTAGCACTGATGATCAGCCTCTCATACTTTGGTTGTTTTACTTCCTGAAGTGAAGGTGACCGAGTGAACATTGGGATAAGATTAAAACTAGAAGCACCATAGCCAATGTGCTTTCTTGGCTTTTCCTAAACTGCTGCACTGCAAATCCACATGTTTTTCTAACTATTTGGGAAATGTGATTGATGACATTTTGCTTTTTTTGTGAATGAAGTGAATGACCGTGAGATTATTGAAGGTTATTTCTAGCAAGATGGGGCAACCTGTAACACGTTAGCATAGTACAAATGTAATCATTTTTGGGCAATCAGGTTATTTCAAAGGAGCTATGGCCACCTAATCTGAACATGTTTGCCATCTGTACAATCTAAGCAGTTGGGGAAGTTCCATAGTCTCCAGAATTTATGGAAAGTGTTTTCCTATTCTAAAGCATTTGGCAACACTACAAATTCCTTGATCAGTGCCTCTTATGTGACTTTGCAGACTTCAGAAATAATCAATGACATAGCAGAAGATCCCAGTTTATAGCTCATTGCTACAGTTTCCTGCATAGCCTCAGTGGCTAAAGTACGAAGAGTGACTGCCAGCCTCACAGACAATCCGACTGGGCTTGAGTGAGTGCCAGAATGATAAACAAAGGGATTAATACAACAACAACAGAACATCAAAGCACAAAGAAGACATGCAAAAATATTTGAAGTGCATCTCTTCACCATGTAGGTCATGCATTTGCTTAATAAGAATATTATACTCACCCTCCCTTCACTACTTTTGAATAATGGATCTGACACTTCTCCTTCTCCATTTTTTTCCTCTTAAAGTCAGCAATAACAGGCACAACTTTTCTTCCATCAGCTTAATCTCATCAAGCCTAGTCATTGTTCACTAAACAATCATGCAAACAATTCACTTCTTCTGCTGTGAATTTGTTAGGTATATGACATTGACCCAACACTACCACCTAATGACCAGGGGCCTCATGTATAAACTGTTCTTATGCACAAAAATGTTGCGTACTCCCGTTTCCATGCTCAAATCGCGATGTATAAAATTTAAACTTGACGTAAAGCCACGCACATTTTCACGGTAGCTCAAACTCTGGTGTACGCAAGTTCTCCGCTCGGTTTTGCTGTAGTGTTGTTACTCTCACTGCACATTTTTCTTCTTCTTTCAGCTACTCCTGTTAGGGGTTGCCTCAGCGGATCATCTCTATCCATATTACTCTCACTGCACCACTCGGAGTATTTATATCACTCTATCTGAGTGTGGAATCACAGCTCTACAGCAGCTGATTTGAAAGAGAATTATTGGTATATAGCATCAAGCACATGCTACCTCAGCCATGCTGTCTATTTGAACTGCTCTCATACGACAAACGCTTCAGAGCCTTTCCTATACGCACCTCGCAGTTCAGAAACAGTTTAATTCCAAGAACTATAAACGCACTCAATAAGTGCTCCTTGAAGAACACTATGTACTTATAAGTACAATTACCTCACTGTAAACTTGCACTACAGTTATAATATTGCACAACCTGAGCCACTTTATAAAGTGCGTATTTACATATGATGACATCATTTTTAAGATGAAATGCAGCAAAATATGTTTAGTACAATATACAGATAAAACTTTAACTTCATTTAAATAATCTATATTGTTAATAATTAAACATGTGAGGACACGGTGTCACAGCGCTAGCAAGGAGCTAGCGGCCCGTTCACGGATTGTTCCTGCCTCACACTGCATTCTTGCTGGGGCTGGTGTGACACTGGAAGGATAGATGGATAGAATAATTAAACATGCACTACGAAGATATTTCAATGTTCTTTAAAAGTTTTGAAGAATCAGCGTTCTTAGCTTACAGATGCCTTAACATCTATTACAGAGCTGTTTGTGTGGCAATTGGGTATTTGGAGAAAGAAAAGGACGGACTGGAATTGGGGGTTAGTACGTTTGAAAGAGACAGTACTGCTGCAATAAATTATTTCATCAAAGGTTGCGCACGGTGCAGCAAGCATCTTGCAGGAGTCATGAACAATCACTGTGCCACCGTGTTCCCATTTTTAATGTTTAACATGTTTAACACAATCCAACCTCTGCTCCTTAGGGACAAGCTGACAGAGATGGGAGTAGATTCATACCTAGTGGCATGGATCGTGGACTTTCTTAAAGACAGACCTCAGTATGTGTGTCTTGAGAACTGCACGTCTGACATTGTGGTCAGCAACACAGGAGCGCCACAGGGGACTGTACTTTCTCCGGTCCTGTTCAGCCTATATACATCGGACTTCCAATACAACTCGGAGTCCTACCACGTGCAAAAGTTCACTGATGACACTGCTATCGTGGGCTGCATCAGAAATGGGCTGGAGGAGGAGTATAGGGACCTAATCAATGACTTTGTTAAATGGTGCGACTGAAACCACCTACAACTGAACACCAGCAAAACCAAGGAGCTGGTGGTGGATTTTAGGAGGCCCAGACCCCTCATAGACCCAGTGATCATCAAAGGTGACTTTGTGCAGATGGTGTAGACCTATAAATATCTGGGAGTGCAGCTGGATGATAAATTAGACTGGGCTGCAAATACTGATGTGCTGTGCAAGAAAGGACAGAGCCGACTATACTTCCTTAGAAGGCTGGCGTCCTTCAACATCTGCAATAAGATGCTGCAGATGTTCTATCAGACAGTTGTGGCGAGCGCCCTCTTCTACGTGGTGGTGTGCTGGGGAGGCAGCATAAAGAAGAGGGACGCCTCACGCCTGGACAAACTGGTGAGGAAGGCAGGCTCTATTGTTGGCATGGAGCTGGACAGTTTAACATCTGTGGCAGAGCGAAGGGTGCTCAGCAGGCTCCTATCAATTATGGAGAATCCACTGCATCCACTAAATAGGATCATCTCCAGACAGAGGAGCAGCTTCAGCGACAGACTGCTGTCACTGTCCTGCTCCACTGACAGATTGAAAAGATTGTTCCTCCCCCAAACTATGCGACTCTTCAATTCCACCCGGGGGGGGGGGGGGGGGGGGGGGGGGGGGGGGGTAAACATTAACAGTATACAAAGTTATTGATTGTTATACCTGCATTTTTATTATTATCAATCTTTAATTTAATATTATTTATTGTATCAGTATGCTGCTGCTGGATAATGTGAATTTCCCATTGGGATTAATAAAGTATCTATCTATCTATCTATCTATCTATCTATCTATCTAATTCCTATTATCATGAAAATGATATCAAGTATACATCTCAGTATTTAAATTATTCAGAGAGCTGTAATATCACTGCGGTGGCCTGGCGCTCTGCCCGGGGTTTGTTCCTGCCTTGCACCTTGTTCTGGCTGGGATTGGCTCCAGTAGACCCCCATGACCCTGTGTTAGGATACAGCGGGTTGAAGAATGACTGACTGACTGACTATAATATCATGAATGTAATGGATTCTGTGTCCTGTCGGAAGAAGAGAAAGCCCGTTTAAGAAGCATGCAGTGATTCACACACATAGAGCACATAGAAGAACACATACAAAACAAAGCATTTAACGTGCTACTTTAGTTACAATGGGATTTGAGAAACTAGTAAATTAAACGATTTTAAAATGAAGTTTATGATGTTCTACTTTAATGACAAAATAAACTATGTGATTAAAGTGGAAATTTTGAGATTAAAGTTGACATTTCAAGATTTTTTCCCTATTTTTTTTTCTTTTCTCTGTACCCTAACAAGCTTTCATATGACACTCAGACGGTGGGCTACGACTCGCCTTTTCATGGCAACTTTGATATCTGACAACTTCTTTTTTATTTCGGGCACTGTGCGACTTTGTGAACTTGAGTTTTTCGAATTTCTCCGACACTCTATGTCACTCGATCAGCTTCCTTTTGTTGATTATATCACTGTTTAAACCAACAAATAGTAAGTTTTTCCTTGCCTCCACTTGGTATTCGCTGAAATTCTTCTATTTCTCCCTGTGTTTTTGCCATTGCCTTTTCACAGACCGCTGAGCTTAAGGGCTATTTATGTTGATTTGCATATTCAAAGAGGCATAATTCTGGGAGGAGTTTGGGGAGTGGCAGCAGGCGCGTGCACATGCGTTACTTTTCCCGCTGACCGGGATTTATGGAGCGGAAGAACGTAGAAGTTAGCGAAAACAACAGATTTATGCATCTGGATTTTTTTGTGTGTATGAACATTTCCGCTTTTGTCCATACACCATGTTTTAGTGTGAATTCTACGCACGGTGTTATGCATGAGGCCCCAGGAGAATACTGACACATCGACTGAGCAGGTCACCATAAGTAGAAATGTGTTATGGTCACTGATAGCGTGTCGTGGTCTGTATGCAAGGTTAAGTATAAATAGGGTTTTAAACCTCATTCCAAGGTCACTTAATGACACACCACAGAATCACTTTTGAGGATGTAGGAAAAAAGTTGAACAATCAGAGGAAAACCCTTGCATACAAGGAGAGAATGTCTCTTTTATTTTAAAAATCGCTCATCTAAACCTGTCACTATTGTACTTGCATAAATGTGAAATGCACATTCTGTTATTTATCTATAGAGGACAGCATTTTTAAAATCCCACTTATGAGTGGGATAACTTGAAACTTCAAAACTTGGAATTTTGTAAATTTCTCCTGTACACTGTTTTGCAGCAAGGAGAAAGGCTTTAGAAGATAGAGATGGAAAGAGAGAGAGAAAGAGAGAGGTTGGGAGCATGTGCTGAATTGGAACCTGAGTCCAGCAGGTGACACCTAGGCACCACACTGTAACAATGTGAGGTTTTCTACGGTGGCTAGAGTACCTATCCTGCCACCAACCCCCAAATTTCCTTGTAATTGGGAGGACCTGCTTGCAGGGCTGGATGCAGGTTAATGTCATATACAGGACAAAGCAATTGCAGGGTAAGGGCCTTGCTTAAGGGCCCAGTGAAGATAGATGATTGAAGGTAAATAGGAAGAAGACAGAGTATATGAGGATTAATGATGATCAGGTTTAAGAAGTTAGCTTGCAGGAAGAGCTATTGAAAAGAGTGGATAAATGTAAATATTGAGGGTCAGTTGTAGCCTAAGATGGAAAACTAGATGCTGAGACAACATATAGAGTGTAGTGTTGATGGAACAATTCAAAGAAGGTATCAGGAGTATTGTGTGATTGAAGAATTAAGATGAAGGTTACAGGTAACGTTTCTAAGACAGTGGTAAGACCAGCAATGATGTATGGAGCTGAGACTTGAGCAGTAAAGAGAGCGCAGAAGAAGAAGTTGGGTGTGGCAGAAATGACAATGTTGAGAAGGATGTGTGGAGTTATAAAAAAGGACAGAAAAAGAAATTAAACACTCAGAGGTACAACAAAAGTGGGTGAGATATCTATGAAAGTACAGGAAAGGAGGTTGAAGTGGTATGGACATATGATGAGGAGAGACAATGAAGATGTGGGAAAAAGAGTGATGGGAATGGAACTACAGGGGATGAGAAATCGAGGAAGGCAAAAGTGGAGGTGGATGGATAAAGAAAAAGAAGATCTGAAGGAAAAGGGTCTGACTGGGAAGGAGGTGCAGGACCAAGCTGTATGAAGAAGGTTGATCAAACACATTGACCCAACATAGAATTGGGAAAAGAGGAAGAGGAAGAAGTTTTATTTATTTGTTTGTTTGTTTATTTACTCCTACTTTTATTCATTTACTGTACTTATTTATACATCAGCAGAACTGTGGCACAAGTTCTTCACTCTGCTCTTGCAGTATATGTAACAGTAAAATCTCTAATCTAATATCTAATCTAAGATATATAAAATCCAGTTTTTCCCAGTTGTGATGATCATGTCAATATTACTGACAAAGAGTAACATCATTTTAAGAACATCTACTTGTTCTTACCCTTTATTTCTCTATTTCTTGAATGAACAAATCAAATCCCCATCTTGTTGTTACTGCTTTGCATTACGTTTGTACCTTAAAAGCTGGCAATAGGGGAAAGGAAAAAAAGAGAAAAGCCATGCTAAAACAAAGGCTGATCATTAACTTTTCAGTAGTCTCATTCCGAGCCATAAAATTGTGCAATAACCGTGTCATTCTTGATCTTGGATTTCAGCTAATTGGATTACATCTTGTCACTTATACTGATCTAATGAGATTATGCGCTTAGTGCATTCAGTAGTAAAATGTTAAACATTGTTTCATGCACAATGTAAAACCGCAGGATTACACTGTTGAGTCATTTTCTGCTTTTAGCCAGTCTGGAGCACAGATGACTTTGTGAAGACCTGATCCAATTTGTTGAAATCCTTTAAAGTTGTCAACTTTGTGAATCTAGTAATGTGTAAACTCCACAGAGAAGGTGACTGGGCAGGGGCCATAGAGAGGTGCTTTAGTGAGAAATTAAAAAGATATTAAAGTGAAGCACAGTAGCAAACACCTACTGATGGTGAGGTTAACCACAGGAGAATTTTTGACCCCGGAATCTTAAGGGCAGACTATTTGTGGCTGTATTTGTAGAGGGATTCCAAAATTCTGCTGCTACTGGTAAGCTTCAAGCATTGAGTGTACCATGTATGTGAAAAATTCCACAGTTCAAGTGTCTTTGTTTTAAATGTTTTTAGCAAAATTCAAAGTTAAAACAAGTCACATAAAATTAATAAAACATGATAATACGCTGTTAGAGAAAACATTCTGTATGTTTGTGAGTGCTTCAGAGTTTGCCTCTCCTGCACTTTGTGTTCTGTTAACAGTAATTATTCTTCTTTGTACTAATCTTGATTGTGTGTATATATGATAACACTGGCTGTCAAAAGTTATATTTATGTTTATTTCATTAAATCTGTGTAACCAGGCCTTATGTTTTTGTACTTTCTTGCTGAAGACTGAAATTCCCTCTAGGATAATAAAGTCTACCAGAGCTGTATCTTTGTATATCTAAAGTCCAAAAATAGTTGAGCAGATTAAAAGTTTGTCAATCTTTTTATCATTAAATAAGAACTTCTTATAAGTAAATACATTTGTATAGAGAACAACAAACAAAAAATGAACTGTCATTATCTCGTTATTTCATTAGTGAATGAACTTGAAACAAATTAAACAAATTGTACAGAAAGTTTGCCAAAGACTTTTAATCTGCTTAACTGTTTTGGGATTTTGGATATACAAAGATACAGCTCTAGCAGACTTTATTATCCTAGAGGGAATTTTGCCTGTAGAAAGAAAGTTCAAAAACATAAGGCATTGTTACACAGATTTAATAAAATAAACAGAAGTACAACTTCCGATAACCAGTGTTATCATATATACAGTACACACAATCAAGATTAGTAGAAAGAAGAGTAATTACTTTTAACAACACACAAAGAAAAAAATTAGCATGTAGCATTTAGCAGCCTCCCTACGAGTAACAGAATTCAGAATGCTTAGTACTCTAGGAAAAGCGGAGTTCGTAAAGATGTTGCTTTTTACTCTCAGAAACCAAAATCTAGGAAAAAGAGGATGGTGTCTGTCTGACAGAATTGAGTCGGCCTTCATTCCAATCTGTTTTACCATTTATATGCATGCTGATTGGTGCAGACTGATGCTTTTCTTGATGTTTATACAAAACAACCTGACTTCTTTAGGACTGTTATTCTTCCACATTCTTCAATCTGCGCAGAGAGCTCACCTGTTGATATGTAGGCTCCATTGAGTTCACAGGTATAATAAACGAGGTCCGATTCATAACTCATTGTAATGATGATATTGGCTGTTATTCAGAAGTATTTTAAAAGAGAATTTCCTTGACATACAAACAACTGCAAATAACTGCTTTCTTAAAATGTTTCTGTTTAAAGCTTACACACTTCAGTTAATTTATTTAAGTTACTGTATTTGTATGACATATGTCAGTATACATTAGTATATATGCATACAGTAATCCCTCCTCCATCGCGGGGGTTGCGTTCCAGAGCCACCCGCGAAATAAGAAAATCCGCGAAGTAGAAACCATATGTTTATATGGTTATTTTTATATTGTCATGCTTGGGTCACAGATTTGCGCAGAAACACAGGAGGTTGTAGAGAGACAGGAACGTTATTCAAACACTGCAAACAAACATTTGTGTCTTTTTCAAAAGTTTAAACTGTGCTCCATGATAAGACAGAGATGACAGTTCCGTCTCACAATTAAAAGAATGCAAACATATCTTCCTCTTCAAAGGAGTGCGCGTCAGGAGCAGTGACTGTCAGAGAGATAGAGAAAAGCAAACAAATGAATAGGGCTTAATGGCTTTTAAGTATGTGAAGCACCGCGGCACAAAGCTGTTGAAGGCGGCAGCTCACACCCCCTCCGTCAGGAGCAGAGAAAGAGAGAGAGAGACAGAGAAAAACAAACAATCGAAAATCAATACGTGCCCTTCGTGCTTTTAAGTATGCGAAGCACCGTGCAGCATGTTGCTTCACGAAGCAGCTGCACACAGAAGGTAGCAACGTGAAGATAATCTTTCAGCATTTTTAGACGAGCGTCCGTATCGTCTAGGTGTGCGAACAGCCCCCCTGCTCCATCCCCCTACCTCAGGATCAGAGAAAGTCAGCGCAAGAGAGAGAGAGAGAAAAGTAAGTTGGGTAGCTTCTCAGCCATCTGCCAATAGCGTCCCTTGTATGAAATCAACTGGGCAAACCAACTGAGGAAGCATGTACCAGAAATTAAAAGACCCATTGTCCGCAGAAATCCGTGAACCAGCAAAAAATCTGCGTTATATATTTAAATATGCTTACATATAAAATCCGCGATAGAGTGAAGCCGCAAAAGGCGAAGCGCGATACAGCGAGGGATTACTGTACATTTATAGTCAGGAAACTGTATTCTTCTGCACCTTTTCATTTGCATGCAAATAATCTAATCTTTCTAATCTTATGAAAATCCATCCATCTATCCATTATCCAACCCGCTATATCCTAACTACAGGGTCACGGGGGTCTGCCAATCCCAGCCAACACAGGACGCAAGGCAGGAAACAAACCCTGGGCAGGGCGCCAGCCCACCGCAGGGCGTCTTATGACAATGTGCTATATAAATAAATGTTGTTGCTTCTAACAACCATAATTCAATCTAAGTAAAATCATTGTGTTGTTCTGTTACAAAACAGAACTAAGCATTAAGAATGTTCTATTAACATGTTGGTTCATAAGGGACAGAATAGAATCGTCCATTATCTTTTTAGATTCTTGCATTTACATATGATTCTTTGTTTGGAATTGTCTCTCAAGCCAGTGATTTAATAGTTCGTCATTTTTTTATATTTATGTTTTTAACTCTTAAAACACCTTCACCATTTTGGATCTAAGCCTGCATGTGGACTTTGAGGTAGATCTCTAATCAGGTCAGTGAATTTCCTGGCCCAAAATACCCCAAAATTCCCAGAATCAGCCAATAGAACAGGAGTAGGATGTAGTTATCGAATATGCTGCCAGGTATCATACAATCGGTGAGTGGCACTGTTCTGAGTTGATCGAATGGGTATTTCTGGCATTTATTCTACAATTGTGCAAGTGACTTGGGTGATTTTTTTTCTTTTTCTAAAAACTTACGTGGTAAACATTTATGAGACAATGATGATCGCATTTTTGACATCGATGGCATTGTTCATAAAGAGTTTGTTCACCATGAACAGACTGGTAATCATTGGCATTATATTGCACTGATGAGGCTTCTACTGGAAAACATCGGGAAATAAAAAATTTCCAGAGAATTGATGCACCCGGAAATGGATTCTGCACCATGACCATGCAGTTGCACAAGGCACATTATCAGTTAAAGAGTTTTTGATCGAAAGCAAAATGCTTGTTGCTTCACATTCCCCCGTATTCTTCAGATTTCACTCCCGGTGACTTCTTTTCACTCCTGAAATTAAAACGGAGACTGAAGGGAAGAAGATTTGCTATCATGGAAGAAACACAGCAAACAACTCCAGAGGCTCTGGACACGGTAACAAAAGAGGAGTGCAGGAAACGTTCCCAGGAATAGGAGAAGTGCTGGGACAAGTGTATGGCATCACAGGGAGAGTATTTTGTAGGTGACTAAAAGACAATTATTGTAAGTTTTATAACAAATGCTGGACTTTTTGGGCCACCTCATATATTGTTAGGTTCTGTTTATATTAATCAGTTTGAAACGGCTTTATTTTACTGTCAGTTTAAACAAATCTGTGTCCTTATGTGTATGCATTATGCAATTAGTAATTCGCAAAGTCGCAATTGCATGTTATCTGTAAACTTGTTTCAGCGTCATGACCTTGCAATCAGCAAAGAGAGCTATGTAAAAATAAACTGAACTGAATTGGTTTCGGGGCTGGCCAAATAATTGCAGAAGTGCAGTTCTGCTAGCTTCCAGGTTCATGCAGTGTTATTGGATAAATCCTCAAACCAACAATCCTCTTTGACACATTCAGTTTACTCCTAGCAGCCAAAACACCTCTCTTTGATTTCTTCCTCTCTTTTCCTTTGTGGTTCATGTGTGAAAGAAGGTGTTGAGGCAAAACTTCCAGGTATAAGAGCAACTGTCATCCGTTAAGGTCACCTCTACTTTTCCAGGTATTCTGGTCCTAGAGCGACTCAGCAGATTAGCCATTAAGTGAGTTGCTGCTGTGTACGTGCTAAATGACACTCTTAAGAAAAGAACACACACAGACCAACATTTTAAAGTGATATGTGGTACCTCTGTAACACAATGTAGGATTTGACAAAGAAATCTGAACTTGACCATGCAGGGACAGTCAATTTAAAAGTAGGAATTGAGTGAATTTTAAGCTGGTTATTTATTAATCATTCTAACCTTTTGCAATACCAGAAATAATTTTGCAAGGCTCCTGCTTTATTTACCTTACTTTAATCTGTTGTAGGAAGCAGTTCTCCTGCCTTTAGACATTGTTAAAGATTAAGGTCTCCGTGACCCCTTGAACCCTCAGACTAGACATCAGACACCAGGTAAAAGTCCAAATATAATATTTATTATTTTAATAATAAAGTGCACAAAGCACCCTCCTCTCCACAATACTCAATAATAAATCACTAAACAATACACAATAATCAATCCTCCACACTCCCAGACACGTTGCCCTCCTTCCACCCAGCTCAGCTCGACGTCTGGGATTTCCCGTCGTCCTTTTATACACCCTGACCCGGAGGTGTTCCTGTCCAATCCGTCCACAGTTCCTTATCCCTTCCGGGTCAGGGTAAACAGTCCTTTTCTTCAACCCGGGAGCACATCGTATCTTCCTGTCACGTGACCATGACGTACTCCTGGGTTATAGGGCACATAAGAGCCTCCGAGTCCCCCTACAGCGACTCGTGGTGGCCCCCAAGGTATCCAGCAGGGCTGCGTATAACAACTACATAGTCCATGAGGCCCTGCTGGAACTCGGGGAACGTTCACGCTGTTGGGAGAGCTCCTCCTGGCGGCCTGGGGGTGAGAACCGGAATCGAAAGCCGGCAATCCACCACAACATATATCAATGTAACTGAAGCCCACTTATTTTAAAGAACAGAAAAATACAATTTATTAACTCTTTGAGGGCTGAATATTTTTTGCAGGCAACTCTGTTTTCTGAAAAGCACACAAAGCAAAGGTTTCACATGTAAATCAACATAAAATGTCTGTTGCTGTGGCTACTGTCGAGTCCTGTTCAGCGTCTATGGTGGTTGTGTAGGGGCAGCACGATGGCTGCTAGGAATGCGTGGCAGGCCGGCTGCCTGGCCTGTCTTCACGAAGCAGTGCTACTCAATCTGTTTGGTACCTCTTGCCATCATAAGTGGCGGTCCTCCCAGGCGAACGTTGCCGTTGGTGCATCGGCTACACAAGCGGGTTCAACACCACGATCAACTGGGGACCGATCAGCTGAAGCCGGTACTTCACTGTCGTTTTCAGTCTCCATCTTCAGATCAATTGCATCAAAATTGAAGTCCGGCAAGTCAGAGTCCAATTTGGCGATAATAATACACAAAATGTTGTCCACGGAGTGTTTTGCTTTGTGCATTCGCTTTGGTCTCTCGTCAGATGTCGATGCCATGTTAGAGGTTGTTTGCTCTTCACTACTCACGCATGCACAGCGAATTGAGGTAAAATCAACAAAACTAACTTTCCTTCTAGCAAAGAGAGTTGAACTAAAACATAACGGCGAGTTTTGTTGTCGTTTACGGCTGATTTACCATCCTCTACCCCTGAATTTTGACAAAACTCAACATCAGCCCTGAAAGAGTTAATAAACACAAAGATTATAGTATGATGAGTGCATACACTCACCGGCCACTTTATTAGGTACACATTTGCTAGTACCAGATCGGACTCCCTTTTGCCTTCAGAACTGCCATAATTCTTTGTGGCTTACATTCAACAAGGTCCTGGAAACATTCCTGAGGGAGTTTGATCCATATTGACAAGATAGGATCATGTAGCTGTTGCAGATTTGTTATCTGCACATCCATGATGCCAATCTCCTGTTTCACCACATCCCAAAGGTGCCCAATTGAATTGAGATCTGGAGACTGTGAAGGCCATTACAGTAAACTCATTGTCATGCGCAAGAAACCAGTTAGAGATGACCTGAGCTTTATGACATGGCGCATTACCCTGCTGGAAGTAGCCATCGGAAGTTGACTACACTGCGGTCATAAAGGGATGGATATGGTCAGCAACAATACTCAGGTAGACTGTGGAATTTAAACAATGCTCAGGTGCACAAGGTGTGCCAAAAAACATCATCCAGACCATTACACCACAACCACCAGCCTGAACCTTTGATACAAGGCTTCATGTTGTTGATTCCAAATTCTGAGCCTACCATCTGAATGTTGCGGCAGAAATCGAGACTCATCAGACCATCTCATCTCTTAGTTGACAGGAATGGCACCCTGTGTGGTCTCCTGCTGCTGTAGCCAATCTTCTTCAAGGTTTGACATGTTGTGTGTTCAGAGATGCTCTTCTGAATACCTCGGTTGTATCGAGTGGCTATTTGAGTTACTGTTGTCTTTTTATCAGCTTGAAACCAGTCTGGCCATCCTCCTCTGACCTTTGGCATCAACAAGGAATTTTCACCTAGAGAACCGCCACTCTCTGAATATTTGCCCTTTTTCAGACCATTCTCTGTAAACCTTAGAGATGGTTGTGTGTAAAAATCCCAGCAGATCAGCAGTTTCTGAAATACTCAGACCAGTCCATCTGGCACCCACAACCATGCCACGTTCAAAGCTCACTTAAATTACAAACTGAACTTCAGCAGGTTATCTTGACAATTTCTACAGGCCTAAATGCAATAAGTTGCTGCCATGTGATTGGCTGATTAGATATTTGTGTTAACACACAGTTTTTTTTTGGTATAGTCTAGTTATGAAAAGTGCACTTACCTGCAAGGTAAGTGAAAAGGCTTCATGTGCAAATGGCTGGGGTGGAGGTATGGAGGTGCTCCATCAGTGTAAACGTATGGGTGAGAAGGCCTGTTACTCCCTATAACTCTCAAGCGCTGGCACTCCAATATACTGGCCTTGCTTCATGCCATACCAGTGAAGGATGTCTGTTTGGCCTTGTGAATCGTGATGAAAATGGGGGCACATAAGATGGGCATGCAAAGTAGCTAGTAGTCCTGGAGAAAGAGTAAAAAATGAAAGCAACTTCAGGAAACTGCCTGAAGTTGGAGGCATGTGCAAGTGTGTGTGTGTGTGTGTGAGTGTGTGCCCCGGCAGCCATATACTCAT
The DNA here is from genome assembly GCF_900747795.2 of Erpetoichthys calabaricus. Classification (NCBI taxonomy): domain Eukaryota; kingdom Metazoa; phylum Chordata; class Cladistia; order Polypteriformes; family Polypteridae; genus Erpetoichthys; species Erpetoichthys calabaricus. Next base: position 297,893,294 of record NC_041397.2, on the reverse strand, counting down.
GTGCAAATGAGATGGCTGAGATACAGAAAGGCTTCCACCTAGGTCAAGGCCCCAGAGGTGGAAGGTCATAAGCGGTGCTTTTGACTGGATTTACGTTGGGCTGGTGTTAATGATTGCCAGATACATCAGCCCAGCATATAAAACCAAGGGACACCCAGGTGGGGTTGTCTTTTGACTGTCTGGCGTAGGAGAGAGAAAGGTTAGATGAGCAAATTAGAGAGCAAGTCTTATTGAGCATCCTGTATGTAGAGTTTTCTGTTTTTTCATTGATTTTCTTGTATTTTTGCGTTTCTGCCTTTGTCTGTACTTTTGTTTTCAATGACTGTCCTCTTGATTTTAGTCCTGGGAGAAGGATGAAGAAGAAGAAGAGTTGTCTGATTGTTTGTTTGTGATTTTTTTCAGCAATTGTAAATACTATACAGAATCGGCATCATTTATTTTTGTTTATTGTTGTATATATTGTCACAAACATGTGCCTGGGAGGCAGCTAAAGGGTATAAATGAGGATAATTCCATGGCAGACCAGGGGGTGGCGGAGTGCACTGACCTTTTTCCTCACTTTCCTGCAGACTGTTCACTAGAAATTCCGCCTGGCCCTGATGACGTCACTTCAGGTCCTGGACAGAATAACATCACTTCCGGTGAAGAACCCATGACCAAAGAGATTTCTGGTTCCGGCCCTTTTGATAACATCACGTCCAGGTCTGAGCCTACCTCACAGGTGGCTCAGTGGTAGTGCTGCTGTTTTGCAGTAAAGAGACTGTGGGTTTGCTTCCTGGGTCCTCCCTGTGTAGAGAGCGCATTGAGTAGTGAGAAAAGCGCTATATAAATGTAAAGAATTATTATTATGGAAGAGGACCCTTCCGCTTCCACCCTCAATGACTTCACTTCCTTTTCTGACCTTTTAAAGCCGCCATATTTGACTAACCTAATCAGTTCTGTTTTGGACTCTGTTCTGAGCACATCAGTCCTAGCAGTTTACCCTTTTTGCAGCCAGGGAATATTATATGGGTGGCTGCTCCAAACCTTTTTATGACTCTTGTGTCTGCTTTTTGTGATAATGTATTAATTCTGTGTCATAACCAAGGACTGCATTTAATTTGAAGTGCATGACATTAGAATTTGCTTGTCTTGTTGACACTTTAATAAAAACTTCTTTTTTTGTTAAATAATTTTTGGTTCTGGACCTGCATTTTACAGCACTGATCAGCTCGGTTATGTTACAGTCATCCAGAGTTTGAGTGTGTGCAGAGGTGCCAGTGCACAGGGCGTCAAACAGAGGTGCATGTAGTTTTAAAAGAAGGTTGAATATTCTCCTTATTGGAATTAGTCATTTTCATTTAAAAAATCAGTTTCTTCTAACAGGCGAGTTCTTCTGCCCATAATAGTTTATATCCTTTAAATCCTATAGCTCTTTGATCTTGCTTGAGTCCATTTCGTACCTTCTGGCTCAAAAGGTCTGCAGATGGGCCCTGGAGAGATTTCAGTTCAACTCTGATTTATACCTTTTTTATCAGATGAAGTCCGGGCAGATCCTGGTACAAGCTGGAGTTCAGTCGCTTTGTTTGGAATGTAAGTGGGAGAAGGTGCAGCTTGATGCCTGCATTCCTGTTAAATCTGCTTTCTTAACAGGCCTAGCAGAATGGGGCAATGCCTACTTTGTCCTAATATGTGTAATATAATAGAGAGTGGCAATGGGACACAGTGGTAGTGCTGCTGCCTTGTACTAAGGAGACCAGAGTTCTTCTCCTGGGTTATCCTGCATGGCGTTGGCATGTTCTGTCCGTGTCTACATGGGTTTCCTCTGGGTGCTCTGGTTTCCTCCCACATTGTTAAGTGGATTTACAATACTAAATTGGTCTGTGTCCATGTGTAAGTGTGTTCACACTGCGATGGACTGGTGCAAGGGCGGCTCTAGGCTCGTGGCAGCCCCGGGCAGAGAAAGAATCAGTGGCCCCTTCGCCCGCTAATGTCAATATGGTATCTTATGCGCGGCGGATGGCCACGTCCGTTGTGGACACTGCATAGCCGCCTCGTGCTCATGATGAGCGAATGTCTTGTGTCCCCTATCCAACCAGATATTCACTATGACTATTGCGCTAACACTAATACTTTATTAAAACTAGGTGAAACATTAACTTTTAAGACGACTCGCCCACTTGCACTAGCCTCGCTTTTATATACGCGTGTCCGTAACTTGAAAACCAATTGGCGGCTCATGATGTTCTCATTACGGCAGAACGTTATAATACTACATATAGCTTACTGCTCCGACTCTAGTGACATTAGTAAATACAGCGTACTAATTAACAAGAAACACAATGTTTTTCAGCCACATTGCCGTCATTTGTATCATTATTTTCTCTTTCTGTTTTATATTCAATATATATTGGCGTGGCGGCCCCTGGGATTTGGCGGCCCTGTGCAGGTGCACGGTTTGCACATGTCTAAGGCCGCCCCTGACTGGTGCCAAGTCCAGGTTCTTGTTTCTGCCTTGTACCCTGTTATAAGCTCCAGCCAAAAACATTAGTCCCTCAGATGGGGACTAATTCAAGATGAATGAAACAATGCTTCACTTTTGAGATGTACTGAGAGAAAATTATTGGACAACCAGTCGGCCTATGATGCATGGGACGTCAATCTGACTTATCAGTGTCACATGTGGTCTTTATAGTTCAGCCCATCAGAGGTTCTGCATGCATACCCCTCAGGTGAAATGGCATTGTAAGGTTTTGCAAGCATTATTATTAGGAATTTATTATTTTTAGGTATTCTTGCCTCTCATTTGAGTTTTTTGTCATTTTTGTTTCGGTCCTATTGATAGTTTTTAGCATTATTTTTAAAGCACCATCTTGACACCTTTTTATATTGGAAACATTTCACAGCAGCCATTTTGTGTTGCTATTCTGCTTCTTTTCTCTTGGTGCCCCTGCTCTAGAGCCAAGCTTCTTTTCGTGCCCTTGGGAAGTCATCTCAGATACTGGGAACCTTGGATGGGAAGATTCTGTCATCAGATTGGATGGCCCAGCACAGACCCTACTGTAGAATTACCAACAAGGGGTGGGCAGACAGCTGGCCGAAGTCTCCAGGACTCTGACTGTGTCAGACTTTTGTGTCTGTTCTAACTGACCATGGACCTCCCCCAAGTGGTTTACTTTTTCCTGGAGTTTTTGATTTCCTCTCCTCTGGTGCCACCTGTCCATAGTTCAACAATTAATTAATGGACACTACTAATGGTATATAAAGCTTTAAATATTTACATTTTGGGGTGCCTACACCACTACATTTCAAATCGTAACCTTTGATCCTCTAATGGTGGTCTGCTTACTATTCCAAGACTTAAGCATAAAAGAAGTGGTGTGGCGGCCTTTTTTCTGTTATTCACCTGAAATCTGGAATACTTTACCAATAGACATGTACCAGGCTATCACTGTGGAACATTTTAAAAAATTGATAAAATCCCACCTTTTTACTTTTTCATGGCTCCATTTTAGTTCTTGTGATAAATTGCATATGCATAGAACAATCATATTCTTTAATGAACTTGAAACCCATTATTAACCTTTACTTTTCTCTGTTTCCATTTCCTGTGGTGGCGTTTGGCACCACCACCCCTACCTGATCAAACTGCTGTGCAGCCGCCCGTGATGTCTGAATGAAAGCAAATACCCCAGCTTGCCATCAGACCCACTACATTGAATCCTCTGGGATGCGGCCTCAAAAAGCAACTTATGTTTATTTTAGGTAGAATGCCCATTAGGGGCTGGGTGGTATTTTGGCTTTGGACCCCTTTAGAGTTTGTTTTTCTCTCCAGTTTATGAGAAATTTTTTTGTTTTCTGTCTTCCTGGCCATCTGATCTTATACTCAGACTCATCTTTAGAAAAAATAAAAATCAATTCTGTATATAAGGCCTCTAAGGTCTGTAATTTTCTATAATTATTTACCTCTTTTATGTAAGTGATTGGCTCCGGCAGACCCCCGTGACCCTGTGTTCAGATTCAACGGGTTGGAAAATGGATGGATGGATGTAAGTATGTATTGATTTATTCTGTATGTTATTTATTCATTATTTTTCTTTTCAAATTTTCATTTCATTTTCATTTCTTATAACTTTCTCCATGATATCTTGTAAAGCACTTTGTGCTAATTGTTATGTATGAAAATGTGCTATAGAGGTAAATGTTTGTTGTTGTAAAGGAAGGAGCCTGCCTGTGATACCCCAGGTGTTCGCTGCCAAGACTGTCTTCTTTTTTACCAGGACATCAGTAGTCATAACCGAGGATGGACTAAGGTGAATTGATTAGATTAGATTAGATTAGATAGAACTTTATTTGTCCTTAAGGGGGCATAACAACAGTTAATGGTGTCAAAAGAGCAAAAGTCATGTCATTTTCTATCCCAGGATTGCAGTAGTGTGCTGGGCCTATGCCATCTGGCATTGTGCATAAGACAGGAACTCACCCTGGACAGGGTGCCAGTCCATTGCAGGATGAACAATCTCATGCAGACAAGGGGATGACATGCAAATGCCACACATGGAGAACCCGGGAGGCAAACTCTGGGCCCCTTAGTGCAAGGCAGCAGAGCTACCACTTCACCACCATGCTGACAAAGAGCAAAAGTGCTGTAGATATTGTTAGGTTACATTTATGTTAATCAGTTTCACACTATTCTGTTAAAACAAATCTGTGTCTTATATAGGTGGAGTGGTGGCTCTGAGGCTAGAGATCTGCACTGACAATCGGAGGGTTGCCGGTTCAAATCCCATAAATACCAAAAAGGAACTCTGCTCTGTTGGGCCCTTCAGCAAGGCCCTTAACCTGCAATTGCTGAGCGCTTTGAGTAGTGAGAAAAGCGCTATATAAATGCAAATAACTATTATTATTCATTATGTAGTTAATAGGCGGCACGGTGGCGCAGTGGGTAGCGCTGCTGCCTCGCAGTTAGGAGACCTGGGTTCGATTCCCGGGTCCTCCCTGCGTGGAGTTTGCATGTTCTCCCCGTGTCTGCGTGGGTTTCCTCCATGCGCTCCGGTTTCCTCCCACAATCCAAAGACATGCAGGTTAGGTGGATTGGCGATTCTAAATTGGCCCTAGTGTGTGCTTGGTGTGTGGGTGTGTTTGTGTGTGTCCTGCGGTGGGTTGGCACCCTGCCTGGGATTGGTTCCCTGCCTTGTGTCCTGTGTTGGCTGGGATTGGCTCCAGCAGACCCCCGTGACCCTGTTTGGATTCAGCGGGTTGGGAAATGGATGGATGGATGTAGTTAATAATTTGTAAAATTTGAAATTGTATTTACCTGTTGTGGCCAGTAGGGGGTGTCTCACAGCTCCAAACATCCCCTTAGAGTTGTAGGTAAGTTTTAAAGGCAAATTCTAAAATGACCCCATGCGGATGTGTCCCTTAGTGGACCCCTGATTTGATTTATGATTGGGAGTCACAAACACAGTGAAAATGGGTGTAAGACCTCCAAAAGTATTCTTAAAAAACAAGCCAGGACCTTGTCCAGCCTGCTCAGAAGTGGCGCACCAGGTTACTTTAACTGCTGGCTTCTAGCCTAGCAGATTGGCTCCAGCAGACCCCCCGTGACCCTGTGTTCGGATTCAGCGGGTTGGAGAATGGCTGGCTGGCTGGCTTCTAGCCTAGCATGCCTTTAGAAACAAAAAGCTGATTTAAAAGTTCAAAATATAAGGCAATGTTCCAAAAATATATCAACAGAGCACTACAAGAAGAAGGATGACTGTAAATCCAAGTCTTGTGCACAGATGGGCAATCAAAATATAAATGTAAGAAAATGTTGTTTATTATTTTATATTGTATTATATTGTATAGCACCTTTTAGAATGAGCCTAAATGCAAAGTGCTTAACCAGCAGACTAACTTTATTACTGCATAACCTAACTCCAGATAGAGACACAAAAGTGAGAACAAATACATATTTTTACCATACAAAATCGTAATGATTTTTAGCAAATAAAATATTATACATCTACATCAATTAGATCAAACAGAATCTACACTCAAGCAGCTCATAACAACCCCAATACAGCATAATACTAAATATGATTTGCATCTGTGGCCTTTCCATCACAATAAAAAAAAAAAAGCATGGTGGGATCAGACCCCTAGATCCCTTGAAGAGTTCCGAACAGAAGGCTTTTGATTTGCTTTGTCCTCGGATGGCAGCGCTAATCCAGATGTAAGATATATGGAGCGTGCTTCGCTTGTCAAAAAAGACCGATTACAAGGACCCTTTATTGATGTGGTTGTCGGGTGACGCGGGTGCATTTCTCCTCGGCGGGGTGACAAAACACTTGTTGAGTCTTAATTCAATAGGCCAATTGTGATGAATTTGCCTCTGAAAAGGCCACATTCCCAATCCTGACATTTGTATTAGCGTTTTCATTTGTATGCTTGACCTTGGCAGTGGATGCTGATGAAAAGAAGTCCCTAAGGCAAACCTGTCACCCCTGCATTGGCTTTTGATGAGTTTACCTGTCTAGGTAATGTTGCATCTGAGCCATGACATTAATGTCACCTTGAGTCGAGCATCAGAACGGAGTGATCATTTTCCACAGCTAGATGGCAGTAGTACATAACAACATTCTGCACATTTGTACAAACTGAATGATGTAAATGTGATCAAAGGAAAGAGAAGTGACAGAGCAGTGCAGATTCATCCCAAGTTGCCGATTAAGCAGGGCTTGTTAAGAACTGTACTTTAACACAAAATACAATTAGTCTGCTTTAAAAAAACACATATCCAGTGTAGAATATTACCCTTGCTCTTAACATGCCATGGTCACACATTCTGTCTGTGCTATTCAGATAAAACTGAACCCATCACTGGGATGGACTAATTCCACATCCTAATTATGAGCAGCATGGGAATGAACAAGCAGAGGAGTCCAGGTTACAATAAAAAAAAGCTGCCTGTACCAAAAGCACACAACGTTTTCTCTCAAGTTTAGGAATGCTGCCATAGGTCTTTCTGAGCTTCTGCTACAGATGTCTGTCAGCATTTTAATATACAGGCATTATTCTAAGCCGGAGGCAAAAAGACTCAGGTGTGGCTTTTAACAGGGCTGTTTTTAGGGTTGAGTGAGTGGCAGTCCTGGTGTTTCCAAAAGAATTGAGGCTGTCCTGTCTGCACCGAGAACTCCGACTAGGAGATATGATTGCTGCATAGTTCTTGAGGAAATCTGTGACATCTAAAAAAGACAGTGACAGGTGAGTCGATAGAGAAACAGTGCAAGATGGAGGAGCAGAGAGAGACAGTGGTGTAGCGCCTTAGTACTTCAGGTTTTACATACCTGGAATGATAGCTAATCAGTTATGTCCTTTTTGTACATAATTAAGGGGTCTACTTATCTTTTTTTGTTTTGTTTTTTGCACAGGAGTGGGTGCACAGGATGTGCATTCAAGGCAGCATCTAGCATCCATAGCAGAAAAGGGCACCAGGAGAGGCCTATCTTAAACACAAACTACCGGGCACATGGCTGTCATCCCAATGGAGCGCTGCCATGAGAGGTGCATGCAAAAGTCACAGGCAGACATGTGCTGGCCAGATGGAGAGAGAGAGAGAGAGAGAGAGAGAGACATAACAGCAGACAGTGCTGCAGAGAGCTGGAGAGCTCATCACCGTGTGCGTGGAAACTTATAGTGAGTCCCCATAGGACAATAGGGCTTTGCTACACTGGATGTGGATTGGAGGAGCCCACTTGGCATCTGCAGAGGTTCCTCAGAACTGGTTAGTGATATAAAACATAGTCGTAGACGCTAGGGGGCACCTCGTCTTAGGGTCAGTCCAGAGTACAGATCATTTAGAAGTGTAGGGTGGACAGAAAGAAGGTGTTGGAGAGAACGTCTGATTTATATGTGGCTTCCTTCAGGGAAGGAAAAACAGTTAGCTGAAGGCAGGAGTGCTGTTAGTTCATTTTATTTTATAAATAGTTTATACATATTGTACATGTATTTTTTCATTGAAGAAAGAGCAATCTGGACTGAGTTATTTATAGAAGGAAGAAACCTTTATTTCTTTTTTTGTATTTTTGATTGCAGAACATAGTGTAGGACTTGTATATATCTGTCAACAGTCCTTTATTTTCTGCCTTTGCTTTTAGCATATAGCTTTTTGTTCGTTTGTGCGTGTGTGTCATTGCAGAACTGTGCAATAGTAATTTTTACATAACACCTACTTTGTTAATTGTTTACTTTGTGTCCATTTTTTTAATAAATGACAATATGGTTTGCACCGTTTCCAAGTGTCTGTGCATTTTTCACTCGCTACTCATTTGTGTGAGATCTACTAGGAACCCAGAGACCCATGATAAGGGTCCAGAAACACGAGGTTCCAAAATGGAGAATTTTGAATTTATATAGCTTTCCATGCCAAGGTATTTGAAATGTTTAGATCCATAGTACAATTGTTTAAAAATGTGAGCACAAGCTGGTGAAGTGGCTCATTCAGGGTCTAACCGGGGGCCAATCGTGTGCTTTTATTAAGAATCTTTCATAATGAATACCATACATTCCAAAACATTTACAGGCACAGTGATTTTTGTTTTCATAGTTGTATTACATAATTTGAGGGGCATTAGATAATGTGATATTCTTCAGATCATGACAGAAATTCCATATTCCAACAATGCAAACATTAATAACCCAAATTATTATACTACTAGCACATAAAGCATAATGGAAACAATGGCACAATGGTACTTTAAGGTGTTTTGATCATGTCGTGCATTTACGAACTTCTGTTCACCAGGTATACTAGCCCTCATGTCCTTCTTTCTTTGTGCATCTTGTTGCCTCTGTTCATCGGACAATCCAGCTGTTTTGTGGACTCAGGACATCCTTATGTCTGACCACAGACAGACACCAAATGTTTTATTGTTTTATATAGAGATTTTTATACAATATAGTATTATATCATTATTATAATATTGTTTATACACTGTATTATATATTGTACTAGCCGACACCCGTGGCTCCGCCCGCATAGCAGTGGAACAGGACAAACTTTAAAAATCAATAAACAAAATGGTACCGCTAGATAAGACAGAGGTACACAGAGGTAGACTGACTCCTCACTCCTGATGTCAAGCGCCCCCCTCCCCTCGGCCTGCAGCCTCTCTCTCCGATTAGTGCGAATATATCGTTCCTGCAAGTGAACTATGATTCTTAGCTCAATGGGAGAAATTGCAAAATCAACCGGAATATTCAAGGAAATCCTAGAAAAAAAACGTTCTAAATCCGTTAAGTAGTTCTCTCGTTTGCAAGCTAAGCGGATGTGAGATTCACCCGGAGGATGGTGCGTGAGTAACGAGGGTGCCACTCACCCATCGGATAGATAGATAGTGTTTTGTCTTGGCAGAGTGATATTTTACTCTACTTTCCCCTTTTTTTATTATTAATGTGTAGCCTTTGTCAGAATGCCTCAAATCTCACAGACTTACCACTGTTTATAAGGTATTATAGTATATAACTTCTCTCCACCTTCCCTTCTACATCTATAACATCAGGTAATTAGGTGTAGTAAAAGACAAGCAGGAATTAAGTTACAATTTAAACAATGTATTATTAGTAATATTCATAAATAATAATGTGCAAAGTACATTTGAATATTGGCAATCATACAACCGGATAAATGTTGATGTGTAGCTTCAGGCGGCACACAGACTTGTTAGTTACTTAAAAATGTCTCTAGTTAAGGCAGTGTTTCTCAACATTTAAGTATTTGTGACCCGAGTTTTCATAACAGTTTTAATTGCGCCCCCCTAACGTTTTTTTGAAACGATCCCACTAATACCATTTTGTTCTTTTTTAAGTTAATGATATATCATACTGCGGTGGGTTGGCACCCTGCCCAGGATTGTTTCCTGCCTTGTGCCCTGTGTTGGCTGGGATTGGCTCCAGCAGACCCCCGTGACCCTGTGTTCGGATTCAGCGGGTTGGAAAATGGATGGATGGATATTATATTATACCTACTTAACTTTTATCAACATTTTTCTATCTCTACATTTATTTTTCTAGTATCAGAATGTAGTTTAAGTTCATTTGTTTTGGTTTCAATAGATGTATTTTTCATATTTTCGATTCTTGTTTTCTTTTTTTCACATCTTCGCGCCCCCCCTAGGGGGGCCCGCCTCACAGTTTGAGAACCAATGAGTTAAGGCATCATTTGTGGTCAGCTTTCTTCAGAACAGGCGTCATTGCCTGTCTCAATATGGCTGCCGAGCTGTGCTCTTCATTGTGTTGTCCTTTTCAGTTCATGGTGTGAGACGGTCATTCAGCAGTTTGGTTAAAGACAGAGAGTGAGGGAGTGAGCAAATATATAGATTTTCTGTCCAACCCCTAGAACCAATAGAGCATCATAGTACTTAAAGGCTTCTGATACAAGCCAGTTCCAAACAGCCATACTTCAGAGCAATGGAGTGATAGAACACCCTCACACCTGCCCCCAAAACCATATGTGAAGGTAAAGCTTGGCAATTAGGCAGCCTGGCTTTCCTGCGCGGGGTTGAGAGAGAGACTTTAGCAGAGAAACATTTGTTTCAAGCACTTCCCCCAACTGTGGTAAAATTCAAGGATACTCATTCCTTAAAGGGGGGGGTGGAGGGGTGTAAACATGAATGGTTCTGACTATTGTAACACTAATATTATATTGCTTTGCCTAAGTTACAAATAAAGACATACAAAATATTTATCAACTTATATGCAAAATCTCATAGATAGATAGATAGATAGATAGATAGATAGATAGATAGATAGATAGATAGATAGATAGATAGATAGATAGATAGATAGATAGATAGATAGATAGATAGATAGATAGATAGATAGATAGATAGATAGATAGATAGATAGATAGATAGATAGGACTCTCAGGGGGCTTACTAACCCTGCTGGTTACAGTTGGCTCTTCAGTTTTCCCCAGACACTTATGGAAACATGGTGTTTGTATGGTCACAATGTTAAAGTTTCAATCTTGATAAGTCCATTTCTCTTGTTGTTGTCTAGGAGTAAACATGAGTACTCCACTCTCCATTTGCATCAAAGGAGAGCAGCAAGCAGCAATCTGCCTTTTATGGGCTTACGGTGTATCAGGGGCCAAAATCCATTGAAGGCTTTCTGCACATTATGGTGGAGTTTTTTTACAAATCAATTAAGAAGTTCAAAAATGATCGGACAAGTGTTAGGCATGAAGAAAGACTGGAATGCCTGTCCATAACTACTACCAATGACATCATCAGAAAAGTCTATACTATGATTCTGATGAGGATTTTAGCCCCAGGTCCACCTTCATCCCATAAAAAGCTGATTATTGTTCACTACACTTGAGCTAGTTCTGTATTTAGTGAGAGGTATAGTCTATTCTTGCATTTTGCCTAGGGATTTGTCGCAGCATTCTGCACCTCCACTTGGTGAGGAATGCTGTGCAAAAACAAATTAGTTTGTATTGTTGTGTTGTATCTCTGAGGTAGCCATGATAGTTTGGTCATAGAGCTCTGTGAAGAGGATTACTTGTTTTGTGTGTCATATTTACCTCATTTCTTGACATCCATTGAATTTCCACCCTACCTGGAAGGAAGTCTCTCTTTGGGAACTCCCCTTCCCAAAATTTTCTTAATTTTTTTCCGCAAGGTTTTTTTTCAGGATTTTTTTCTTATCTTCTTAGAAAGTCAAGGCAGGGGGGACTGTCACTTAAACAGGACCTGTTAAAACTCATTGAGACATTCTTTGTGTGATTTTGGGCTATACAGAAATAAATTGTTGTTGCTCTTTGGTGCAAAGGAAGAATGGAGTGGTCATGTTTACTCCTTGAAAACAACAAGGTCAAAAATTTTCCACATGTGCACAGAGAAAGCTGTACAGCCAATCCAAGCAAAATGACCACAACAGTCTGGATAATGATGGACTTTCCATCATATAAATATCAGTGTCATACACTTCATGCTTGTCCAAGTTTGCGGATGTTAGCCTTGTGTGATTTTCTTTGAGATTATTAATTACAGTATGTGATGGTTACAAATGTTTTCTTGACTCTCTTTTAGTTTATGTTTCTGCTCTGTTTATTACGTATTTTTAATGGATTTTGATGACCCTTAATTATGAGTTTAGTTTCTTGTTCTCAGCTATCTTCTTCAATTCTTGGTTGCCTGATTTTGATCTTAGCTAATTTATATTACCAACTCTCATCTCCTGATATTATTCTCACTTCAGACTCCTGGCATTTAGTCCAGAGATCTATATAACTATGTCATTCTAAAATGAAATCTTTATCTCACAATTAAGTAAATACTTGTGTGTATGTAACACAAATATTATCTCACTAAGTATGACTGCCATACTAAGAATGGCATTCATTTAAGATGCACTACACCTTGAGTACATTAGCTGTGATTAACAGGGTAAATCGCTCCAACAGGTTAACTTTGTAAGCAGATAAATCTGGTCCAGTATATTCTATTTTATTTTTCTTGTTTAGTATCCTGATACTATTAGATGCTTTTCAGTAAACAAAATTCTGAGTTTTAATCTTTATGTTTTGTACTTTTATGTGCAGCAATGGGTGTCTTATTTCTAAGCATAGATGACCAGGAAAATTACAATATGAAAGATGGCGACACTCTTATACACTTATATGTATACAAGTTTGTGAATAAAATACATTTTCATACGAAAACCCATTAGATAGAGAAAGCATTCTCTATCAGTTAGGACCTCTTGTGTGTAACTTTTGAATTTGACTTTGGACTTGTCAGTTTGTTTCAGCTGCCTTTCCTTTTGTGTGCCTTTTCAACTTTTGGCTTTGCATCTCGTGCATTATCGTGCCAATTACTTCTTCACTGGGCTAGCACAGTAAGTTCCCAAGCATCAGAAAAATAATACAGATGAAGAAAAAATAGGGAACACATTTTTAACACAAATTACAAGACAGACTTTATGTAAAAAAAAAAAAAAAAGTTTACTGAGAGAAATGCTTTATTGCAACACTGCCACCAGCATATTAGCAGATTCCAACCACTGATAATGCTTTGAGTCCGGCCCAACTCTATTGTAGTAGACAAAATACCCAGATGTTCAGATTCAAACATATTTATGTACTCTTATGATTCAAAAACCAATTACAACACAGTTAAAAGATGATTTGATGAATGGATACTTCATTCCAATAAAATGTTATTTACACATTTAGAGCAAATATGAAGCTCATTTAAGTAGAAGAAAGGGAAGGTCTCTTTGTCAAACTAATTCATATTCTAATTTTGGTTAGCTTGATATTACAATTTTTTTTTCATCTTTTGTTCATTTGATTTAACTTGGCAAGATTTTTCCAGTTTTTGTAGCGTGACGTCCATGTCAGGTGTTCAAATGGAGAACCGAGTATCCAAATTTTGATTATTTTTTCTGCATGATAGAATATTTTATGTTATTTATCACTATATTTATTTCAGTGCAATACATAGTCACATCTGGATTTCCTTAAAATATTGACTTTTATTTTAATAATAAGTCTTATTTGTAAAATAAGGCTCTCCAGAGTTATACAGAATATTTTCATGTGTATTACAGCAAATGGATTTGTACACTGGTACGTGCTTGCTGTACTCTTTAAATATTTACCTGATTAACCTTCTTGTATTTCTAAATGGACGAGTAGTAATTTCCTTAAGCTAAATATGGAAAAGCTGAATTTCTAGTCATTAGTAGAAATGGAAATAATGAGGGTATTAGAAACAAAGTTGATCCCTTAAATTTAAAAGTCAAGGTGGAAGGAAAGAATTTAGATGTAACCATTCACTCTGACCTAAACATTAAATTGCATATTATCCATATTATTAGTCTCTCTGAAGCAAGATGTATTTTATATTATTTATATATATATATATATATATATATACACAGTGCATCCAGAAAGTATTCACAGTGCATCACTTTTTCCACATTTTGTTATGTTACAGCCTTATTCCAAAATGGATTAAATTAATTTTTTTTCCTCAGAATTCTACACACAACACGAGAAAAGTTTACTTGAGGTTTTCGCAAATTTATTTATTTGCACATTTAACAAAATGTGGAAAAAGTGATGTGCTGTGAATACTTTCTGGATGCACTGTATATATATATATATATATATATATATATATATATATATATATAGTGGCGGACGGCCAGGACCCATGCCCGGCTGGGACTCCTAGAAGGACCAGGAGAATGATTATACCTCCCCTGGGCCACGAGAGGGCAGCCACCCTGGTCTGATGGGGACCACGGGAACAGAGCATGGAAGCTCAACCCCACTGGGGCACGTGGCCACCACAGGGAGGCGCCTGGAGGATTGTAGCCCTGGGTGTCAGCACTTCCACCACACCCGGAAGTGCTGGCGGAAGAGATTCCAGAAACACTCGGAGTGCTTCTGGGAGCTCATGTGGCACAACAGGAACTGCCACCAGAAAATCACTCGAAAGCACCTGGAGCACACCTGGGTGATTATAAAAGAGGCTGCCTCCTCCAAGTCAAAGAGTTGAAAGGAAGAAGGCAACGCTCGGGATGAGAGGTGGAAAGGCAGCAGGAGAAGTCCGGAAGAGACAGAAAAGGACAAGAGAGACGTTTGGTGCAGGGGGCACAGTGTTACATGCTGGACTTTTATAAATTAAAGAGCGTGTTTTTGGAATATTTTGTCTGCGTTTGTCTGTGCCGAGGCTGAACTACCACTATATATATATATATATATATATTATATATATATAAAATCTGATTATTAGGTGGTTACCTGCCAGGTAACACTTGTGGTTGGCCAGCCAGTCGGCAAACATCTGCCACGTCCTCTCAGTTGCGAGAAGCAGCTCATATCTGTCAAATAATACAAAGAGCATACAACACGTGTTTCACCCTATTTGGGGGTCACCAGGTGTATGCGCTTTTGCACCCACTTACGGGAATCCAACCTCAGACGCCAGCACCTAAGGTGAACCCTCTGATGTTGCACCAAGGTGGCTGGATCGCTTATTTGTCACGGTGAATATCGGAGTACACTATTATATTCTTAGTTCTGAATCGCAAACTGGCCCCTGACAAGCCCCAATAAGAGCGAAACATGTGTCATGTAGTTTTTGGATTGTATGGCATATACTGTATCACACACACACACATATACAGTATATATATATGTACTGTATGTATGGAGACAACCACAAGTGAATTTTACTTAGAACTTGGTGGGAACAATTAGATGGCTCACGGAGTGTCACCTTTCTATACCAATCCACCAATCCAACACTTCCTGAAGGCGGTGCTCGAAGTAGGGGTGGTGATTTTGAACTGCAAAGATCAGAGGGGCTCTGACAGACAAGGTTCTTTTTATAATGAAACATCGAAACGTCTTCTAGAAAAACCCTATTAGACATGTAAATGTGTGTCGCTAGTGTAAAGAGCACATTGAACGTTTTAAATATAAACATAACCTGATGCAAGGGTAAAACCTTTCTGTAGCATCAGATTATACATTGGCATTCAACAGTATCAATGGACGAGTAGTAAAGATGAATGACATGTTGTCACTGGTGCTGTGTGTGTGTTCTCTGTTGGTCAGCATTACGAGAGTAGTATAGGAGTCAATGTAGAACTGAAAGAATTGGCATCTATATTCATGAAAATATGAACAGTATAGTATGCATTTGAAGTAAAAGGTGTGTTACGCTCTGTCAAACTGCTGTCACTATACTGTATGTGTATTCTAATTTGAGAATCATATCTGGCCCATAGTGTGACTAGTGCCATTACATTGGTAACCTGTGTCATTTGAAATCGAGTTTAAAATACAACTAATGGTATATAAAGCTTAAAATACTATTGATCCTTCCTATATTCTGGAGTGCCTTACCCTATACATTCCAAGTTGTAATCTTAGATCTTCTTTCTAATAGTGGTCTGCTTATAATTTCAAGAGTAAAGCTTAAAATAATTGGTGATGCAGCCTTGTGCTGTTATTTACCTAAAATCTGGAATACTTTACTCATAGAGATATGCAAGGTCAACACTCGGGATCATTTAAAAAAAAACTTCTAAAAACACATTTCATAACTACAATTTAATTCTATCCTAATTAAACTAATTATGCAAAGAATTATCATACTCTTCAATGAATCTACAATCTTTATTAATTTTTACTTTCCATCCATCCATTATCCAACCCGCTATATCCTAACACAGGGTCATGGGGTTCTGCTAGAGCCAATCCCAGCCAGCACAGGGCACAAGGCAGGAAGCAAACCCTGGGCAGGGTGCCAGCCCACCACAGGGCGCACACACACACCAAGCACTCACTGGGGACAATTTAGGATCACCAATGCACCTGATAATAATTCATTACATTTATATAGCGCTTTTCTCAGTACTCAAAGCGCTATCCACACAGGGAGGAACCGGGAAGCAAACCCACAATCTAATCTGCATGTCTTTGGACTGTGGGAGGAAACTGGAGTACATGGAGGAAACCGACGTGGACACAGGGAGAACATGCAAACTCCATGCAGGGAGGACCTGGGAAGCTAACCCGGGTCTCCTAACTGCAAGGCAGCAGCACTATCACTGCGCCCTAATTTATACTTTCCTCTGTTTATTTTTCTGGTTCTCTTGTGGTGGAGATGTGGTCCAACACCCCCTGATTAAAGTCCTGTGCAGCCTCCTGTAGTGTTTGAATGTTTGCATGAAAGCAGAAACCACATTTAATCCTGTAAGACGAAGCCTTTAAAAAATAAATAAATAGTTAAGAACAGCTAGTTAGAATAACTAAGAACAACTAGTTAAGAACATTTATGTTAGGTAGACTCCCCAGTGAGTATCTTGAGCCCCTACAAATTCTATTGTTTTTCTTCAACTTAACTAGATTTTTTTAGTCTTCAACCATGGCTAATTAACCCCATTTAGAGACTTAAGAAAACAATTCTACACTTAAGGACTCTACTTCTCTCATGTAAGTGTGCATTCTTTTATTTTTATAAACTACTAGCTGATTACCCAGTGGCTTCGCTCACTGAGTGCAAGGGAAAAAAATAAAATGTAGTCTATAAGTTATTAAACAGTAAAACATTAACATTTAAGAAGTAAAGATACATTGAGCACTACTGGAGTGGTTTTGGGTAAAGTATATTTTAAAGGCGCTATAACACAACAGGTAAGTAGTACTAACAGCAGCTAAAATGTATTTGGATCATCTGTCGGTAGTAGATCCATTTTGAAAGGCGCTACATGACGGCTGTGGTATAAAAATTACATTTTCTATGTGAACGTCCATATTTCTGCCTGTGGTAATGTGCCTTACTGGCATTACCAGCAATTAAAGAAAATTAGTTTTGCGTCCTCTGCAGTGTTAAGAGAGAAAGGCTTTGGTTTGGGATAAAAGGAAAAAAGGTATAAAGAAAAGAAACTTGCCTTTTTCTTTTATATAGTGTAGAGGAGACGTCTTCTCTGACGATATGAGCGCCTTTTGGGGAGCGTCGCAGCGGGTCTCGTGTAGACTGGAGAGACGCCCTGCCATTAACCGGCTGGGATGGCACTGTCGGTCCTCCACTCCTGTGCGTGTCTCCCGCAACCTTATAACCCTATACGTGCAAAAGAAAGTGCAAGCGCCTTAATATTAGTTTGCCGCGGTCTAGAAAAGGGATCCCGTGTTTGCAGTTGTCTGGGCTATAGCTCAGGGGAATGAGGAAAAAAATTAAAAGTTCTTACTTTAACTTAAGGCAGAAGCGCAGTCAGCGTCTCAAAGGCCGGCACAGCTACGCGTGTGAGCACTGGCTGCTCGACTTTTATAGTATTTTTGCAGGGCAGGAGACGTCACTTTTTGCAGACATGTTTACGTCATCGCGTACCTATGGAGGGATGACGTAACACCGGTTAATTGGTCGGCGCGAGGGCGCCGAATACAAAAGGAATTACTGCGCCTGACAACCTTGCAGTATGCGCCTGTGATTTAAGAGAAAAATAATTCTGATAAATGTGGACGCTGCCCTTCTGTGCTTAACGGGAAGAAGATCCAAACAATTCCCAAGTCCAGCACTTTACATGAACAAGTCTGTACATCTTCTTAGATGTAAACTCTCCATCTTCTTAAAATAATTGATTACAAAAGCAACCTTGAATGCTGCGGGGTTTTAGTGACCCAAACTCACCTTAAGAGACAGTGTAAAGCTGTTTTCCTCATCTCTTCTACTATCAAGTACTGCCAACTAAAAAAAAGGTTACAATGTGGTAGTTTCCGCGACAGTCCCCAGATAGCAAATTTCATCTGGCCCAAATCTGGTCCACTTCTGCTAGGACTTTCTGGCCCACTTACCACATGGATTGATGGCAAGAGAGTGGACCACATCCGGATGCCGCATCCCAGCCAAAACAAAATTAAAACTCAGCCAAAACTCAGCCAAACCTGCCGAAGTCTGCCCAGCACTGAACCAGATGAAAATTAACTGGGCCTCATGTGGGCCACAGGTCAGATTTTCACTTTGCTCATTTAAATATAATTAAAATAATTTAAATATATAATTAATATAATTGTATATAATTTATAAATTATAAATATATAATTTATAATTTAAATATAATTATACACCCTAGTAATATAATTATAAGTAGTAGTAAATATGGAGTAAATAATATTATAACTATATACTATACTATACTATATAGTTCTATACTATTCTATATTCTATATTACTATAGTATTACATAGTATAATAGTATATAGTATTTTAAGTTACACTATTACTTATTTAAATACCAATTATTTACTCTTACTTTCCATATATGCTATCCGACTATTATCTACTGCATATCTTTAATATGAACAAACAAACCCAAATACGCATATTTAAACTTATTACATTTTATTGTCATATACAGTGTAATGCATTTCAACAAACAGAACAATCCTGAATCTGCATTACATAATCAGTAACAAAATTACTAATACTAAAGTTTGTAGATGTGACAATAATAAAAGTAAATGTTTTATTTATATAGAAAACAAACAAAACAAAGTTCCTTGCGTTTCTGACATATCCAAATAAATAAACCACCATGACAAAATAGTCTATAATACATTTACAATTTATACAGTTTTACATTACCATTTTCTTATGAATCATGTGAGCATACACATGGAAAAATAACAAATAAGCCTGTATGTGCCTAAAAAACATCACATAGGTGAGATACACATATTATAAAATAGATTTTTACTTTACATATTGAACTTAATTTTAACTGTTGTCTTGCACAATGAATTATTTAAATAAACAAACAGGGAAAGGTTTCCTAAATGTAAGTCTTTAAAACAAGCACAAAACAAGAATGTATCAAACAGTGATGGTAAAAATTTCAGTCAACAAAATGTACAAACATTAATTTTATAAAGTCCATGATTGGATACCCACTATTACACACAGTTCCAGATGGTGCCTGATGTTAGAACTCAGAAAGCATTGAATGAGCACTAATCTCTTTGGGAAGGTTGTGGCAGATCAAGGTATCACATTTGTCCAGCTTGTCCTCAGCAAAGGTTTAGAAGGCTGGTCTTAATGATGACTTGAAAGAACATGCATTTCACCTGCAGCCAAGAAATCAACAGTTGATCAGTTACTTGAAATTATACAATTTCCTAATTAACTTCTTACTAGACGTGTTTGAGGGTTGATAGTGCTCACCTGATTCTTGATAGCTGTTCTTCCTCTGACGCTCCATTCTTGCTCGTCTCCCTCCATCCCTATCTGCAGCCAGATGAAGCCATCTCTTAATCCACATTTCTATTTCCTGAGTTGTGGCTCTTGATGTTACAGAGTTTCTTCGTACTGCATCTAAAGAACAGTCATTATACAGTCTGAGTCAATCAGCAGTTGATACTTGGTTATTTGTCAGACATGAGCATTGACTGCATCCAACCATAATGGTAAAGAAACAGGCTGCAAGTGCAGGCTATGTCTTTGTTGTTTATTTTCAGTAAACAAAGCGACTATATAAAATGTAGTTGTATTCTGACAAGAAACAATATTTACAACTAGAGATATTTGTACAATACAGTATTTGCATTCGTTACTGCCTAAATGACTGGCTTTAAATACTTCCCTGTAGTTAGTTCACAAACATGACCAATTGCTTATCACTAATGTTTAACCCGATTACAGGTTAGCATCACTGCTGGCTGAAGACTTTAAGACCCAAAGTAGAATTTTATTCTGTACAAATAGATTGCACTCTGATGCAAAAGCTTCTTTCCCTCTCTCTGTGTCTCTGGAGAACAAGCTG
This sequence comes from Erpetoichthys calabaricus, assembly GCF_900747795.2. Classification (NCBI taxonomy): domain Eukaryota; kingdom Metazoa; phylum Chordata; class Cladistia; order Polypteriformes; family Polypteridae; genus Erpetoichthys; species Erpetoichthys calabaricus. The sequence goes on along the minus strand of NC_041397.2, from coordinate 297,872,990 downwards.
GGGTATGCAAAAATGACAAATTCCTAATGTAAGAACTTGTATATGGAAAATAAAGTAAAGTAGTTATCATACATGGCTATAATTTCCCTTTATTTTTTAACACCATTTAGTATTTTGCCTGATATATTTCATTTAATGTTGAATGTTAAACATTAGATCCCCCCCCCCCCATTCAACTGGGGTTTCCTTGGTGGCCAGAGGGCCCTGAGCAGCCACTTAGTTTGTTTACATCTTGACCTGGCTATTAAAAAAGTGTTTGTGTGTTAAGGTTTTTTCAAACAGTAGTTTCTGACAAGGAAAGTGACATTTAATAAGGAACTATTGTCCATGTCAATGTGAAACTTAAGATGGTTAATGCAGAGAACATGTACACTTTTTATCTGGTCATAATGCATATAGTTTACCTTTAATAGCTTGATTTATTGTAAACAAACAACAAAAAGATACTCATCTCACAGAAATTTTCAGTCACAGGTTACTTCATTTTAAATGGCAGTGTATGCATATTGAAATCATTATAAATACAGTACTCACCAATCACAATATCCTTAATGTGAAGGCTATGAAAACATGTTTTTCCATTTATTCCCCTCCAGTTAAGTTGTTTGGCCAATGAATTGGTGAAAGTTTGCCTCATGATTCTCCACACCGTGTCTCTCACATCAATGCCTCCTTGAATCCCAAGCAATGTAATCTGCCAAAGGTTTACAGAAAGAAAAAAAAATAATTCACTGGAGTTCATAACTTCTTAAAATGCTCGATGCAATAGAAACATTAGGAGGAATCGGAACAAACAACAAAGTAAAATATACTAGAAGTTCAAGCACCTATGTTTTTAGGTAGCTTTCCAATAAAGCTAATATAGGTGGAGCTATATAATAAAATGTACATGCTGAATCTTTAGGGTAAACTTGGACATGGGACTCCAAGCACCATTTGATATGATATGCCAGCAGTGTCAAATAAAAAAAAGCTTTTGACAGTCCTTTAGCATATTGTCATGCCCAATACTGACGGCCTTTACAGATGTTATCTGTGGTCAGACATGTCAAGTTATGAGCACTTCATTTAATTTTCAACAAAGATTTGACTACAGTAGCAGTCTTCAATACTCCCAAAAACTGACAACCATGCTCGGATAGGAATTTTTTCAGTCCTTTTAAAAATGTAATGTTGTAGACTGTTAAAAGCTTTTCTGACTTAAATAATTAACAATATATTTATTTTTTAACTATGCCTACGATTTTGACTACACATCACAGCTTGTGCATATCTGATGAGCGCCATTTGGGCATTTAAGACAATACAACTTGAAGCTGTCGTTGTTTGAAGGTATATGTTTCAGTTGTTATTAAAAAAGTTCTTCCTTACTAGTTTTTTTTTTAAATCTCCACCAACCGCTAGGTCACTTTCAAGCTGTTGCATGGATGTGAGATCTTGAAGTGGAAGAATGTCTTTTTCCAGCACTGGATCTGAACCACTGTCACTACAGCATTTCTCATGTAGGTCTTGTACGGTTTTTAAAATCACTTTGACTTGCTCCATCACCATTTCCTGCTTAACCAGAATGTTTCGAAGAATGGCTAAAACAATGTACAAACACCACAAAATTAATATCAAACAAAATAAGATCATAATTGTCACAGACATTTACCAAAGGGGATGAAATGTAAACTAAAAATTGGCATGATGAAAAGTGGAAAAATAAAGGAAACAGATGAAAAGAGAATCCATCCATTCTCTTCCGCTTATCTGAGGTCGGGTCACGGGGGCAGCAGCTTGAGCAGAGATGCCCAGACTTCCTTCTCCCCGGCCACTTCTAGCTCTTCCGGGGGAATCCCAAGGCGTTCCCAGGCCAGCCGAGAGACATAGTCCCTACAGCGTGTCCTGGGTCTTACCCTGGGCTTCCTCCCGGTTAGACGTGCCCGGAACACCTCACCAGGGAGGTGTCCAGGAGGCATCCTGATCAGATACCCGAGCCACCTCATCTGACTCCTCTCGATGTGGAGGAGCAGCGGCTCTACTCTGAAAACCTTCTATGATGAATGAAAACTTGGGACGACGTTTTCTCTTGCCTGGACGTGGGTCACCGGGGCCCCCCTCTAGAGCCAGGCCTGGAGGTGGGGCTCGAAGGCGAGCACCTGGTGGCCAGGCCTGCACCCATGGGGCTCGGCCGGGCACAGCCCGAAGAGGCAACGTGAGTCCCCCTTCCCATGGGCTCACCACCTATGGGAGCGGCCAAGGAGGTCGGGTGCAGTGTGAGTTGGGTGGTGGCTGAAGGCGGGGACCTTAGCGGTCCGATCCTCGGCTACAGAAGCTGGCTCTTGGGACGTGGAATGAAAAGAGAAGGTAAAATCAAGTTAGCTGTATTAATGAATAAAGGTAATGAAAAGTGGGTCCTGTGAGAAACATTAAATACACACACAAAGTTGCACAGATTCATAATTCTTTTACTCAAAATGTAAAACATTTAGGGTAATTATTTTCGTGCTTCACAGTTGAGTCTGGTTATCAGGGCTTTATTTAAAGTGACAAACACAGAGGCAGCTATATTAAAGAGAAACTGAGATAAAACACTTACGGCCATTAATGTCTTGATTTGGTCCATCATTTTGTTGTGAGGTAGACCAGTGTCTAAATGCAGTATTTGTAATTTCCACACACTCTGGGGTTAGGTGCTCTTCCACTGTAGATGCACTTTGATTTTTGTAATAATTTCTCAGGCTTCTCATTTCTTGAGTGCATCTTCCACATTCAGTGGACCTACATTCAGAATGTAGCTGAACACTGTCAGGTTGACGCATCCTGCACATTGATTTTGCATTTCGTCCAAGTTCTCCAAGGTCAGCAGATATCTTGGTGGTTGATTTTGAAAATTTTTGAGGAGGGGTTATCTTGGGTGGTGGAGGTAGATGGCTTTTGGGTTTGCTACAGACATCACCGTCGCTATCACTATCAAATCTTGTGTTTGCTCTTTGGGAAAAGATTAAGAAATTATTGACAAAATACACAGTTATACAACATACAACTGTACAATTATGAGAAAAAATGCTTTACCAATTTAGACAAATTTTCATGAATTAGCCTTGTGGTAGTTATACTAAATTAAATTACAGTATATAAATAAAATGAGATAACTGGATCATTAAACTTAGTGTTTTCTCTTTAAAAGATCAAGTATTACAGCTTGAAAATTCACTGTATTAACACAAGCAACAGTCGGCAGGTGATGCTACAGTTCAAGCATATTAACTATTTCAGGCTTACATTTTCCTTCTTTTTGTCCTTTTTGGAATTTCATCATCTTCTTCATCTTCTGCTGTCTGCAAATCTGAGTGTCTTTCGGCAACTGGAAGCTTCAGTCTTGCAGTTCTGTAATTATCTGTTAAATTCCAGATGTAAGAGCATTTACTCTATAATATGGATATACAGTACTCAGGAATACAATTATACCAGGGTGGCACAGTGGTAGCACTGCTGCCTCGCAGTAAGGAGACCTGGGTTCCTGTCCTGGGTCTTCCCTGTGTGGAGTTTGCATGTTCTCCCCGTGTCTGCATGGGTTTCCTCCGGGTGCTCCGGTTTCCTCCCCAAAGACATGCAGGTTAGGTGATTTGGAGATCCTAAATTGGCCTTAGTGTGTGTATGCGTGTGCACCCTGCGATGGACTGGAGCCCTGTCTAGGGTTTGTTCCTGCCTTGCACCCTGCTGGGATGAGCTCCAGCAGACCCCCGTGACCCTTTTCTGGATATAGTGGGCTGGAAGATGACATGATATGACAATTATACCAAATATTATAAATACAAACCTGTCGTGTACATAACTTCAACCTTAAATGATTTCCAGTTTTCTTTCGGCTGCTCTTTATTTATTATAGCCTTATGGATATCTCCAGTTTTATATGGTGGCCAAGCACACACTCCATTGGATACCCAATTGGATGGCACCCAACTCAACTTCATTGCATTCCGAAAAATTCACAATGTGATACATAGCCTACAAAATTACTAAAAAACAAAGATTTTTTTAAAACATTTATAAAAGTCCTTGATAAATGCACTTACAACATGCATGCATGCTTACAATTACTAATCAAATATAAGTAACAATAATAATACATATGATTAATATATACAGTAAATTATATTAGTTAAACATGATTTCATTTGTACAGTTGAAATAATCAAATTTGCTTACCTAGCAACTTCACACACCACCATAAATCAGTCCAGAATATAAAGAATGCAAGTGGTGGGCTGATGAGAGTTTAAAAAACTAATTAGAAAAAAGCACTTATGAACTCTGTAACACAACAGGAAGGAAGAAACAAACAAACAAAAAAAAAAATACTGTACCAATTAATCTGTATTTACTGTATATGAAGTAGGGGGATTACAAGATATTTGTCATCTAGTGGCAAACGGACATATTTCAGCATGCCAGAACCAATAGGTAAACACTGAAGATTTGGGGAAAGCTTGGACACAACAAAAATCCCCAGGCATGAAGAATCAATTGGATATTCAAAAAATATGGCCTTGTGTTGGTATTCCTGACAGACAACATATTCCCTGTCTTCATGCACAATTATATTTTGAACTATGACAATTTTATTGTCAATTTTAATACAGGAATCCCCTGTAGAAACTTTGATGACAAATCCATTAAACTCCACCTCTTTAAACTGGAGTACTACCTCAAAGTGTAATGGAACTGGACCATCTGAATGTTGCATTTTAAACCTCTTTTGAAGGGTGTATGCTAAAATCAGAATTTAAATGCAAGAAGTCAAGCTCTGAAATCCTACGTATAACCTGTGTTAAAGGACAGTGAGGTCAATCTAACCATTTTCTTTAGCTTTCTTAGATAATTTTCAAAATGGAAAACCTGATATAACATCCAAACTACCATGGACTTTAACATCTTGACTTAAATGAGTTAGCCCATGTACATTATAGCTGACAAACTCAGGACCATATAACTCACTAAAATGCTTGACAAATGCCACTAGCAGACAGTTAGCAAAATCATTCATAGTTGAACAGTACTCAGGACTTGCTAAAATGTATATACCCACAGAGAGCAGCATGAAATTTTGATACACCTCAGAGTGCAATATCTCTCTCAAAACAACTGGACCCGTGTACAATAAGAATTGTCTCAACTCAGTTGCTTTCCACCGTAGTCTTTCAAAAAGTGAACGGGGCTTCCTTGCAAACTTGTTAGGAATGAAACCATGTAACGCTACCAACTTATCAGAAATTAACGACACTTGACTGGCTGAAACACGGCACTGTAGTGGGCCATTGCTTCCTATCCACAAATCCAAGAGACGTCTCATTACTCCTAAGCATACAAGGTGCATGTAATCATGCGGGAATCCCTTAATCATATCTATGATTTCTGAGAGAGGTGAAGATTCTACATGGTGTGCATCATCATCTAATGTTTTAAATGATTCACCTGTTCGAAGACTTGCAGTGGTTTCTGGAAATGTCATACGGTGGTTTACATATACTCCTTTTTGTACACACTTATCACAACTGTGATATCCAGTGTGTGATTTTATGCCCTTAATAAAGGCTCTAGCAGGTGCATCGCAAACAACTGAAGATAAAATGATGAAAAATGTTTTTCCTTTCACAGGAAATCCTTTTCCAATTGTTTTTAACTCATTAACTAGAGCACTCAAGTATTCAGAAAGTGAGTTTGGTTTTGAACATCCACAGAACAATGCAATCAAAACTGGAATCTTGATATAATTCTTAACAATTCCAAGAAGCTGGCCAAAACTGAAGTGAAGAACTCTTAAAAATAGGAAGCCCATCAAAATTAAGTTGCAAATTAAAAGTGTGTCCACTTGGAACAGTTGACCATACCTTTTCAAAGAAAGCTCTCAGAGAATGTTTAATGCCAAAGTAATGAAATGAACCACCACCAAGCATTTCAACTGTGTAAGCAGTCTTAGTTTTCAGTAAGGACCTTGCATCTTTTGCCAAAAAAGCATGATTAATTCTGAGTATAGTTAGTAATGCAGATAAGGCAATTAAAGGGATACTGAACTGAACAGCCCAATTTCTCAAACTTGCCTGGAGGGTGTCCTGGTAATCGTTCTGCCCACAATCAAAGTTATCATCACTGTCACTCTCTGACTGACTGGATTCCAAATCATCACAAGAACAACCAAACTGAGAAGTTTGAATCTCATCCACATGTATTTCACTGTGAGTGATTTCAATCCCACCACTAACCTGCCTTTCATTCTCCAATGAATCTATCAACTTATTCACCCTCTTTATAGCCCTTTTTCTCAGATTAATGCGTTTTACATTCCATTTTGCCCTGTCCATATTACCATGAAATACCAAAATATACCTGTCAATGCCCAACTACTGTTCAATGCTGCAAAAGAAAAGAAAGGGACAAGAAAATATTATTTATATAACGTATACATAGTGCTACGATTCAAGGCTTATACAGTGACAAACTACATTATGAGATAAATGTTGCCTTCGTTCTGACTGGAACATTGTAAAAAGCTCCAATTGAGCACTCATTATTTGTCAAGACATACCTTAACAAAGTTTAAGTCTGATGCCACCTCCACCATTGTGCGTCTTTCACTCTATAAAAATAAACTCAAATTCGCGGGTTTTTACGTTTGCACTTCCGCTCATGCTAACTAAACGCACTAACAGCGAAAAATCTCGGTGTTTCTAAGCGGTTAAAAACTTAATATATCACGTGCTAAAATAAATACCGAATTTTAACGTTACTTGCTTGCCTTCGTCACCGCTTATTATATTTAATATCTGGATATCATAAGTATTTAAGTAAAAAAAAAAAAGCCCGCCGAATAATTTAAAATGGCTTATATAACAGTTTAAGCACGTTACAGCACCTTGCATACTATGCAATTAATTGGTTACGTTTTTCATAATATAAACATTTTAACATGAATGATAATAACCAACACATAATATATTAAATAATCGAATATTAACTTACCGCTTCACCATCAGTCAACTACAAACTTTAGTGTCTGACTGAACGGGCAACTGTTCGTCACTCAAGGTGTTCCCTCATTGGCTAACGTGAACGTCAGAAGGCAGTCTGATAATTATCTCAATGGCTGGCCACAATGTCAATCAAAGAAATTACCTTTTTTTTTTAAGCACAGATTGAGAAAATTCGAATCCACAAAAAGGCTGAAAGCAGTCATGGCAGATGCTGGATACTTGTCGAAAATTCTGCCCGTCGTTTATAGTGTTTAAAATTTGGAGAAAGTTTGTAAAGTTCACGATATTTCATCCTTGAGATGTGTTTTTGTTTGTACTTGTCACAAAGAAACGAGATTTCTCAAATAAATAAATAAAAAAAACTCCGTGGTCAGTCTGATATTTACATGCATTTTGTAGCCGGCTCTTAACCACACCATCTTCGATTTTGAAATGAAAAAAAAAAATATATTGACATATGCTAACTGTAAATATTGCATTTTATTTTAAAGACACCTCACCATGACCCGTCACTGCCCTATTCTGAGTCATGCATCCAATCGCAGAACTATGCTAATGGCCCAGTACTGGCCCACATATGCCGTACCGGAAGCTGATTTGGCGGATTCATAAACTGTGCGCCACATGTGGCCCATATCCATCATGCCGCTGCCAGAAGTGAACCAGAGGTGCCAGTTTTAAACCAGATGTGGCCCACTTGCGGCTGCTATCTGGGTCACATGGACGAATAAATAAAACTTCTCTGTCAGGATGCGCCTAGCAGCGGACAACTCAGCGCTGTCGTCCAGAGAGGAGGGATGGGAGAGGGCGACGCGGGGCGCAGTTCTATGGGATAGATCGGCGTGTTTGTGTTTACTTCTTTTTAATATCAGTAAAATAACTCTCACACAAATAATAACAATTCGTAAAGACAATATAAAAATGGCGTCCACAAACGAAGCGATTGGTTCCTGTATTATAATCTGTTCTGTGGTCATACGTAATTTCCGTATCGCGTGGTAATACGTCATTTCCGTTTCAAACGCGAAAAGAATTTTATATATATAGATTTAGGCAGGCAGCATGGTGCAGTGGTTAAGGTTTTGGACTTCACATCATGAGGTTGTGGAGTCAAATCCCACCTCTGACACTGTGTGAGACTAAGCAAGTCACTTCCCCTGCCTGCACTCTAATTGGAAAAAGAAATGTAACCAATTGTATATCAAATGCTGTAAGTCATTTGGGATAAAAGCGTCAGCTAAATAAATCAATATATGCATTACTTTTCTTATCTATTTATAATTTGTTCTTCCCTGCATGTAACTACTTCTTTGATATCTTGCAAAGCACTTTGAGCTATACATCTTTTGTGTGAGAATGTGCTATATAAATAAATGTTGTTGCTTTTATGAGAAGGACCTAAGAGTCTCATAACATACTCCATTCAAACCAAACATCTGAATTGCTGACTGACAAAATTAAAAGGCGGTCGTTGCGATGTCACAAAGGAACAAGCACAAATGCTGCTACAAAAATAAAGCCAATATCAGAAAGCAAATAAAAACAAAAACACAAAAAAGCACAACATATGAGAAAACACCCAGCACCTCAAGATCCTGACATCTTATTATTATTCCTTTATTAATGTTTGAACTATTGTATACAATGTCAATGTCAATTTGGTTATTGAGCACATTTAATACAACAACAGTAATGCTGTAGCCAAAGTGCTTTACAAAGAACATAAAATACATAAAACATAATGCAACCAACAGTGAAGTGGAACAAATGACAGAGTAAGAAGGTGGGATCACCAGTATCACTGAAGATCATGAAAAGCTAAAGAACAGAAATGAGTCTTCAGTCTGGTTTTAAACAGATGAATTGAAGGAGCGTCCTTAATGTAGTAAGGTAAGGAATTCTACCAATGTGGCTCAGTTCAAGTTTTAATAGAACTTCAAAAACCCCCAGCAGTCAAAAGCTGGGATTCCTGTGCAGAAAATTGACCAGAATTGTGCTGTTGTCATCTTCGCTTTCAGTCCATTATGTAATCTGCAATTGCTCTAAAGTGGTAATTACATTTTTACAAACCAATTTCTTTCATTTAGCGTCCCAGCGTCTCCAGTCCTTATCTAGCCTGGTCCAGTTTTTATGCCAGGCTTTCACCAGTGGGTCAAGGTGGTTAGGAATGAAATGTATTAAAGCAAATATTTTGCTTTAATCACATGGTGCCACAGTACAAAAATAACCATATTGTCACTAGACAGCTGAAATTGTAAAGGATGTAGTATATAAGGTTGCTAAATGGTTATTAACAATAATGAAGACCACCTGTTACCCAACCCTCACAGCATATAACTGACATTGTGAGTGTTTATAAGACATTACAGGAGTAAATCAGCAACACCCCTAGATCTGTTTATTATATTTCCACAGGGCAGAGACATGGAGAAGTGGACACCGATTCCCTATTCAGGAGAGGACTGACCCTCGTGGGACAGATCGATGAGCCTCACGAGTCTCATCTGGGAGAGGGGCATGGTAGTGGACAGACGGGTCCTATACCCGGCCGGGACGCCCCTTCTACATACGTTCCGGGAGAGCCATCAGAGACCCTTCAATACCTTTCCCCGGGACGTGTGGAGCCCTCAACTGAGCAGGTGAAGGGGCAGGAGTTTCCTGCCTGCTTTCACTCCCACAAGGGTCGAGCTAAAGGGAGTCGAGGGTGCTACAACTGCGGACGATGTGGCAGGGACGTCGGGGAAACACCCCCAGACCATTTGCTTTTGTTTCCACAGGGCAGAGCTGTAGTGCTGAGAACACCGACTCCCCATTATGGAGAAGACCGGCCCTCGCGGGGCATGCCGATGAGTGACAAGGGTCTCATCTGGGTGAGGGGCAATGTGGAGGATGGTCAGGGTTCATGCCCGGCCAGGACGTCCCTTCTACTTGTATTCCGGGGTAGCAGCCATGGACTCCTCAATACCTCCCCCGGGACGCTTGGTGGCAGCCTCCCTGGTTGATGATGCCTCAGTTTCCCACAGGGTTTCATGGGAGATGGAGTTCTTCCCAACCCATCAGGGACCTGGGATGGCCGCCAGTGGGCGAGGAAGAGATAGTTAAACCCAGCTGGTCTAATCATGGGTCCCACATGGCAATGCAATTGGGAACAGGTGAGCAAGCACCAACAGCACTCCCAGGAGGGCCATAAATGAATCCAGCAACCACCACTCAGGGCCAGAATCGGGAGGAAGAGGACGACGTGCCTGAGAGGAGTGGTGGTGCCAATGGAAGGACTGCTGTCTTGAGAAAGAGGTACTTTGGGACTGTGTTATATCTGTGGGGTTCACGGGGAAGACGTGCCCCACAGGTGAAGAAAAAAGATTTATTTGTGTTGTGTTAAGTGCTTGTGGGGCTGTGTTGGGCCTGTGGGACACGGGGAAGATGTGACCCACGGCTGAAGAGAAAATGAAAATTTGTGTTCAATTTATACGTGCCTCAGTGTGAATCTGTGCCGGGTCGGACACTTATATAGCGCCTTATTCACAATTGAGAAAAATATTTTAGCATTACATTTTTACTCAAGACATTTATGAAAAGCATCATAATGTATGGATTGTGTCTGTCTTGGTTCTATTAGAATTAAATGTAAAATTCAATACCAGTGTGCAACAAGTTATAATTAAGATACTTTGAAACATAATGAGATTATGAGGTAATGTCGTGCCAAGTTTTAGATCATACCTTAAGGAGAGATTATGACAATCAAACCACTCTTTGGTACAATGCAGTATTCTACAGAGAGCTGTTCTGAGACATGCGAGTCATACTCTCTATCCATGCCCTCTGCTAATTATATTGACTGATGACATAAGAAGACATGTTTACATTGTAACCCCTGGTCTGGATCGAATGTCAGCATCTGTGAGAACAGAAATACATCTGGCTGATGGGGACATGATATTCATGAAACTCTACGATCAGAGAATTTTAATTTACCTGTCATAGTAATGTGCTGTTTTCCAATGGTGACCCTTCTGCATATTTGATTTTTCACTGACATGATGCCAAAATTGTATTACCAATAAAAAATCAAACAAAAAAATAATTAAAAATTTAGTAGAAATAAATTAGTTCAGTTAGTCGTTATGATTTCCTGACTAGGAATAATGAATATATAGTGTCCTCCACTAATATTGCAACTCTTGGTAAATAAAAGTTAAATAGGCTGTAAAAAATATCTTTATTGTTTATTCTTTTGATCTTTCTTTCAAAATAGTAACAAAAATCTAACATTGAATTACTATAAAATAACTGAAAAAATCTTATTATCAAAAGATAAGAATTATTATCATAAAAGAAATCTCATATTTATATGTGCCTCAGTTATTGGTACCCATTGAAAATTATGAGTATATTCTAATGGAAGACTTCTCCACTCATAATTTACATTTTTAGGTTTATCTGAGTGATTAGGAACACATAAGCAGTCAGACGTGGCTTTCTACTTTACTGGGGTATAAATATGAGGTGACACACAGGTCAGATTCCTTTAGTTATCTGTCATAATGTGAAAGACCCGAAAACACAGTAATGATGTTGCATACAATTCACATTAATATAAGAATATTGTAATGGGCTGCCGTTGACACAATTGCTACTTAGTTTATGCTAAATCAGTATGAATTTTCTTTAAAAGCTAAGGATACCTGACACAGACAATTCTTTCACATATAGGCATTTATTCTGCTGTGGGAAATGCTTCCTTTTCATATTCCAACCTGCCCAGCTCAGTACAAAGCACAATAGCTACAGCTTTCAATAGTTACTCTTTCCTTGACTCTCTCTTCTTCCACCACCAATCCTCCTCCAGCAAGTTTTGTCACCTTCCTCCCGACTCTGGCTCCTAGAGCAGTGGCAGTGGGCTCCTTTTATGCTAGACCCGGGAGTGCTGATGGTGGCCCTTTAGCATGGCATCTGGAAATACTTCCGGGTAAGGTGGAAGACCAACAAAGTAGGGCTCAGTCACCCCTGCAGCACCCCCTGGTGGCACTCATGGAACCCAACAGGGCTGTAATGAACTTCAACTTCCATGAAGCCCTGTGGGAATCCGAGTCACCACTGCATCCTGGGGGGCTGTCTTCTAGTGCTCTGGGGGAGGTAAATGCCCATTGTCTGCTCTCGCCCCAGGTCCTTCCAGTTCATAGGTCTCCTGGTCAGTTGAGGGTCCTGCTCGTCCTCCTCGATATATATATAAAATCCAATATCTGTATGTCTGTCCACTTTTCATGAGAGAACTACTGAACAGATTTAGATCGGGTTTTTTTCATTAATTTGCTTGAACATTCTTGTTGATTTTGCAACTTCACTCATTGCGCTATGTATCATAGTTTGCTTGCAGTACCGATTTACTTGCGCAAATCCGAGAGACTCACTCTCCAGCCTTGGGCCTTTCCTTACCTCCGCTTAGCTAGCGAACAAGAGAACTACTTAACAGATTTAGATAATCCGAGACAGAGGCTGCGGGCCGAGGGGATTAGATTGTTTTTTTTCTATAATTTGCTTGAACATCACTTGCAGGAGTGATATATTCACGCTAATCCGAGACAGAGGCTGCGGGCCGAGGGGAGGAGGAAGCGTGACATCAGGAGTGGGGAGACGGGCAGGGCCCTACTCATTGTCCTGTTTCACTACTACGTGGGCTGAGCCGCGGTGGATGGCTAGTATATAAATAGAGAGATGCATGAGTCACTGCCTTTCACCCAAAAGATGTGACTGAATCTAACGACTTCAGGAAAACCAGCTTTATTCAACTCAAAACAGGAACAGCAAGGTTATTTATTGCAGTGGGAGCTACCACTCTACTACACACAGATACAGCAAACAGCCAGGGTCAGGACCAGGTCAGTGGCCAAGTTATAATGTTCCCTGCATCACCCATCGGGCGACAGAAGCGTTGCACATGGAAGTGGTGAGCTTGAAATTGCCATTGTGGTGCTGCAATCCTACGAGGTGCTGTAAACCTACGGGGGCACTGTGAACCTGCGGTACTGTATATATATAAAAAGACAGAGAGTCACAAGACAACAGACAATGTCAAAGTCTTGCAGCGCCTTGCAGCAAAACCCATATAAAAGAAAGTTGTAATTTCAAAAGAAATGATAATTTAGTTTCTCCTTTAGCTCATGCTGGCAAGTTGGCGGACACTAAGGGCCATTAGAATCCAGAGGCTGCGGAATTTGCAGATGGCCACCGGCAGTTAACACGGTGCAAATCTGCAAACTGGGAAGGTCCGAGGTGCTTGTGTGTGAAGCCAGGACAGCAAAAATGGCACAGTTGGCAGACCCTCGCACTGTGGTTCAGGTGGAGTGTGATGTTGGCCCAGAGAGATAAGATGTTTTAATGTTGGATGTTGACCTGGCTGATGTTCTTGAACTAGCACTCATTTCTATACCTGGTATCAAATGGGTTTCCTCACTTTTTTTTCTAATATTCTTATTCTAGAGTCTGTAATTTGGGTTTATAAATTTTCTGACCAAGGAAAATGGTTAGAATTGAGCAAAGAATGAATGCAGTCAAATACACAAAGATCCTTGAAGAAAACCTGCTCCAGAGTGCAAGCAAACTCAGACTGGGGTGACGGTCAACCTTGCAGGACATTGACCTCGGAGCATACAGCCAAGACAAGCCAAAGCCCAGACTTAAAGCACATAGAACATCTGTGGAGAGACCTGAAGATGGTAGTTTACAGACACTTCCAATATGATCTAACAGAGCTTGAGAGGATATTCCAGAGAGCATGGCACAAACTGCCCAAATCCAGGTGTGCAAAGCTTTTAAAGATTTAACTAAGAATACTCAGATACATAGACAGACTGACAGACAGATAGATAGATGGATAGACAGATGTGAAAGACACTAGATAGATAGATAGATAGATAGATAGATAGATAGATAGATAGATAGATAGATAGATAGATAGATAGATAGATAGATAGATAGATAGATAGATAGATAGATAGATAGATAGATAGATAGATAGATAAGCTGTAATCTCTGTCAAAGCAGCTTCTGAATTGAAGGTCTGAATATTTAAGTGAATGAGAGATTTAATTTCATTTTTAATAAATTTGCCAACATTTCTGAAATCATTTTTTACTTTGTCATTATGAAGTATTGAGTGTAGATTTATCCATTTAAAATTAAATCTACAACCAACTAATTTCTGAATCCACTGTAGATGGCACAAAACATGTATTCTTTATCACAGCGTTTATTAATTCATTTTACACACTAATATTTCTTATTTGGGTAGATTAGCTGAGACTGCTGAGAACAGAATGAACATACTGTAGCTTTTCAAGCCCTTTATTGCTAGTTGTACAAACTGTCTCAAAGGTTTTTGGGGATTTTTGGTAAATCTATATTTGCAATATATATATATATTTAATTATTCACATTTAGAATGTTATTTATATTTACTTGTTTAGCTGACATCTTTATCCAAATCGACTTATAACATTTATAATACCATTGGTTCCATTTCTTTTTTGGTTTTCCAATGGGAGCACAGGCAGGTGAAGTAACATGCTCATGGTCATACAGTATGTTACATACAGTGCATCTGGAAAGTATTCACAGCGCATCACTTTTTCCACATTTTGTTATGTTACAGCCTTATTCCAAAATGGATTAAATTCATTTTTTTCCTCAGAATTCTACACACAACACCCCATAATGACAACGTGAAAAAAGTTTACTTGAGGTTTTTGCAAATTTATTAAAAATAAAAAAACTGAGAAATCCCATGTACATAAGTATTCACAGCCTTTGCTCAATACTTTGTCGATGCACCTTTGGCAGCAATTCCAGCCTCAAGTCTTTTTGAATATGATGCCACAAGCTTGGCACACCTATCCTTGGCCAGTTTCGCCAATTCCTCTTTGCAGCACCTCTCAAGCTCCATCAGGTTCAATGGGAAGCGTCGGTGCACAGCCATTTTAAGATCTCTCCAGAGATGTTCAATCAGATTCAAGTCTGGGCTCTGGCTGGGCCACTCAAGGACATTCACAGAGTTGTCCTGAAGCCACTCCTTTGATATCTTGGCTGTGTGCTTAGGGTCGTTGTCCTGCTGAAAGATGAACCGTCGCCCCAGTCTGAGGTCAAGAGCACTCTGGAGCAGGTTTTCATTCAGGATGTCTCTGTACTTTGCTGCAGTCATCTTTCCCTTTATCCTGACTAGTTTCCCAGTCCCTGCCGCTGAAAAACATCCCCACAGCATGATGCTGCCACCACCATGCTTCACTGTAGGGATGGTGCCAGGTTTCCTCCAAACGTGACGCCTAGCATTCATGCCAAAGAGTTCAATCTTTGTCTCATCAGACCAGAGAATTTCCTTTCTCATGGTCTGAGAGTCCTTCAGGTGCCTTTTGGCAAACTTCAGGCGGGCTGCCATGTGCCTTTTACTAAGAAGTGGCTTCCGTCTGGCCACTCTACCATACAGGACTGATTGGTGGATTGCTGCAGAGATGGTTGTCCTTCAGGAAGGTTCTCCTTTCTCCACAGAGGACCTCTGGAGCTCTGACAGAGTGACCATCGGGTTCTTGGTCACCTCCCTGACTAAGGCCCTTCTCCCCCGATCGCTCAGTTTAGATGGCCGGCCAGCTCTAGGAAGAGCCCTGGTGATTTCGAACTTCTTCCACTTACGGATGATGGAGGCCACTGTGCTCATTGGGACCTTCAAAGCAGCAGAGATTTTTCTGTAACCTTCCCCAGATTTGTGCCTCGAGACAATCCTGTCTCGGAGGTCTACAGACAATTCCTTTGACTTCATGCTTGGTTTGTGCTCTGACATGAACTGTCAACTGTGGGACCTTATATAGACAGGTGTGTGCCTTTCCAAATCATGTCCAGTTTACTGAATTTACCACAGGTGGACTCCAATGAAGCTGCAGAAACATCTCAAGGATGATCAGGGGAAACAGGATGCACCTGAGCTCAATTCTGAGCTTCATGGCGAAGGCTGTGAATACTTATGTATGTGTGATTTCTCAGTTTTTTTATTTTTAATAAATTTGCAAAAATCTCAAGTAAACCTTTTTCACATTGTCATTATGGGGTGTTGTTTGTAGAATTCTGAGGAAAAAAATGATTTTAATCCATTTTGGAATAAGGCTGTAACATAACAAAATGTGGAAAAAGTGATGTGCTGTGAATACTTTCCGGATGTACTGTATTTGTTGTTATAACCACTTTTTCTTATAGTCAGAGCTTGTCTTTATGTTCTTTGCAATTATTGTGATCCTGCATGGACACAAGAAGAGTTGAAGTTATCGCTTTTTTTATTTGGTGTTCTCATTAAAGATTTAACTAGAGTGGTAGGAGAGTTATGTTTAATCAAAACCACACTTACCTCAGCCCATTTGTGTTTTGGACAGTTAGATTCTGTTATGGTTGCTCTAGCACAAAATAGTCCACAAAATAAATCCCACCTCAAGAAAGCTGGACTTAATGCCTGACTAAGCCTTGGAAAGGAGATCAGACTTTTAAATCCAAAATAATAGCAAAAAAAGGTCTCAAAGGCAAAGGAAGAGAACCATGAAAACTATGGCAGGAGGATAGATACGTCCACAAATTATCTTTATAAATAAAGTGAAGGTTTATTAAAAAAAACAGCAAAGGGAGTTGCCAAAGGCAATTCAAAGCAATTGTCCTTCAATAGCTCCATTTTCTGTCACTTGTCTGGGTTCAGGTCATGGGGGCAGGAGTCTAAGCAAAGATGCCCAGACATTCCTTTTCCCCGCCACCTCCTCCAACTCCTCCAGTGGGATACAGAGGTGTTCCCAAGTCGGCCAATAGATATCATTTCTCCAGCATGTTCTGGGTCTTCCCTGAGGTCTCCTCCCAAATTGAGAGGTGCTTGAAACTCCTCCCCAGGGAGTCTTAGACGCCCAAACCACCTCACCTGGCTCCTTTCGATGCACAGGAGCAGCAGCTCTACTTTGAGCTTCTCCCAAATATCTGCACTCCTCACCCTGTCTCTAAGGCTGAGTCCAGACACCCTGTGAATGAAACTCATTCCTGCTGCTTGTGTCCTCAATCTAGTTCTTTCAGTCACTACTCACAGCTTGTAACCATAGATGAGGGTAGGAACGTAGATCAACCAGTAAATCAAGAGTTTCAGCTCAGTTTTCGTCTCAGAACTCTTTTTCCCACTACTGCCTGATACAACGTCCACAAGACTGTGGATGCTGCTCTGATCCTCCTATTGATCGTCCATCTCCCTTAATCCCTTACTCGTCAACAAGATCCTGAGATAGTTAAACTCCTCAACTTGAGGCAGTATGTCATCCCCAACCCAGAGAGGGCACTCAACCCTTTTCCAGCTGAAAACAATGACTTTGGCTTTGGAGGGGCTTCACAAACCTCCTCAATGCAATAGAAATGAAGACATCAGGACTACATCATCTACAAAAAGCAGAGATGTGATCCTGAGGTCACCAAATTTTGACACCCTCCATTCCTCGGCTGTGCTTAGAAATTTTATCCATAAAAATTTTAAAAAGAATTGATGATAAAGGGAAGCCCTGGTGTAGTCTAACACCAACTGGGAACAGGTCTGACTTACAATGTCCTGTGGGGTTTAAGTCTGGGCTTGGGCAAGGCCACTCAAGGACGGTCAGATACTTGTCCCGAAGCCACACCAGCGTTATCTAGGCTGCATGCTTCAGATCAATGTCATGCTGAATGGTGAACTGTCACCCCACTCTATACTCTGAAGCACACATTATTCAAGGTCCTTTCTGTATTTGGCTACATGCATCCTTCCTTGTCTCTTTTTCTGAGAAGTTTACCTCCATAGCATGATGCTGCCACCATAGGGATGGTAGTAGGCAAGTGATAACCACTTCCTGGTCTTCAACAGACATACTTCTTAGAGTTCTGCCTAAACAGTCCCATTTTTGGTTTCATAAGACTAGTGAATATTTTTCCTCATGCTCCCAGTGTTGTTTAAATTCCATTTTGACAAACTCCAAGTGAGAGTTAGCCACTCCACCATAAACCTCTGATTGATGGAGTGCTGCCGTGATGGTCATCCATCTGACAGGTTCTCCCATCTCGTCAGAGGACCTTGGATGCTCCTTTAGAGTGTACATTTGGTTCCAGGTCACATCCCTGACCAAGGTTTGCCTGGTTGTTCAGTTTGGATTTACACACAACCCTAGAAAGAGTCCTGGTTGTTCCAGACTTCTTTCATTTCACAATTATTATGACCACTCTCCTCTAGGGGATACTCCAACTTTTAGAAATGTTTTTATCCCCTTGTCCTGATCTATGCATCATCACAAAATATTCATGGTGGTCTGCAGAGAGTTTTCCTACTGACATGCAGTGTGAATTGGGGACCTCATATACACAGGTGCCTTTCTGAATGATGTCAAATTGATTCAGATTGCCACAAATGGATTCCAATCACATTATAGACACATGTCAAGGGTAATTAAAGCAAACAACAACATTTATTCATATAGCACATTTTCATACAAATAATGTAGCTCAAAGTGCTTTACATGATGAAGAATGAGAAAAAAGACAAAATAAATAAGATTTAAAATAAGGGAACACTAATTAACATAGAATAAAAGTAAGGTCCGATGGCCAGGAAGGACAGAAAGAAAAAAAAAAAAAAAAAAAAAACTCCAGACGGCGATGAAATCACATTTTTTAATCATTGCTATCAATGAAAAAGCCAGCACTATTATACTGTACATCTGCATATTGATACTGAGTGTGAAAGAGATAAGCCATGATGAAGCAGAATGAAATGGGACTTTTTGCCACATTTTGAGTTGCCATCAACATATGGTAGAAAGAGAATGAACGAGGATGTTGATAGAAACTTTTATTTCTTCTTGATGGTAGGTATTCATTCAAATCCATTTTATGATGAGGAAGTTATCATTTTAGGCAATTTTAAATCAACATTGACTGAATTAGCTTTGAATCATCTTTATAATATTATTGAGCTCTACCAGTGATGCTGTCTCATGCAATGATACAGAAACTACCAGTGATGTCTGTTGACCCCAGTTCACCCACCCTTTGTAATCTTGTACTGTAGATGCTGTTGGTTATTCAACATGTCATCCAAATTACTAATATGGATTTAAAGATATATTCATGAAAGTAAACCAGGGAAATACAGTGAAGTAGCATTCATGGGTGCAACCCAAAAGGAGTTACCCTAATTATGAAATCCAGTCATACACAAAAATAACAAATTCTTGATTCATGAGAACAGACACATCCAGCAATTGCACAAAGGTCCATATTTAAAAAAAACACACACATACGGATTTGCTTTATTACCTTAATCCATTACACAAATATACGTTGGCCACACCGGCTATTATGCACATGTGTATGTCTTCAATGTCTTCAATTGCTGACTCAATTCTGTGCTCTGCCTGAATTCCCACCCACCCCCTTTTAGTTATCTCAGGCATCACATTTTTTACCCCTAACCTATTTTATATTGATTGACCATCTTAACCTGTTCTACTGATCCAAAGTTATAGAACAGATGATATTTATAGTGTTCATATGGGTTGTGAACAATCAAACCACCCTAAATAAAAAGTTAAATTCAGTATTGAATTTTTACTTAATATATAATCATTTATGAATTATAACAGGATATACCTAACCCTTAAACCGCCGGAACTGGCTGTAGTCGGTTCCCAATGCAATTTGCCAGCACGCTGGAGCCGGGTATATTCGGCAACATACACTCATTGAACGCCACAACTGACTATAGTTGGTTCACACTGCAATTTGCCAGCATGCTGAAGCCAAGTATATTTGGCGTCGTACATTCATTGAACGCCGCAATCAGCTATATTCGGTTCCCAGTGCAATTTGCCAACAGGCTGGAGCTGATCAGTCCATGTCGTATATTTGTTGAGCTGCCAGCTCATGACCACTGCCACCCCCTGCAGCACTGAAGCCTCACTGTACCTGGGATTCAGCCACTGCACTAGATTAACCTGACCTCTGTGTGCTTACGTGCAGCCAGCTCAAGCGCAGTTGGCTCGGTGATTTACTGATTTCATCACTGGCGTCAGTTGCACCTGGTACATAGAGTAATAGATTGTTGCAGTAGTTTTTTTTATAGTTTTTACAGTTCATTGGCATTGTGTAAAATGATAAGTGTTTCAGTAATTGTGATGCTTTTTGCATGAAAAAAATATGTGTTTCACTTTTTCTTGGTGAATTGTGACATTTCCTTTAAAAAGTGCAGCAGAAAAGTATTTGGCATCCAGGAGTGCCTTAACCCCCAAGTATGTGGCAGTTTAAGGGTTAAATGAAGAAGTGAATTATTAACACATAAGAAAAAGAACTAAAGGTAACTGAAGGGTTAACTAAAGGTGGCTAAAAGCTTGAGCACGTGAGGTCTGCCTCATCTCAGAAAAACCACCAGCTTGATTTTCCAAGATTAGAATGATATACCTGTAAATGAGTAACAAACACCCCTCTAGAAAGTGAGGATCAACTAGTGGGAAAGCCCAAACACCCCTCCTGTGAAGTGGTGCTAAGATTAATAAAAGAATCCACAGATCACCAATTTTATGAGACAGACATTCAGGTAAATCGGAGAGTCTAAAGAACTCAAAAAATACTGATGGCACTGGATGATTGGATGAAATAATAAAGCTATGCATATTAAGAGTCAGAAGTCATGATGGATTAGATGAGGTAAAGGTAGTAGAAAAACATTAAAGCAAGTGAATTGTATTATTGATGGCTCACTACACGGACTGAGCCATTTGTGCATATCTATGTGCAAATAAAGAATTGTTCTGCATAATTTTCTGGTCTCCATGAATGACTTCTTTCAAAATAAAGGAATGTTTTACTCCATAGTAGAACCATTTAGTGTGTCAAATTTAACCTGAAGGACATGGCATAATTCAAAATGTGTAGTAGTTGTACAAAAATGTGACATTTGGAAACTTTTTTTTACTTTTTTGTAAAGTTTTGGTACTTTACTATAAGCTTTCACATTTCTGAGCTGAAAAGTTGACAAACAAACTTCCACAAAGGCGTGTCAAAAATGACCCAACAGACATGGCAAGGTAAACATTTATAGAAGCTGTATAAATAATGGGACATTTACATTTTTGTACTGTTCATCAATTGGTGGAAATGCATGTTAAGTCACAAATTGTCATCTTAAATCACCAACGAATTCTCTCAATGTCTTCAATGCTGAAATTTATGGTGCTTTTACTAATTTCTAACACAAAATAAAGCCAAATTTGATCCAAAGATGTAGTAAAGGTTAACCTAATTTGCACATCTCCACATCATTTTCTTTATTGCTCTATGTGTCTTGTAATTAATGTAATTCATTCTTGGTTGCACTTTGATTCTTCTGACTTCTAGTTTTATGATTTATGAACACTGCACCGGACTATACATTACTAGAATAAACAATTAAACTGTGTTTTACAGGTATGGCTTATTATTGGTTTAATCTTATTTTTTCAAACTGCATGCATTTTGCATTCAACAGAGTAAGGTGCAAATGACAATAAATATGTGTGAAAGTGTCAAACCAGATGCAGAAATGTTAGAACACCGATTATAGTTATTGTGTGGGGGAGAAGAGTAGAGAAGACATGGTTTTGGTGCGGAGCCGCATAGTACAGTGGGGTCTGGATGAGAGAAAGAAAAGCTCAGCTGATAAAGCTAGGAAGTGCATCGCTTACAGCTTATGTTTATGCCTTGTGATAATTTAGTTTCTCCTTTAGCTCATGCTGGCAAGGTGGCTGATACTAAGGGCCATTAGAATCCAGAGGCTGCGGATTTGCAGATATCCACCGGCAGTTAACATGCTGCAAATCTGCAAACCAGGAAGGTCCGAGGTGCTTGTGTGTGAAGCCAGGACAGCACAAATGGCATAGTTGGCAGCCCCTTGCACTGTGGTTCAGGTGGAGTGTGATGTTGGTGCAAAGAGATAAAAACACCGGGAGTGCTCATTCTGTCTTTGTGCCTACAGAGGAAGAAGATCCTCCTTTAGGTTATGCAGACATTGAGGCTGATTCTGAGGGCTGTTACAATCCAGAGACTGCGGGTTCGCGGCTGGCCATTGGCAGTTACCTCTGTGCAGATCTGCCAACTGAGAAGGCTTTTGGTGTTTGCATGTGAACCCACGACAGAACAGAAGAGAATAGAAGAGAAAGATAAGCAGAATGATTGCGTGTTGAGGTGTTATTTCACAATGAAACAAAATAAAAAATCAACTAGGTTAGTGAAGCATTTTAACAGAGGTCGCCAGCTCCGGTCCTGGAAGACCACTGTGGCTGCAGGTTTTCATTCTAACCCTTTTTTTTAATGAGTGCCCTGTTTGTCTTGCTAATTAACTTCTTATGAGTTCATTTTAATTGAATTGCTTTTTTAAGATTTGTTCCTCTGAATTGCTTCATTTCTTTCCTTAAATGGCACCCAAACACAAATGAAATATGAAGTGAGTGAGCCAACAGAAGAGCAACTAAGTCAGGGCCTCAAACTCCGACCAACTTCACTCCAACCAGCTGCTTAATGAGGTGCCGAGTTTTGTCGTTAATTAAACTCACTCTTTAATTCCGTGGCTGGTTGCTGCTCTCGTGGTGCAGACATTTCTAAAATTGTTGATTTTCTCTTTTCTAAGAGCGCTGTTCAAATGGTTTGGGAACCTGAGCAGACCAACATTCCTGAGACCTTCATCGTTCTTTATTTTCAGATATTGTACGATGGACACCAGTTGTTTTGGCTCATTTTGTATCTCATTATTGTTTGGCTGCTAATTTAGGAAAAAGAAACAATTAAGGGGCCTGAGTCTTCAAGAGCAAGTCATTTAAAATTAGTTCAGAGGAAGTTAATTAGCAGCAAACGCAGGTCACTAATTCAGAAAAGGGCTAGAATGAAAACCTGCAGCCACGGTGGTCCTCCAGGACCAGAGTTGGTGACCATTGATTTATCCATCCATCCATTTTCCAACCCGCTGAATCCGAACACAGGGTCATGGGGGTCTGCTGGAGCCAATCCCAGCCAACACAGGGCACAAGGCAGGGAACCAATTCCGTGCAGGGTGCCAATCCACCGCAGGACACACCTACACACCAAGCACACACTAGGGCCAATTTAGAATCACCAATCCACCTAACCTGCATGTCTTTGGACTGTGGGAGGAAACCGGAGCGCCCGGAGGAAATCCACGCAGACACGGGGAGAACATGCAAACTCCACGCAGGGTGGACCCGGGAAGCGAACCCGGGTCTCCTAACTGCAAGGCAGCAGCGCTACCACTGCGCCACCGTGCCGCCCTTTAAAAGACATATACATATTAAATTTAAAAATAAAAACTTGAACATGATAGTTGAAAGATTTGGATGAGGCACCGTTTGAGCAGATGTACAATAGGTTACTTTTCTGAGATCCAACATTTGATGTATTACCGTGCCACAAAAAAGAAAAAACTCCACATGAATGGCCATCCAAAATGTAAGCTCAGTGGTGCAGCAAAAAGGAAAATTAAAAAAACAGAAATAGAAGCAAAAGATATCCTGATATCAAAAAATAAACTAAACTGATGATTTGAACAAGCGCTTTGAGTAAGCTGCAAATACTCTAGTTGAGACTGATGAGAGTGACCTTACAGAGAATCGGGGAAGTGGGCTAAAATCACCACTTGTAGTTGCAATGCGCAGTGCGGTTCTTTACAATGCTGTGACACCAACATCGAAGTGAAAAAAATTTAGTAGACCTCAAGGCCAATGCAAGACATAAAAGGCATCAATGAATGAAAGATCCTTTCTGTTCTTTTATTTTATTTAGTGTAAATATGGGACACCAAAGTGCTCAGTTACTGCACAAAATGGCAAATTAAGTGCTCACACCTGACTTTCCTTCTGCCAGCAAAATAGCCATTTCTGACTAATTCATTGGGATTAATAAAGTATCTATCTATCTATCTATCTATCTATCTATCTATCTATCTATCTATCTAATTCATTATCACATAAGCTCAAGGTCAATTCCTGTGGGACTCAAAAGCTACTCTAAGCTGCAAACAGACTGTCTATACAAAAACATTCTAAGGTTCTGCTTTGTCTTTCATCTTTCCCAGAATACAATTCCCTCTTGTTTAGCTTGACAAGGCTTACAGGCTTCAGCTGTTTAATTGAAATCTGTCAGTTGAAAAGGTTAAGGTGTCCCCTATGCATTACACCAAGATAGTTAGTAAGAAAGACAAAAATGGAACAGAGCTGTAACACTCGAAAAATGAGCTGAGTAGAGCTTATAAAGGCTTGCTTTAATCCCTGACTCTGAACACTCAGAGTGAGCACCTGCCACCTTTAACTAGCTCTGAAACGGTAAACAAAAAGCACTGTGAAAGGATTCAAACAACACAGTAAAAGGTTTGGGGGCAGCCACCCCGTATACTTGAAATAGGCTGCCGAACGTGAAGGTTTTGGTTCAACATTGGTATGGTCTTGAGAGACTTCAATCCAACATAGAACAGCACAGATAGGCAAACATGGTGGTTTTAAAGTCGGACAGGGGAAGTGATGTCAAACCGCCTTAAAAACAGCTTTTAGCCAAAAGCAATCATGGCCCTGAACTCAGAATAAAGCTGCTCCGTATCATTCTCCCAATGCGCAGTATAGACCTTAAGTCAACCAGTGCAATTTGTATATATAACAAGTGCAATTTGTATATTTTGTAAAGTACTTTTATTACTATTTGGTTTGTTATTATTTTCTCTCTGCTTGTCTTTTAAACTCTTATGCCTCACACTGAGTCGACTGCACCTTCAATTTTGTTGTTCCTTTATAAAAGTGACAATGACAATAAAGATCTATCTATCTATCTATCTATCTATCTATCTATCTATCTATCTATCTATCTATCTATCTATCTATCTATCTATCTATCTATCTATCTATCTATCTATCTATCTATCTATCTGTCAATCATTGGGACCGGGACTTATGTCATCAGAGACAGAAGTGATGTCATTGAGTTCAGGTGAAATTTCCCGTGGTTGGTCTCCCGATGGAAAAGAGGAAGGCTCAGTGCACTCTGCCACACCCTGGTCTGGCATGGACTTATTCCTTTTTGAGCCCTCAGCTGTGAGAATCTTGTAAGCCAGGTCACCCCTGGGAAATCGCCCCACATGGCCATAGTGCCATAGCTGATGCTCTCTCATAATGCAGTTTAAAATTATCTAGACAACACAGGAAAGAGGTTTGGGGGCAGCCGTCCATATACTTGAAATTAGCTGCCAAAAGGTAGCAAAGATGTGGTTCAAATTGGTACAGATCAGTCCATAACAAAGAACAAAAAGCACAGGAAAACATGGCGCTTATATATGTGGCAGACAGGAAATGATGTCATCAGGCAAGAACTGGAAGTGACATCCTCGGGGCTGGGACCTGATGTGATGTTCTTGGAGGTGGAACTGAAAGTGGCGTCTTGATACCAGAACCGGAAGTGACGTCATCGGACCCAAGCGGAATTTCCCAAGATCGGTCTGTTAATGGAAAAGAGCAAGGATTAATGCACTCTGCCATCCCCTGGTTTGGTGAGAAATTACTGTCTTTAGAGTCTTTTAGCTGCCTCTCATGCGCACGTGTGTGACAGCAGGTAATGTGTCTCATTCGGGACTCCATGAGCAACCGCTCATTCAACACAAAGTCAAACTGGAGGTACCCAAGGATTCTCCAAACAAGAACTGTAGAAAATAACACCACAGCATTGCATACTTTTAAAAAATGTTTAATTTAGAGACTTTTAACGGCACTATTAGTAGAAAGTTGATTTTCCAAAGATGTGATGTTGCACTCATCAATTAGTTTGCTTTGTTCTTTGCAATACCCAAGTGAATAAGGATAGGTGAAATTAACCTGATAAAATGTTGAGGACTTTTGTCAACTTCAATCCCTCTACCTGATTCATTACTGACACACGTGATCTTCATAATGGGTAAGTAGGTGCACATGTCTAGAGGGGGCAATGAGGTGGGGTGAGGTGACTTTCAGCTTGAGGCCCCCTGAATCCGGCCTTGAATTCATATATAATTATATATTGTTATTTTTGAAGAGGTGCATTTAACAAAAGAATTTCAAAACTTAAGCACAGTGGTGAGCAGCACTGACTATGACTAACTACAACTCATTGTTATCATCTTTGTCTACCAGCAAATTACAGACGTGACATCCTTTGAAGACCTTGACGTGTAATCCTGCCAAGCCAATACACACTACACATCATAACCCGTCTTACAATTTCTCTGCCTGCCTCTCACAATCATGAAGCGGGCTGACTAGAGGTGGTGACTTCCTTGTTCACATTGATTCTGCTGCCATAAGCGGAGAAGAAGAAGATCAGGTCTAATTAGGTGTACTTGTGCAAAGCTATCATGAGACAGCCCCGTGGCTGTTTATTAACCTCTGCCATCTCCAGACACCAATAAGGTTGAAAAATTCACAGCTCTGTCTTAAGATGAATAATAGATAGCTGGCTGCATTTTTCCAGGGAATCAATTTACAGTCCCTTTTGTATTTTAAACAAAAATGTTTAATCACACTGCTGCATTTTTTAGAAAGAAATATTGACTAACACAACTGGAAATGCTACTCCAAGACAAATCAGCATTTTTCTTTGCTTAAATACAATTTAGGTAATTTTGTTCTACAAATGATGGCTGAGAAAGAAAGTATCCAAGCATTTAAAGTTTCTTTTGTGGTGTATTGAAAACAGAATTCTTTATAGAGAATTATACTGAATGATTGTGTGTTGTATTGGTGGTTCAAGCTTGTTATAGAATCCATTTATATTTCACCCATTTCAGTCTTCAAAGAGACTTACAAATCACAAATGGATAATTCAAGTGTATATTCATTTAGAAATTCTACTAATTTGAACGGGTGCATTTAGCCACATCATTTTAAAACCTAAGCACTGTGATGAGCTTAGCCAACTGCAATCTCCTAGTTATAACTCATCCAAACCTGGCTTAAATATTTGAAATATATGCTGAAACTATGAGTCACTATAGGTTACACAGTGAGTCAGTGGTTAAGGGCTAAACACATGTGATTTAATATACCACTACTTGAGCTACCCACCTAAGACTGGCAGAAATCAACATAGACTTCAACGTTAATATTTGCAGTGCACCATGCAGTATATATGCCATTTGGTATGGGATTTGTAAAAGGAGTGTTAATGTTTGTGAAGCGCCATCTGTTGGAATTACAGAGACATAACAAACTGGACAGAAATTATTCTTCTAGCTGTCTAAGATAGTTAAATCTAAGTAACCAAGGGTGGGGTTTGATTTGTCTTCAATTTTGCTTGGTTATAAATTGATCTATTTGTATGGAATTACAATAAAAATGAATAACTAAAATATATTAAAAAAAAAAATCTAAGTAACCAACACAGACCTCAGCATTAATGTTTGCAGTGCAGCATACAATGCATATGTCTCTATTGTATGCCATTTGGTATGGGATTCATAAATGCAGTGCTAATGTTTGTGATGCCACCGTCTGTTGGAATTACAAATACAATGCATTTTATTACTAAAAATGATTTTGATGTGCCATCGTTTGGAATAACAGGAACATAGAAATCAGACAGACACACAGACACACATCTTTTTATTAAGGTTCGTTTTATGGAAAATCAAAAGTTAGTATATTCTATCTATCTATCTATATTCATGTATTAGCAATAATAGGTATGAAAACTTATAAGTATTAAACTTAGTGTAAGCAGTAACACAAATTAGGTATGCCAAGCAAATAGTTAAATAAAGGCACATGCCATATTTCTTTTTTAATTAAAGCTTAGCTGAAGCTTATCAGCACAGAGAACACAAAAAGGGGGAGAAGGACAGATAGAGACAGCCCGAGATCGAAGAGCTGGGAGCTGCAAGTTGAAAGCTGGCCAGAAAATAAGCGAAGCAAAAGGTGAAGATGAATAGCAAAACATGGTTTCCATAAAAACTTGAAAGAGGCCATTTTCAGAAGGGAGTCAAATAAGCAGCGAGGTCTTGAGCGAGGTCAGGATGATAAGAAATGATTATATAAACTGTAACTTTGGCTTGATCGGGGCTCAACTCGGTTTGGCTTAATTGGGTTGAGTCTACGTTATTACAATAAAGCTAATTACTGTTTGCCTATCCTCTGACTCTTAGAGCCTTCTTTTGTGGTGAAAACTTCTGGTGCGATTTCTGCCCCAATTGTTTTTGCACAGTTAGGTGTAAAATTATATTAAACATAGTTGTTCATTTCGGTACTCTGTACTGACAGGAAAAGAACTGTCAGTGAAGATTTTATGAGAAAACAGCAAAAAAAAAAAGATGTAGATTAACAAAGCGATGGTCAAAGGCGGAAGTCAAAAGCAGACTCTAGAGATTCTAGTGCCAAAAAAGCATCAAAGAAAGTTGCACACAATCACTAAAGGTTTTTACCCAATCTCGGATACATTAAAACTGTGACAGGTGACCATTTCATAGTTGCACCAATGATTAACTGTTGCACAACCCCGGTGCATTGTGGGATGCATCACCAAGGCAATGGGCAAAGTGAACATCTCAAAATGTTGGTGCTCATTGCTGAAACAAAACGGTGTCAAAAATAACATGACAAAATGATAAAATCTCAAGTAAAGTCTCCAAAGTTGTAAGTTTCTTCATTTAAAAACACTTGGGTAAAATAATAGTTTATTTAATTTGCTATTACCTTCTCATTATCAATAATT
Organism: Erpetoichthys calabaricus; assembly: GCF_900747795.2. Classification (NCBI taxonomy): domain Eukaryota; kingdom Metazoa; phylum Chordata; class Cladistia; order Polypteriformes; family Polypteridae; genus Erpetoichthys; species Erpetoichthys calabaricus. The sequence continues at coordinate 297,844,179 of NC_041397.2, read as the reverse complement.
TCACATTTTGTGTCCATGAGGGTACTTAAATTTTCCTTTATCGTCCTTTGCTAGAGTAGTACACAAAAAATTGCTTGCTGTTTGTTTTGGCTTCACTGGCATTTTTCTTTTTGGTTTCAAAATGTGGGCATGTTAGCATAATAAGACCAGAACCCTCACACCAGCCAGCCATGCTTCCATGGTATTATGGTGCTAATTAACAAAGTTTCCTCAGCACTACAGAGCCACTGCAAACTAGCAAAGTCATCTTGTTTTCATTTATGTAGAGGCTTACTTGGTGAGCAATGCATACATTTTTATATAATCAGCAAGTCGATTTATTTCTTCTTGTGAGTTATGGACATGGCTTTAGAAAAATAAAACAACAAAAAAGGAGCAAGCTTCACTCCTGCTTCTTGATTCATTAAATTAGCAAATTAGACAGAATCATGAATTACAAAAAAATTAATGAAATAACAAAGCTGGCACAAATATTTATGTCTTCTTAATTATACAGACAGCCAGCACAGATGAACATTTTTTTAGCATTCCACTTAGTTAAATGTCAGTCACAATCAAGTAATTAAATTACTTTTCAAGAAAAAATGAAAACCCCCCAAAATGTAACTTCCTTCTTTAAAGTTATAACTGATTTGTGTCTTTCTCCAAAAGACAATATATTTTTGTTTTTCAATGACTAGCGTCTATAGTAAGAAAGTTCTTCTCAAAGAATGTATCTATATGATACAAGATACAAGATGTTTATTGTCATATACACAGTAAAAAACACATGTTAAAACCATGTAATGAAATTCTTACTTTACTTGCTCATCTTCATATGCAAAGACAGAAAAGTATAAAAATACATAGCAATTACAGTTATAAAGGTTACAAGATAAGGTGCACAGTGCTTGATAACATACCGCAGCACTCAGTACATTTATGAAGCTATGAGCTATGGTTTGGATTGACTTTAACTTTTAGCATTGTTCAGGAGTCTATGATAGATAGATAGATAGATAGATAGATAGATAGATAGATAGATAGATAGATAGATAGATAGATAGATAGATAGTACATTTCTATCCCACTTAGTCCTGAAAAGGGTTACGGGGGCTACTTGAGCCTATACCAGCTAACACAGGGATCATGGCAGAAACAAACCCTGGACAGGGTGCCAGTCCATCACAGGCTGGACACACACACCCCACCAACTAACTAGGGCCCATTTAGGATTAACCATTCATCTAACTTACATGTCTTTTGGACTGTGAGAGGAAACTGGAGCACCAATGGAAAACCCACACAGACACAGTAAGAACGTGCAAACTCCATGTACGGAGGGCCTGGTACACAACCCTAGTCTCCTTACAGTGTGGCAACAGTGCTACCACTGTACCTCCATGTCGCCCATAAATACATGTAAATTTATTATTTGTCACCAAGGGTAAATTAAACCTTAAAGAAGTTTAAGTATAAATATTGTAATAAACAAAAATCTGGTATAAAAAACACATACAATCTTCTGGTTTGGATAATAAGAGAGCTGCTGCTGTCAATAACAGGCCTGTAGGAGGCAGTAAGATGAGATCAAACCTGCCCAGTTGTATCACAGGTTTACATTTAAAGGCCTTAACATTTGAATAGAACAGGTCCAATTTGTTGTGTCCACATATGAAACATGCTGATAGAAAATTGTTCCTTCCAAAGTTCCCCTCATTAATGTCACCAGTAGTCTAGGGTCAGAATGATTCATCATTAGAGTGTTGGTAACAGAGTGAATTATTTCTGTTGGTGAGTTAATAAACATTAACCAAGATGTACTAACTTATCTCCCTAGGCAGTAACATGGATGAATTCAGTCAACATTTCAAATTCTGGATCATACATTTTAATTTAATTACAATGTGATCGCTTTTTAACTTATTGCTTATTCACATAAATCTTGCCTTTTCCACTTCTGTTTGATTACATCAGATGAAATCTGTCCAGCATTACAACAGCATTAAAAATAAGACGTTTAAGCCGATTCTCCACAGAACCCAAAATGTCACAGTATCTAACGTGGTTGTGTCTGGATATAATATGTAAAAGTTCAATCAAACATTCATCATTATATGGGGGCATGCCAGTTTGGAATTCTTTCCTCCTTACTTTTATTCTCATTTCAGATCTTCATCTTTTGTATCCTCAGATGAGCAACTCCTCTGATAAAGTGTGACAGAGCTCCTTAGGTGTCAGTGATTGCAGTGCTGCCAGCTAAGTATGGGAATATTGACACTTTTTATCCCACTTTATGTTCCCAGAGTCTCTTACATTCTGAGATGTTGTAGACGTACGATACCCTTCCAGTCCTCTACAGTTACTTGTGACAACTCTCACATTCATGGTATGCCCAAAATGCAATTAATAGGTGCCAACCTTGAGTCTGCAATGACAGCACATATCTTCAAATGAAAATACCATTTAAAAAATGACAGTAACAAGCTAGAAACCTAATTTTAACATTAATAATTAATAACATTTATAATTGAAAAACAAAAAAAAATGTAAAAGAAAACAGACAGAGGGAGCTCCTCTAAAAGGCTGCGCACAAATTATCATTATAGAAAAAGTAAATACTATACAACAGAAAAGAACAATGGGGTAAAAAACTGAACTACCTGACAAAAATCGAGCATCTTGTGATCCTGGCTAGCCAGTCTATTCAACTCCCCATCTCTGTACAGCTTATCTCACTGTCACTAACACCTACCAAGTCAGTTCACAACCTTGGGGTGATGATTGATGAAACTACTCTCTTTTTCTGGCCACATTTCTACTGTTTCTCGTTTATGCAGGTTCGTTCTGTACAACCTCCACAAGATCAGACCTTGTGCTGCATATTCCATCAGATAACGTCTGGTCCAGGCTTTGGTCTTGTCGCATCTGGACTACTGTAACGCGTTTCTGGCAGGAGTACCCACATGTGACATCAAACTGTTGCAGATGATCCAGAATGCAGCAGCCTGTCTTGTATTTAACCAGCCAAGAGGGGCGCATGTCACTCCTCTCTTCCGGTCTCTACATTGCCTCCCTGTAGCAGCACACATTAAGTTCAAATCCCTGATACTTGCCTACAGAGTAGTCAGTGGGTCAGCACCTGTGTATATGGAGACACTGGTGAGGTGCTGTGCTTCTTCTTGGCAACTCAGATCTGCCAGGGAACAGCGTCTGGTGATGTCGTCTCTGTGTGGTATCAAGTTTCAATCTAGACTCTTTTCCTGTGTAGTTCCGAGTTGGTGGAACAAGCTGCCCACCTCCATCTGAATTGCTGAGTCCCTATTTTAGAAGCAATTGAAGGTCCATCTGTTCTGCAAATATCTAATTAATTGAAAAACTGTGATCTTTCATACTGTTGGCTGATTTGTTGTTACATTAAGTTTATTTGCTTTATCAATTGTTAATCTATGTTTGTAAATGTATTAGTTATTACATCTTTTCACTTGTGGCAATCAGCTTTTTTTACCTGTCCTACTACACTTGCTGAACAAACAGGCCCTAACTTAGTGTTACTCAATTATGTTTACCTCTTTTGTAAGTTACTTTGGATAAAAGTATCTGCCAAGCAAATAATATAAAGATCCACAGGGCCTACTTATACAGAATATGCCCAGACTACTACGGGGGGATGAACCCATAATTCCTGGAATTATAATAATAATAATGCATTTTATTTATAGGGCACTTTACATTAGCAGTAAATCTCAAAGTGCAACATAAAAAGTTTAAACAAAGGCAAAGCAAGATAAAAACAACAATAATTATAGCACATCTTGCCTGAAGAAGGGGCCTGAGTTGCCTCGAAAACTTGCATATTGTAATCTTTTTAGTTAGCCAATAAAAGGTGTCATTTTGCTTGACTTTTCGCAGCATTCTTGTTAATAAGCTTTCCTAAATAGAAAAGTCTTTAGCTGCTTTTTAAAACAGCCCACAATCTGCTGTGTTCTTAGGCTCTCTGGTAGAACATTCTAGAGCCGTGGAGCAGCGGCTGCAAAGGCTCGGTCACCCATTGTATGAAGTTTGGTCATAGAGGGGGCGAAGGTGGTAGGTATTTGCAAAATGGAGGTTTCTTGCAGTGGATTGTAGTATAAGGAGTTCCTTGAGATATTGTGGAGCATTTCCATGGATACACTGGTGAGTAAACAAACAGAGTTTGTATTCGATACGATGGATAAGGAGCCAATGAAGTGACTGAAGGATTGGTGAAATGTGTTTATATTTCCACACCCTCATCAGGATTCTTGCAGCACTATTTTGAATTTGTCGTAGCTTTTGAAGGCTCTTGTTGGGTATCCCGATGAGGAGTGCATTACAATAGTCCAGCCTGGAGGAGACAAAGGCATGAACCAGCTTTTCAGCATCACAGAGGGAGAGGTAGGGACGGAGTTTGGCTATGTTTCAGAGATGAAGGAATGCCATTTTACAAAGGTGATGGACATGTGTATCAAATGATGGATGGGAGTCTAATTTGACACCCAGATTTGTAACAGAAGGGGAGAGGGTAATGGTACGGTCAAAAAAGGAAATGCAATATACACAGGAACGAAGTTGATGGGGTCTGCCAATTAAAAGTGCTTCAGTTTTGGTGCTGTTCAGCTTGAGGAAGTTCTTTGGACATCCAGGCCTCAATCTCATCCAAGCAGGAGGAAAGAGTTGATGGAAGTGTAAGAGAAGTTGAAACCAGTCTCACATAGAGCTGTGTATCATCAGCATAGCAATGGAATGAAACTCCATGCTTGTGGATGATGGGACCCAGGCGTAGCATATAGATATTAAAGAGGGTCGGCCCAAGGACTGATCCTTGTGGGACTCCACAGGTGACAGTGTGGGTATGAGATTTAGCATCCCCCAAGGCCACATACTCAGCCCTATCTGTAAGATAGGACTCAAACCACTCCAAAGCAATGCCAGAAAGTCCAATTATATAGTGAAGATGATGAAGGAGAATATTATGATCTACTGTATTAAATGCAGCTGTGATGTCCAGGAGGATAAGGAGTGATGGAGCAGCAGCCATCAGGAGGTCATTGGTGACTCTGACCAGGGCTGTCTATGTGCTGTGAGAAGTTCGGAAACCAGATTGAAATTTTTCAGACAGATTGAATTTTTTTAGGTGATCCTGAAGATGAACCAAAACAACCTTTTCCAAAACCTTAGACAAAAATGGAAGCTTGGAGATCGGACAATAGTTTGCTATCACTCCATGATCCAAAGAGGATTTTTTAAAATGAGGACTAATTTTTGCGGTTTTCAAGGCCAGTGGGACTAAGCCGCTCTGGAGAGAGTGAGTAATGATATCAGTAATACGAGGGCTTATATCTGATGCATTAGCTTTTACCAGAGGAGTAGGAAAATGGTCCAATGAACACGTTGAAGGCCTCATCCTCTGTATGATGCCCTCAACATCTTTTATTGTGGTACAGAGGAACTGGGAAAGGCAGCCCATTGGCTTTGATGTAGAAACATCCAGCGATGGAGGGCTGGAGGCAGACAATGAAGAGCAGATGATGTCCACCTTAGAGGTGAAATATTCAATAAAATTATTGCGCTGCTCCTCTGTGAAATTATTACAGGCGTAGGTGTGAGGATTGAGTAAATAATTTATCAAGGAAAAATGTTGTTTGGAATTTCCAGGACTGTTGTAGATTAAATTTGAATAGTATTGAGATCTGGCAGTGGTCAGTGCCCTGGAGTAGTTTTTTTGGTTTTCCCGATAAGCTAATTTTTGGACCGTTATACTGGTTGCAATAAAACGCCGGTCGAGGGCTCGCCCAGCTGCTTTCATCTGTCGAAGCTCACTTGTAAACCACGGGGCAGATTTTACAAAAGAGACCACTCGAGATTTAACTGGGGCATGGGTCTCAGGGATGTTTTGGAGCCCATTGTTGTAATAATCGACTAATTCACTAATAGAAGAAAGGTGGGGAGCAATGGAGAAGTTCCTAATGTCAGCATTTAAATCAGTCAAATTAATTTTTTTCAGCAATTCCATTTTAGTCACGGTCAAAATACTCCCCTTGAGATACAATACACTTGCTCAAGAGCTTCTTCCATTCCTGGAAACCTTTCCTTTAGTCATCTTTTGTTACAGTGTCTAGAGCCTCGATTTCTTCCACAGTAGCAAATCATCTCCGCTTCAGTCACAAATTTTGGGAACAATAAGAATTCACACGACCCAAGATCTGGTGAATTCTGGGACTGCAAAAATAACAACCACATTGTTTTTGGGTGTGTGCTGGTGCACCTTCATGGTGCAAAATGCAGTTTTTCGTGCACCACTGAAGCTTTCCCGTCGCTGTGTAACATTACTGTTTAACAATCTGTCCACAAGGAACAACCTCATTAACAAGTCCATCAATTTTCAAAACTGTGATCTTCGTTGTTTTGATCTTAGATAGGATCTCAAATGCTTTTGTCGGATTGTAGAAAAAAAATTGCTGAAGACATGAAAAACAATTGTAAAATAAGTGTAAGTATAATCAGCGTAATTGACAACTACACTGTACTCCCTTGATTTTGACTGATTCTGGGAATTTGTGGAATCCCCCTTGTGTGTGAGATGACTGGACTACATTTCTACACATATTTTACAAAACATTCCCTGCCTTTACTGCTTGACAGTTCCTTCTCCACACTCTGACCTTCCTCTCTTACCTTGAATTGAGCCTTTGCCAGATATTCCCATTTTAATTCCAAGTTCAACAGCCTTATGGATGTAAGAGTTTTTTAAACTCATGCTAAGAATCACTTTCAGGTATTCACTTAAAATACTTTTTGAATCCTAGATGTCACTTAGAAACCCTGAATAGTATACCTGGAGCTGACTCTAGTGGTCCCAAAAGATATTTAAATACTAAAATAGAGCCCTCCAGACAGACTGTCCTCCCCAGTATACTGAAGGATCCCACATAGATGTCACGTGGATGCTATAGTGCCCTCTAATGTCTTGGAGGACTCCTGAAATGCTAGTAGGAGCCCCTCCTGTTTTGCTTACTTGATTCACTATCTGGCTTCTATCTGGTAGATCCCATGGCCCTTCTGGATTAGTAATAATAATAATAATTCATTACATTTATGTAGCGCTTTTCTCAGTACTCAAAGCGCTATCCACACAGGGAGGAACCGGGAAGCGGAACCCACAATCTTCCACAGTCTCCTTAATGCAGCACTACCACTGTGCCATCTGTGAGGACATGGTTCTAACCAAATTTCATTTACAAAATTAATAACCTAAGGACCAAAAAATGTATTGGATTCAAACCTGTTCTCAAAGAGGCAGAGTTCCCCATTAACTGAAACATATAATAGTATGTGGAGTTATATAAAATGACCAACAAGTGAAAACAAGTGAATGGAGGTTAACCTAAGCTGAAGAGACAGCTGACAATTTTGTGATTTCAAAAAACTAGAATATAAAATAGTTCTGCCTGAATATATCTCAGAAAAGAATTAATATTATATGTTCAATAAAAATAGCCATGCAATCTTTGTGTCTGTTTACTTTTTTACTTTACTGAAGGTCATAATTTTGTAAAAGTCTGACTAATGGGGCACAAAATACAAAGAAACCCCCGAGCACCAAAAGGAGTTTTGAATTTGTGAAGTACAAGTCTGCTGAGTTTAATTCAAATCTCCCCCTCAACTGATCTTTTCACCAACACTAAAAACTGCAACTTAAAAGAATAAAGAAGACTGACTTGAGTAAAAAAAGGATAGACAGATATGTTATACTGTATATTAAAAACTGTAAAATCTGGACTGTAAACCCTGAGGTTGTGGGTTCAAATTCCACTACTGAAACTGTGTGACACAGAGCAAGTCACTCCATCACTTTCTGCTCACTTTATTAGATAGATAGATAGATAGATAGATAGATAGATAGATAGATAGATAGATAGATAGATAGATAGATAGATAGATAGATAGATAGATAGATAGATAGATAGATAGATAGATAGATACTCACACACTTTGGTCCAATCACTCAAAGAATGACTAAAAAGGATGAAATTTAAAAAGAAAGAAACTTCTGACTTGGCAGTCCCAGTCCCAGTGAGGCATATGCAGGCCTATTGCTGTAGGTATAAAAGAGCCCCCGTAGTATTTCTTGACACACTTCTGCTAAATTATTCATTGGTTGAAATTCCTCAGTGTTTCTGTGTCACAGAGAAAGGATGTGCAGCGTTGTTCATAATGACACTCAGTTTTGTTTTAATTCTCTCCTTTGTTACGATCTCCAGGGGGTCCAGAGTGTGTCCTATAACTGAGCCTGCCCTTTCAATTAACTTGTTGATTCAGTGGGCCTCTCTAGAAGTGCTGTTACCAGTCCAGAACACCACAGTGTAGAAGATCCCACCGGCCATCACGGAGTTGTAGAAGATGTGAAGGATGTCTCTTCCCCCCTTAAAGGAATTCAGTCTCCTAAAAAAAAGGAGTCTGCTCTGCCCTTTCTTCTATAGTTCCTCTGTGTTCCAAGAACAGTCCAACCTGTCATTGACGTGGGCCCACAAAAATTATGACAAAGAAAACACACTTCTAAATTTCTTCTACAACAACAACAACAACATTTATTTATATAGCACATTTTCATACAAAAAGTAGCTCAAAGTGCTTTTCATGGAGTCACTTGATGCTGATGGTCATACAGACTTCTGGCTTTTAATCCATCCATCATTGTTGGAACATCGTGGTGCTTTCGGTAGATGGTGGTTGCGCCACCACCAACAGGACACCGGAAAAGGAAACAGAAGAGAGAGTAGGGGTTAGTACAGATTTTGAATGAATAGTTATTATAATGAATTGGATATACAGAGTATCAGGATTAAATTACAGTGAAGTTATGAGAAGGCCATGTTAAAATAATGTGTTTTCAGCAGTTTTTTAAAGTGCTCCACTGTATTAGCCTGGCAAATTCCTACTGGCAGGCTATTCCATTTTTTTAATTTGCATAACAGCAGAAGGCCGCCTCACCACTTCTTTTAAGTGGTTCTAAATGCAAATATCTTACACACGGCAAATTTCTGAATACATAAAAAGAAACAAAATAAAATACGGTTATAAACAATTAGTTTGGTGAGACAGAAGCATGACCCACTGATTTGTGAAATTGGTTGGTAAGAAAGGCTGGAGACATAGTAGTGCACCAGGACTGAACTTGGTTAAGTCCTACTTTAGAGTAACCATTTGGTTCTTGATCCCTTCTCTGACCAAGGCCTTTTTGACCACTCACTCAGTTTGGCTGGACAGCTAACTTTAGGAAGAGTGCTGGTGATTCTAAACGTCTTCTATTTCACAATAATTGAGGCTGCTATGCTCCTGGGAACTCTCAAACCCTTACAAATTGTTTTTTGTCCTTGACCTTTGCCCTTGCCTCACAAAAATTTCATTGTGCAGGTCTACAGAGAGTTCATGTTTTGGAAATGTAGATCTTATATACACAGGTTTGGGCCTTTCTAAATGATGCTCAATCAATTCAGTCTGCCATTCGTGAATATGATAAGATGTGTTAATGCCCCATGGTGATGTTCAGTGGCAATTGAACATACAAAATATGAAGCAATCAGGTTCTGTGCAGGTGTAGCTGACTTCTCTGTTAGCACTTCGAGATGCCGTGATCGTGGCACCTGCACCCAATTTCAGTATGAAGGTAGCCTAAGCAGAACATGAGGAGGGAAAGAAAACTGAAAGATGCAAGGGACGAGATGTTAAGTAAAAAATGAATGTAAAAAGAAAATGCAGAAACAAAAGGTGGTGAAGAGCGGAGGCATACAGTCGGGTTTACGAGCCCCACGGAGAAGTGTGTGTTGCTGACACTCGAAGAGTATGAGGTCTCTCCTTTAGAGTATATCAAAAGCAGGAGTGGCCTACCAGTCAAAGCTCAGATGAAGCCTGAAGATCGGCAGTGGGAGACAAGAGCAAAGCTTGGTGAGGCCCCCTGCTAAATGCCTGAGTTGGCAGCAGGAACACAAGTCTGGACTTAAGGGAGGACTGCACTTGTCAAAAGAGTGTCTCTGCTTGTTTTGGAGACCTGGACAGGTGAAGCAACAGAAACCCAGTTTTGGAAGGAAGTACAGTAGCTCATGGTTTTAAGGGAACTCTTTAACCTCGATTTTATTGGAGGTTACTCAATTTTATTCAATTCTTTAACCTCAAACAAAGACATTATTTTTATTGTGAATATTTATTTATTTGAAGACTGCATAACACCTAATTACAACTTGTGTTGGATTTTGTGAAAAATAAAAGCATTTGAGTGTTTTGGACCTACCTCTTACCTTTTATGCGTTCCCACTGCCCTGCTCATCCTCGGTTATGACTATCGATGATTGCGGATTCAAAGCAGCATGGAAACTGCAGTGTGAATTAAAGACCCTCTATGCACCGGTGCCGTTCTAAACGATGTCCATTTAATTCATTTTGCCACTAGTGGACTTCAATCCAGTTCTAGTCACATCTCCGGAAGAAGTAAAGCAAACAGGAGCTACCTGAACAAAATTTGGAATGCTGCAGCAAAGGGTCTGAATACTTCTAGGAATGGGAGATTTCACATTTTGATTTTTAATACGTTTTCAAATAGGTTACACTGCAGCCTTTATTTGGATTGAATACTTATAAAAATGAGAAATTTCAGCGTTTTGATTTTGAATAAATTTGAAAAAGGGCACCACGGTGGTAGCGCTGCTGCCTCGCAGTAAGGAGACCTAAGTTCGCTTCCAGGGTCATCCATGCGTGGAGTTTGCATGTTCTCCCCGTGTCTGTGTGGTTTTCCTCTGGGTGCTCCCACAGTCCAAAGACATGCAGGCTAGGTGCATTGGAGTTCCTAAATTGTCCCTAGTGTGTGCTTGGTGTATGGGTGTGTGCCCTGTGGTGGGCTGGCGCCCTGCCCGGGATTTGTTCCTGCTTTGCGCCCTGTGTTGGCTGGGATTGGCTCCAGCAGGCCCCTATAACCCTGTGTTAGGATATAGTAGGTTGGATAATGGATGGATACATTTGAAAAAACATTAGAAAACACTCTTTCACTTTGTCATTATGGGTTACTGAGTGTAGATTAAGGGGCACCAATGACACAAATATCCTTGTAAGATGAAATCTACAAGAAAATAAAGTGTGCAGAAAGTGAAGGGGGCTGAATACTTTCTGAATCCACTGTATTCAAAGTTATAGTTCTATCACACATTGAATTTGAAACAATGCCATGTGTGTTACTGGTTTGTGTTATAACAGGTTGATGTGAAGCATAGCACAACTGAGAATTAATTTTTTTCTTTATTGTACTCAGCAGGTGAAAACATCTTGAGCACAAATCCTAAGTAAAATAAGTTTGAAAAACTCAAAAAGAAACAGCGTACTGTTTTTCTTCACACTAAATAAGAAACCCGAAATGAATGAAACTCGTACGTTTGCATCTCCAAAAATGTTTGTTCCATCAGACTAAATTATTATTGTTTTTTTACTAAACATAGGAAAAAAGAAAATGATGAAAAGATTAATGTAACTTTTAGGATTAAGTGGAAGAAATAAGCACCATTTGGACAGACAGCAGTGCGTTTGTGTGTGATCTAACCAGAACTCCTACACAGTGTTACCTAATCCATCTGCATTTGTCATTTTATTGAAATGGGGAGTGCAACTTTTTTCACTTCCCACCAGTCATGCTTAAACATTGTTTTCCTAGGACTAGAAGTTCTGTCTTAGTTACGCCTATAAAAGCTAAACATTCTAAAAAGAAAGAAAAACCTGTAAACATTCTAAAACAATATAATTGTTTTTTTCTGTAAATGTCTCATTTTATATTAGTTTTACTTCATGATAGATCGAAGTTCCTTTTAAACCTGAATGATGAGTTACAAGTTTAGGTCAAAACACAAGGTAGGTAAAAGAGACTCATTACTTCTGCCTTGTATTCTTACCTTACGGCAACTTGCTCTCAAATTTTCTAAAATTTGTGGACATAGAACTTTACAGAGCATACCTTTTATGATCTGGTTCAGGCTTTGAAACTGTAAGTTCAAATCCAACTGACAGTGTGTGACACAAACAAATCAATTCACCTGCATGTGCTCTAATAGGAAAAACAAAAATAAATATCATATAAGGACATAAGAAATTTGACAAATGAGATGAAGCCATTCACTCCATCAGACTTGCTTGCTTAGCTAATACCTAACTTGTCCCAATATGCTTCTTAAAGCTTGTCAAGGTTTCTTCTTCAACACTATGGTTCTGTAGTTTGCTCCAGAGTCCCACAACTCTTTGTATAAAGAGGTTCCTCCTGGCTTATGTCCTAAATGCACTTCCTCTGAATTTCCACTGATGTCCTCGAGTATGTGATTTACTTTTAACCTGAAAGAATTCTGCTAGATCTACTTTGTCAATGGCACTGAGAATTTTGAATACCTGGATTAGATACCCACAGAGTCTCCTCTCCTTGAAACTGAACAGGTTTAATTCTTTGAGTCTGTCACAGTAGGACATGTCCTTAAGTCTTGGGATGCACTTAGTTTTTCTCCACTGCACAGCTTCAGGTACTTCTATGTCTTTTTTGTAGCATGGTAGCCAGAACTGCACACAATACTCCAGATACAGTCTAGTGAATTACATAGTCTGAGCATAATGTCCCTTAAGTTATATTCAACTTTTTACAATATAACTTTACATTGTATTTGCCTTTTAAATAGTTTCTTGAATTGCTTCAGCACATTACTTAGGTAATGAAAATATTGTGTCAACATAACCTTCCAAATACTTTCCAGAGATTGCCTCCTGTAGGACAGTGTCTTCCATCTGGTATTTATACTTGGTATTTATTTTGCCTACATGTAGCATTTTGCACTTTTCCACGTTAACCCTTGTATGCGTACTTCAGATCATCAGTGACTCATGATGTCATGTTTACAGCTCTAACAGGGTTATTACACTGTAGACACAGTAACTCAGTGATGCTTCATATATATTATCCACAACAATTTACTACCACAAATATCAACATAATTTAAAACTATTTTATTATGATTATTTATTCACCTAAAATGTATGGGGTTGCTAGTGACCCCAAATGCAGTCAAGTGTCACTATTTTTATATGTGCATTTGTACACAAAATGTGTTTTTTTTTCAGGAAATCTTTGTATCTATAAAAGTTTATTACAGCTGTGTTTCTATCTTGTTGTTTATCATTTAGGTTTTTATGAATTTGGAGAGGTAAAAGACGAGAAAAGAAATGCCATCATGCTTATTGCACAGCAAGCCCTTGAAAGAGTTCTGTTGTTGATTACGGACGAGGAGTCAGAGAGAGATTCAGAGTCAGGCAGTGGGAGACAAACGATGAACAACAGAGTGAGGCAGTGGAGAGTGATAATTCTGATGACATCAGGTAATGAAAGTTTTGGGCAGGGAATTAAAGACGGGTAGAGCTTAGATGAGGAAGAATACAAGACTGATGATAAAGGGTGGTAAGGCAGTTGTACAGAATGAAACAGAAAAAGCCACATCACCTGAAACCGTTTCCCATATAGTAGAAGCAAAAGTGGACAAAAAACACAGTAGGTGTCATATTCTGTACGTCCAGTATCAAAATACTGCAAAGCAGTTGATCACTGCAATCTGTGCCAGGAGCCATGTTGCAATGATCACAACAATGTAACTATTGTCTTTTGGCTATTGTGCTGAGTAGTACAATATGCTTATGTAATTTGTTATTATTTAGAAATGTTAAAATTTTGGTTAAAAAGATATATAGTGTTCAGGCAAAATTAATTTTATAGAGTTTTACAGTGCATACCTCTAAAATTTGTACACATTTTTACTATCATTTTGTGATTTTGTTTTCTCTTTTTATTTTATTCCATCCTTTGGTTTTCTGACAACACACACACCTATTTTTTTTACTGCTCTCAGTTTTCTGCTGTTTTTAATATCACACAAGCCTTTCAAATATTTCAGGGAGATGAAACAGTAAATAGATGGTGGGAATAACAAAGTGGAGCAACAGCGGTCAGTTGTGTTCACTCACCCCTCAGGGATATTAAAGAAGGAGCTAAGGTGCATTGATATACATACAAGTCTGTTGCTGTTTTTTGTAGGTAAACAACGAGACAGAATAATAAAAACACATAAAAGCCTGTTCAGAGTAAATGGACAGCCACCTGGATAAACATGAAAAGCTGGACAAGTACAAAGAATGAAAACACTTTTTTTCTAGAAAGCCTACTCAGTCTAGGGTTCTGTCAGGTTATACAACTGCTGTTTGGATTGTTTGCTCCTTTTTACTATTTGTAAACACTTTTTATTTTCGTTTTATTTGCTCTTGATCAAATGTTACTTCCAACGACCTGTCATGATACCACCACATCATGAAAGAGTGATGAACATGACAAGTTGTGGGTGTGACACCAAAGAAGCATTTTGGGAATACTATATATTTGACTTAGATGTGTGGTGAGATAATTCCTTCTGATGTTATTTGGAGAAGCCAACTTTTTTCATTTATTTCTTAAATACCTTTGAAGCACATTTTGCATATTTATTTGCTTTGAATTTTTAGGCATACATGATGTTTTAGTGTTGTTGTACTCTTTTTGTTTTTTAGGCCTGTTACCTTTTCATTTTATTGATAAGAACTTTAGTTTTAGATATTAAAGGTAACACTCCAACTCTGTTTAGCTCAAGCTCATTATCATAAAATCAAAGCAGGTAGCGCAATGGTAGTGCTGCTGCCTCGCACTAAGGAGACCATGGGTTTGCATCCCGGGTCCTCCCTGCATTGATTTTGCAAAGCACTTTGAGTAGTCAGAAAAGTACTATATTAATGTAAAGAATTATTACTATTTGTACCAATCAAAGGTAGTACACAACCTTGGGCTGGTGATCAACGACCAGCTGTCCTTCACTGACCACATTACAAATGTCTCTCGTTCATACAGATTCTCTCCCTATAACATATGCAAGATCAGACTATATCTGACAGATTATTCAACAGAACTTCTAGTTCAGTGTTTTCACATCTGGACTACCGGAGCTCTCTAGTGGCCAGAGTGCCTATGACAATCAGCATACCATTCCTGTTTTCAGGTCACTACGCTGGCATTGTGTGGTACCACACATTAAGTTCAGCTCCTTGATGTTTACCTATAGAGTACTCAAAGGATTACCTCCTATGTATATGGAGTCACTCATGAGGTCCTATGCTCCTTCTTATCCACTCAGGCCACCTGGTGAAAGGTGTCGGGTGATGTTACCTCTGTGCGGTCTTCAAATCTCAGATTCTTTTCATGTGTAGCTCTCTTGTTTGTGTATCGACCTGTTCACCTCCGTCTGACCTGCTGACTCCCTTACTGTATTTAGGAAGTGTTTGAAGACTCTCTTGTTCTGTAAATATCTTTCTAATCGATAGCGCCTTTTATATTCCTTAGTAACTAAAGATAGATGAATTAGACTTGCATTGTATTGTTTGATTCAGTGCTCTTCACTTCTAACCTTGTCTTGTAACACTTGTTTTAAAACAATCCACTCTTTTTGATAAAAGCATTTGGTAAAAGAATAAACAGTACAGTAAACATAAAATTATTTATTCTTTTGAGACCGAAAGACATACATGGATAAACACAACAACCATAGAATAGGGAGGTGTTGGTTTGTAGCAATCCAGGACAAGGTCATAACACCCAGATGTGCTTGAATGCAAATGTCTGAACAGGTGAAGCAACGGCATTCCCTTTAGAAACATGAGGGCATGAAAGCTAACACATGAACAAAGTAGACTAAGAGCCAACTGATGCTTTTGGAGTATGGGGCTTGGGCAATGTAATGCACAGACCATGCTCCACAAAACAGGAACTTTTAAATCAAATCAAATATGACTAAACACTGGAATCATTTATTTTCAAGCTGAAGCAATGCACCTTGGACAAACTCTAAAAAACCAAAGTCACTCAGAAAGCATTGAAGCTTTGAAAAGCTGAAGGTAAAAGACAAATGGGGGATTGAAAATAAGATGGATGGATAACATATTGGAAGATAATGAAATGCTGCCCCAAGAATTGAAAGACATTGTCATTAGCAAAAATTCTTGGCAACCTATTCTCCACCATGTTATAGTTAAAGGGATAATATAGCAACAAAACAGAATGATGAATTTCAGCTGCTAATTTATTTGCATATGCCTAAATCTGTGTGTTATTTTGAATTCAAACCAAGCATAGCAGTTTCCCATGATCATTATGGATCTGCTTGATAAATGACCTGTGAAGACAAGCATGCTGATGAAAGTGGGGCTAGAAGTGGCATCATTTTAATGAAAAGTGTAGATGATTTCCCCTTAACAGCGCAGGTCATCTTGGTAGTTTTGTAAGTGGTTGATTGTAAACCAAAGATAACATCAATCACAAATAAAATCAAAAAAGAACAAAAAAGCATTCCTTGACAGGTGTTTGATCTCTTTTGTTTTTTCACCATTTTATTCTTACGTTATAAACAGTGCTTATACACCTTCATCTAGAATTTCATGTGCAGTTGAGGACTCCATATAACAGCTTTAGAAAAAGTCCAGAGATGAGTCACTAAAACAGATGTCACAATACGTGATGTCTAGTCAGAGTTTATGTCAAGTGTGGATCCAAGGTAGCACTGTTGCCCCTTTAAACCCAACAGACAGACACGCAGGACACATGTTAAAAGCACCAAGGAGATCTTTAATTTCTTTTCTTCTTTAAACAGTGCTCCTTAAAGACCATAGCCACAATAATACAAGGAATTAATAATAGATCAAGCACAAACACAGTACAATTCTCCTTCTCTTTCTCCTCCACACCTCCCAGCAAGCTTTGTCTACCTCCACCCGACTCTGGCTCGCTTGCTTGGTTCACAGCAGTGCTTTTTATAGTGTCCAAACTGGAAGTGCTTTTGCTCTTCCATCCACGTGACTTGCCAGCACTTCCAGGTCAGATGGAGCCCAGAATTACTTCTGGATTTCTGTCATCATGACTCACAAGTAGTTCGACTCCCCAGGTCCTTTCACAGCACCCTATGGCGGTACACACGGCACCCAAAAGGGCTGAGACAGTGAACTCCAAGTCTGCTACACTCCAGGGGAGTTGCCATCTAGCGTCTTGGGGGAGGCAGTGTCCAAAAGTTGCTGTCTTCCCCCTTTCTTCCATTCTCGGGGCATCCTGGCCAGGCTGAGCTGCCAGCCGTCTCTTACACAAGCTTGCTGACTACATTTGCCAATCTTGTTGCCAGACTGAAAACTGCTGAGCAGGTGGAAATTGATGACTGCATACTGACTTTCCAGCATAGTAGTGTTCCATTCTTTTTCTGATAGTCAATAGTGTGTCGCCTGACAGAGCCGGTGCTGTATGAGGGATTAAGAGGTATGGCGCGTACAGCCACAATCTCATCCCTTTTTCCTTTTTTCCATTCTGTCATAGTAAACATAGTAAACTGCGGACTAGTTGGAGTGAGCCACTGGGTATGTCAGACACAACATCTGGCCTTCACGGGAGTGCATTGCCGACAGCCTCCGACTTGCTAAGATTTTGTAAATGGAGGCAAAATTACTGGCAAAATCGTTTAATGTGACATGGTCTTAAGCTGACTCTGAGACTGTGAGGCATAAGCTGTGGTGGTGCTAGAAAGTTTGTGAACCCTTCAGAGTTTCCTTTATTTCTGTATGGATCATGATCTAAGGCATGTTCAGATTTTTACGTAAGTCCTAATACTAGCTAAAGAGAATCAAATTAAACAAATGACGCAAAAACATTGTGCTTGTATATTTATTGATGAAAATAATCCAATGTTACATTTTTGTGTTTGAAAACGCCTGTGAATCTTTTCTTTCATTAACTGGTGTGATCCCCTTGTGCAACATTAACTTCATCTAAATGTTTCTGGTAACTGATAAGCCCTGAACTTAGGCTTGGAGGAATTTGAGCCTGTCCCTTCTTGCAGAGCTGCTTAAACTCAGGGATGTTGGTTGTTGTTGGAAGCCGTTCCTTGCATGAACTGCTTGCTTTTGGTCCCTCCACAACATATCTATTAGACTGAGGTCAGGATTTGTCTGATCCATTACAAAACATGGAATTTCTTCTGCTTTAACCATTTTTTGGTAGAATGATGTGTGCGGTAAGGTTCCTTGTCTTGCTGCATGACCCACTTTCTCTTGAACTTCAATTCGAGAACAAAAATATTCTGTAGAATTTGCAGGTACAATTCAGAATTCATAGTTTCATTAATGATGTCAACCCATTCAGAGACAGCAAAGAAGACCTAATATATAGAATTAAAGTCGCCTCTTTGCACAGTAATTTTGGGAAAGTTTTTCTTGCTCTCGTAGTCAATGTGCACAGTGACACCGTTTACGTGTGGAAGTGCACGTGTCTGTCTGTCTGTCCGGCCCGGCCCCAAGTTAATGAGTCAGAAGAAAAAAGAAGTGCGAGACTACAACATGAAGCTGAAAGAAAGTGAATCCGTCGTCAAAGTGAAACCGCCAAAGAAAGACAAACCTCCTTAGCCGTTAATACACAAGTGAGGCGAGCACATCGGCAAAACGAAACCTCTGACGAGAGAGAAACTCACCGCTGATAGACAAGGGGAGGCGAGTACGTCCGAAAAACAAAAGCAGACTCTGCATTTAAAATTTTTTTCAGACGATTTCAATAGTTTCTTGGAGCCCGGGCTTTTTACAGCACGAGCTTACACAGCTAGTCTTGTATAATATGTATTCTACTACTATCTGCTTTATGTGAAGTTCTAACCATGTCCTGTCCTAAATTCTATATCAAACCCCAACCCCTCCAACTCATTAGCCCCCATACTTTGAACAATCCGCAGCTAACTTACTTATATGCCTCCCTGATACATTGATGTCCATCTGGTTCAGCTGAACAGACCCCATCTGTTTCAACAAGCATTAAACCTATGCCCTTATCTTCTACACCCAGACTTGTGCCACGTATTACACCTTCTCATTTCCTTGGTCTTGCCTGGGATAGTGCAAGTCAAAGGCTGAACTTCTAAAAAGTCCTGGAAGTAGGTAAAGGGTAAATTTCACAAAAATGTTAGAACTGTAGTATATTACAAAGGTTAGGTATGTAATTATTGATGAGTTGAAATATCCTAAAAGGACTCGCAAATCAATAATGACCACTGAACAGAGTCCTGGGAATATGGATTTACAAACCCACGTTGTGAAAGTAAAAACCTAGCCAACATTTAAAAGTAATCTGTATAAGATAATGGGCAACTTAACTATTCGCTGAACAAATAAGTTTGAGAGATGGAATGTTCTCCCTTCGAATTAGGGTAGAGTCAGTTCTTCATTTCAAAAGCTCGATTCTGTTTGAACACACTCCCTAACTGTTTACAAGGGATTTTTTGGAAGTGGATTATTTAAGAATATTTTGCACAAAATGCATGCATTTTGAATGTTGTGAGAATACAACTAGATATCTGACATATGGATTATATAAGATAAGTACTGTATATGGAGATTTTTTTCATGGATAATTTTTGATAATGTTTTCTTTTTGCCGATTTGCTTATGATTCTAAGGATTACTAAAATAACAGTGGGAGGTCAAACTTTTAGTTACAGGGCCCCTAAACTGTGGAATGGTCTGCCTGCTACTATAAGAGATGCCCCTTCTGTCTCAGCTTTCAAATCCCAGCTGAAGACTCACTACTTCAGTTTAGCATACCCTGACTAGAGCTGCTGATTAACTATACAGACTGCTTCTCTGTTGTTAGTCATTAGCACTAAAACATAAATAATATGATAGTTAGAATTTGTTAATAAAACATTTCTGTTCTATTTCTCTTCTCAATACTCAAATGTGGCACTTGGTGCCACTGTGCACCTGTCAAGAGTAAAAGGGTCCTTTCATCAGATTGGCTGACCCAGCACTGACTCAGCTGTGGAATGACCAATAGGGGGAGGCAGCTTGATGACTGAGGTCTCCAGGACTCTGGACAAATCAAAATTGTATTATGTGATATCATCTACTGTTGAATTCTGCTCTGTACTTGTAATCAGAACATTAGAACACTCTAGATGAGAACAGGCCTTTCAGCCCAACAAAGCTCGCCAGTCCTATCCACTTATTTCTTTGAGTTTTGAAAGTCCCTAAAGTTTTACTGTCTATCACACTACTTGTTGCTTATTCCAAGTGTCTATCATTCTTTGTATAAAGAAAAACTTCCTAATGTTTGTGCAAAATTTATACTTAAGTTTCCAACTGTGTCCCCGTGTTCTTGATGAAAGGGTAAAGTGTATTGTATTGAGGATTACATGTGTTCTGTTCTGTGTATTGTATTGTATCGACCCCCTTTTTTTGACACCCACTGCACGCTCAACCGACCTGGAAAGGGGTCTCACTTTGAATTGCCTTTCACAAGGTTTCTTCCATTTTCTCCCTACAAGAGTTTTTTGGGAGTTTTTCCTTGTCTTCTTAAAGAGTCAAGGCTGGGGGGCTGTTAAAAGGCAGGGCCTGTTAAGTCTCATTGCAACACTTCTTGTGTGATTTTTGGCTTTAATAAAATAAAATATATTGTATTGTATTGTCTTGTTTGTTCAACACTGATCCCCATTGATGTCTACTGTGTCATTCATTTAATGTCACACCTAGACAGTTTGGAGGTCTGTAACATACAATTCATGGTAGAGTTCCAGTGCCAAAGTAAGCCAAATCAAGCTGGACGATGTCCTGTTACTGATTAGTGGTATCCATTTATGACCGGAGTGACCTGGAGGTCTATTGAGCTTAGGGGTGGGCTCCTTTCAGTTTCCCAGATGACAGAAACTGCAGCAGCACCGTAGGCACATGGGTTGTTCCTGACCAGGTCTGCAACATGGCCAAAAAGTGAGAGCCAGTGACACACAACAATAACTTTGATGGCTTTCAGGGTGGTGCAGAAGATTACCTCAAAGTTTCAAAAAAAGTCATATCAATAAAGTCAGAGTATCTGGTGTTGGCATCGCATGTAGAAAGTCTCAAATCTTTGTATGTCGGAGGACAGTGTGGTCCAGGTTTCCAGTCCATTGACCAGATTTCGCAGAACAGAATTTATTATTTTCTGGTCTTGGTGTGGATCTTAATGTTCTGCTGGTGTCTGAGTTTTTGTAGCAACTTCATGACATAAGCGATAAGGCTGATCCTGCATATGATGTCTGAATGCACCTGTCATCAGAACTCTCCACACTTCCCAGGCATATGAACTTTGAGACCTGCTCTAATTTCTGACCCTTGATGATGATGTCTTATGGGTTGTTCCTGACCCTTAAACTACTGTATGCAGTTTTGGTTTCTGCCAGGACACATCCAGACCCAGATGATATGCCTCTGATTTGTTTTGGTCCAGTGAGGTCTGTAGATTTGTGGGCAGTTTGTCCAAAAAGACAACAATGTCTGCATAAGTTTGTTGTCGGGATCTTTGTTATCTCCATTTCCCAAAAAAATCATAAGATTAAAACATTTTTTTCAGCCACCACTACAAATAACACAGGGTAAGTAACAGATACAAATATATATATATATATATATATATATATATATATATATATATAACAAAAAATATGAAATAAGGACACTGGAGTAGATGGTTGGTAAGTGAGCAATAATGGTAACTGAAAAAGTCAAGAGACATTAATATTCATGTTTTTAGTCAGCGTTCACTATATTTATGGAATGTTTTAAAAGAAAGGAGACTAAGTTAAATAGACGAGCTAAATGTGCATTAGAATATTGAATGGTGAGTAACAGGGATAGCTGGTAATAAATGTAGGGTTAATGGCTTGTGATTATAATGGATGTAAAGCTCATAGACATAAATATTATATTCAAAGTTCACCGTTAGGGTGCTTTTGCAATAAAACACCCTTTAAGGAGTTATGTTAAAAAAGTGCGCTGAGATGCATTAAAAATGCTGTCATAGTAGAACAAATTGAAACTGCTATATTTGTCTGATAGTTACTGTAGAATTCCAATTTGTAATCTGAAAAGAGGAAAAGTTAATAAACTGTAAAAAGTAAACATAAACCACAATAATACGCATCTTTTAATGTGCAAAAAAAATATTTTAAAAGGTATTTCATACGTAAAGAAATGTCAGAATGAAGGGCAATAACTGTACATTGTCCATTCATGAGTAAATCTGCATTGTCGTCTGCATATTGATCTGGCAAAATTTTACACCAGATGCCCTTCCTGATGTAACCCTCCCCATTTATCCAGGCTTGGGACCAGCATGAAGAAACAGGTTGCCAGGTCCGTGGTTTTCACACTCAGTTGGGCTATTTTGATCAGCTTTCACAGGCTGTGGTTTTTTGGGCTGATTTTTGAAATTCAATGTGTGATTTGGGGCAATTTGCAACCCCCATGCATCATTACCATGTTTTTCAGCCATCCAACACCCCTTTCCCTGCTATCCTTGTAAAATCTCAGAGTGGGACCCACCACTGTTGTCTGATGGCATACACCCATTCAATGACTCTCAGATATATCCGCATGGGACCCACTGGGTTTCGATGGTATGTACCTGATCCCTATTTTCTGGTGTATCACTTTGGCTTTGTCAGGCATTGGGCTATTTTTTGGGGTAACTATGCAATTTTTAAGCTCTCTTTGGGCATTACATTTTTCAAGAACCTGGCAACCCTGACTACCAGAGACCTTATTCCAGACTTCACTGTCACTTCACCTTTTGGTGATGGGTGGTCAACCCAGACAGGTGGTTCTGCAGCAAGGGTTAGGGTTAGGCTTAGGGTTAAGATTAGGCTGATTCTGTCCTAGCCATTTGGCCATTGACACTTACTGAAGAAATTCAATGCAGCATTCCTCTTCGGAAAGAACTTAGACTTATTGATAGCCATCATTATTTACTTATTTATTTATGATGGTTGCTTGCTGTTTGTGTGACCCTCCCTAACTGATCAATTTGTCATGGGTAACCTTAGTCGGAGCACCAGGCCACCGACAGCATCTTTGAGGTTCACAATCGTTTCACACTGCTGAAGT
This sequence comes from Erpetoichthys calabaricus, assembly GCF_900747795.2. Taxonomy (NCBI): domain Eukaryota; kingdom Metazoa; phylum Chordata; class Cladistia; order Polypteriformes; family Polypteridae; genus Erpetoichthys; species Erpetoichthys calabaricus. The sequence continues at coordinate 297,821,154 of NC_041397.2, read as the reverse complement.
TTTATGTATTTTATTTAGAAAATTATAATATGCATTAAATACAATCCTTAAACATGAAAGTTTTTTTTCACTTTGGTCTTTATGTTGATGTGACAGTATGATGCACGAAGGGATAGTTTGCTCTAATAGTTGTATATTATATCATAAACGAGTAGAATAGCTGCTCATTAAAATGGAATCCCTTTTAAAAATCCATTTCTTAGTGTAACAAATAGATATTCTGAACAAAGCCAACAACAACATTCAATATTAACAAAGAATTATGTTGTCCATCATATTTGACTGTTATTCTTTCCTGAAGTGCTAATCTATATAATGGAGCCCCACACTAATAAAGACCAACACTGGGTAATTGCTGGAAAAAATAAAAAATGTAAGCCTTTAAATATACATAAATATGAAAAAGTAACTACACCACTTGAAGTGTTTTATTTTTTTTCCATTTTTAACAAATTTGGATATATCAAGACATAGTCTCCATTTAAATGGTATCTTTAGATAAAGCAATAGAATTTAAAAAAAAAAATGACATTGGATTATTTTTTTCAACAAAAAATTATATGACATTTCTGTCCATGGTAAATGTAAGCCCACCTCGGACTGTAACAGCTGGTTTTTCCCCTTCAAGCAGTCTCTTATACCTACTGGGAGAAAGTCTTTCCAACTCCTCCATGCAGAATTCTCTCAGCTGTTTGAGGGGTGTCTTGTTTGCACCGTTCATTTCAAATACCCCCATAGCATCTCAGTGGGATTTAGATCCAAGCTTTGACTTGGCCATTCTAGAGCCTTCCATTTCTTTCCTTTCAAGTTATTCTTTGTTGAATTTACTGGTATGTTTAAGGTCATTGTAATGTTCTAAGGTCCACTGTCAGCTAGGCTTCAATTTTCTAACAGCTGGTCTCACATTATCCTCAAGTTCCCTATTGGTACAATGGAAACTTCATATTGCATTCTGTGATGGTAAGTAGCCCAGATTGTAACATTTCCACCACCATGTTTTACAGTTGCTATCAGGTTCTTCTGGCCAAATGCTGTCTTTGGGTTCCACTAAACATGTATTCTGGTACTGTGACCAAATAACTCTATGTTTGCCCTATCTGTCCAGAGCACACTCTTCCAGATGTTCTAGGTGTTCATCTACAAACCTTAGGTTTGCTCTGATGTTCTTGATGTACATCAAAGGTATCCCACTGGCCTACAATGTAGATCTAATTTGTCTAATTTGGATTATATGGAGCAGCAGCTTACAGTATATTTTTTGGAATCTTCGCCATAATGATGTAAAGTGAACACAACACATATTGGTTATTGTCAAAAAGGCTCAGCCATGCCTTTACCTCTTTAGATGTCTGCAAGAGGCCCGGGTGTCGGCACCCGTATTTCACAACTTGTACAGGAGCACAATGGAGTACATTCTTATCAGCTGAATAACATCTTGGTAAGGCACCTGCTCAGCCCAGGGTCTCAGGATACTGCAGTGGGTGCTGTAGTTGTCACAAATTACTACTGGACTACAGTTCTTCCTTGTTCAGGATATATACAACACATGCTGCCTGATTAGAGATGTCAGCCTTCTTGCTCAGTCATATTTTCTCCTGCCTTCATTTGAACAGTTAATGAGAGTCAAGATGAGTTTTTATTATCTCGAGCGGCTACAAATATAACTGAAAAATGGAGAAAGCAATAATGTTGGGCTAGGGCAGGGGTAGGTAATGTCGGTCCTTGAGAGCCACAGTGCCTGCAGGTTTTTTGTTCTAACCCAGTTTCTTAATGAGCAGTCAATTATTGCTAATGAAGCAGTTATTGCTTAAGTGATAGTTTGATGCTTCATTTTAGTGATCTAGCTTGTTAAGTTTCCCCTCCCTTAATTGCTTATTTCAATCTTAAACAGCTGCATTCGGTGTTTTAATGGTTCCTTACTAGCAATAAAATGTAAATGATAAAGCGGCCAGCAGTTCTCCATCTAGCTTGTTTCTATGTGTGTTCATCATGCACTTTTTGATATGATTTAATAAAACACTTAATAGAAAAATGTGACAGACTGAGAATTATCAGTTTTAGGCTTCACATCATTTGGATGATACCCTTGGAAAGGAAAAAATCTACAAAATAAGAACCTAACATTGTAGACTAACAAGCCATAAAATTAAACAAGGTCTGAGACTGGCAATCATTGGTTTCTAATGAAGCAATTGGGTTGGAACAAAAACCTGAAGCCACTGTGGCTCTCCAGGACTGCCTACCTCTGGGCTAGGGTCAGGAGGCTATAACAAGTAAGCTAAAAGCAATTGTCAGTGCCCAAAGCACAAAACAAATAATCAAAACAAAAAAAACAAGAAAAAGATCTTAATACTAAGGCCAGGTTTATACTTCACGCGATGCAACGCATACTCCAGCGGGTGCTCCTGCTACGCAAGCGTTTTACTGTTTATACTTCCACGTGTACTTTACGTAAATCTGGAAGTATCCACCAGGTGGCAGTGTGAGATGTTATCACATTGAGAACAGGTTCGGCTTCTCTGTGTTGTGAATTGACTGGAACACCCGTTAAATTCCGATGACACCATACCGCAATATTTCTGAAAAGGATGTTTAATGATTAAATCCATCAATCCAGGGATGTGTCCATTCCAGTAAGCATTGAGCACGAGACAGAAACAATCCCTATACAGGACATCAGCTCATGACAAGGTGAATACAAGCACTCACGTACACTGGTGTCATTTTAGTGTCACCAAATCTGCATATCTTTGGAAGGAAACCAGAGCACACTGTGGAAACCCAGCAGGAAAACATGTAAACTCCAAGCAGGGAATACCAGCGACATGACTCCCTGCGAGACAGCAGCACTACCGCTCCGCCACTGTGTCACCCCCATGTGTGTAATTATTAGCAGTATTCATTATTTAAACGAAATTAATGATTTATCTGTAAAATGTAATATACATACTTTAATACATCTCAACAGGTTTGACCACCCTAACCCACTCTCACCTCGGAGTACTGCACCCTCCACCCATCCTTCTGCTGACACCAGCATAGGAGAGAGTTTCCCCCCACCCTTAATTACAGCAGCCCAGGTAAGCAGAGAGCTGAGGAGACTTCATGCCAGCAAAGCAGTGGGTCCAGATGGAGTATCGCCACGACTGCTGAAGGTCTGTGCATTGGAGCTGGGGAGACCTCTTCAGTGCATCTTCAATCTGAGCCTGGAACAGGGGAGAGTCCCGAGGCTTTGGAAAACATCTTGCATCACCCCAGTCCCAAAGGAATCACGTCCTAGTGAGCTGAATGACTTCCAGCCTGTCACTCTGACGTCACATGTGATGAAGACCATGGAGCGGCTTCTGCTTCACCACCTGAGGCCACAGGTCCACCACACCCTCGACCCTCTGCAGTTCGCATACCAGGAGAAGGTGGGAGCGGAGGATGCCATCATCTACATGCTACACCGATCACTCTCCCACTTGGAGAGAGGCAGTGGTGCAGTAAGAATTATGTTTCTGGACTTCTCTAGCGCCTTCAACACCATCCAACTTCTGCTCCTTAGGGACAAGCTGAAGAGAGATGGGAGTAGATTCATACCTGGTGGCATGGATCGTGGACTATCTTACAGACAGACCTCAGTATGTGCGTCTCAAGAACTGCAGGTCTGACATTGTGGTGAGCAACACAAAAGGGGCACAGGGGACTGTACTTTCTCTGGTCCTGTTCAGCCTATATACATCGGACTTCCAATATAAGTTGGAGTCCTGCCATATGCAAAAGTTCGCTGACGACACGGCTATCGTGGGCTGCATCAGGAGTGGGCAGGAGGAGGAGTATAGGAACCTAATCAAGGACTTTGTTAAATGGTGCGACTGAAACCACCTACACCTGAACACCAGCAAAACCAAGGAGCTGGTGGTGGATTTTAGGAGGCCCAGGCCCCTCATGGACCCCGTGATCATCAGAGGTGACTGTGTGCAGAGGGTGCAGACCTATGCACCTGGGAGTGCAGCTGGATGATAAATTGGACTGGACTGCTAATACTGATGCTCTGTGAAAGAGAGGACAGAGCCGACTATACTTCCTTAGTAGGCTGGCGTCCTTCAACATCTGCAATAAGATGCTGCAGATGTTCTATCAGACGGTTGTGGCGAGCGCCCTCTTCTATGCAGTGGTGTGCTGGGGAGGCAGCATAAAGAAGAAGGACGCCTCACACCTGGACAAACTGGTGAGGAAGGCAGGCTCTATTGTTGGCATGGAGCTGGACAGTTTAACATCTGTGGCAGAGCAATGGGCACTGAGCAGGCTCCTATCAATTATGGAGAATCCACTGCATCCACTGAACAGTGTCATCTCCAGACAGAGGAGCAGCTTCAGCGACAGACTGCTGTCAATGTCCTGCTCCACCGACAGACTGAGGAGATCGTTCCTCCCCCACACTATGCGACTCTTCAATTCCACCCAGGGGGGTAAATGTTAACATTATTCAAAGTTATTGTCTGTTTTACCTGCCTTTTTTATCACTCTTTAATTTAATATTGTTTCTTTATCTGTATGCTGCTGCTGGAGTATGTGAATTTCCCCTTGGGATTAATAAAGTATCTATCTATCTATCTAAGAAAGTGATATCAAGTATAAATCTAAGGATTCTAAATGTGCAGAGAGCTGGAATATGATAAATTTAATGTGTTCAGTGTGGCGATTGCTGCTGTCATGTAAGGAGGAAGCCCCAGAAAAAAAAGATGACACAAAAGATGGTATGTGAGACTTTTAAAACGTGTCGTGTCATTACGATCGGGAATATGCGACGCTTAAATATAATAGCACCACGAATGCATCTGTAGGTCTGCATTTTGCTTCACCACATCAAACCATTCATCAAACATTGAAGCGCGCACCTCGATCCCATAGGATCCTCAAAGCAGCTTTCTGTCACATGTAGATAGTAAACAGAGACTCTGATGTCACATTCCAACTTTATCACACTGCGCCCCCGACTTTTTACTGGTACTGCAACTCGCGCATGCGTCGCGTTAATTTCTGAGGGCCTGCTCAGAGGACGCGTCAAATGAACGCTGGGAACGTGTGGCAGCCATGATGCGTGCGCGTACGCATTCTGAGTGTGAAGTATAAACGAGCTCTAAGTCTCTTAGCCTTTAACTATTACTGACTTCAGTGGAATTTTTTCATTTTTAGAAATTATCAATTGCTCAGATGTTCACCGATTTAAACAAATGGCACAATGATGAGATGAACCACAACTATGCCTAATCACGTGGCCAATGTACCCTCTAATTTTTTGTACTGATGAGCGGATAAGAATAACACATGAGTTGGTACTTAACATTTTTTTACATTTTGCTATCTTTTGTAACATTGTTCATCTACTTTTTTTTTTATTGCTATATCTGCTGACATCACCTCAGTAGCATTTTGTTTGCCAAATTATGTAATTTTTAAAACCAATTTAACCCCCATTTGAGTTTTCAGCGGCGTGAAGTATCACTGTAAGAGTGTCGTCTTCCATGTAGTGTCGGATCACTGTGTATTACCAAAGGGTGAAAGGTGGGAAAACAGACGCGTGGCAGTACACAAGTACAATAAATAGAGGGAACATACAGTAGCACATGGCTAGCAATGGATGCAGTTGCTATAAACATTAGTGCTTCTACAATCTAAAGACAACACAGAAATGTGGTGAAAACCCATCCCAGATGGCTCCGAGGTGATGTCACCATCATAATGATAAAATAAAACAAAAATGTAACAACAATGCTTCAAAACGTCTAAACAACAAAACACAGTTCACTTGAAAAGCAAAATTAATGCAGACAGTATGCCTTTTATAGTTTATTAAACTTAATGGATCAGCAACTGAGATTTTTTTCCCACACAAATGGAGCCTTTCTTATCATTAACATGAAAAATTCTTTAATCCAGTCTGATGACCCTTTTAAGAATATGAAAAAAAATAGATTACTTATTGATATATTAAAGAAGAGTGAAATAAGTAACTATGTTTTATATTGCAAGGAAAGAAATATGAAATTTCTATTGATAGAAGGCATTAGAGGAATTAAGAAATGTGTACTTAGAGTGTCATAATTTCCCATTGAAAACATTGACAGGATGTGTTTATACTCAAGTCTTTTTAATTTAATTTATTTATGTATTTATTCATTTATTTTTTCGGAATCCTGTTAAATATTGCATTCAAATACAATGAAAGAAAATTGGAAATATTTTTTTTATATACTTTATTAATCACTAAGGGGAAATGGCCTTTTCACATGAGCTGTACGGTGCCTCTGGAAAAATTTTCAGGCTTAGGGCTTTGCTCAAGGGCCCAACAGAATAGGATCCCTTCTGGCAGTAACAGGATTTGAACCAGCAACTTTCCAGATACCAGTGCAGACCCTTCGCCTAAGAGCTACCACTCCCATTACTTTAGTAAAAATCCATACAATTATTATTTTAAATAAACAAACAGTGATGTCCTCTTCTATAAAGGCTACAGATTTCACATGTGTCACTGTCACATTCACAATGAAGAAGCATATGTAATGTGAATTATAATAAGAGATTGACTTCTAATACATTTGAGAACTAAGAGAAAAATATTTTACTTGAAGGCAGATCTTAAATTCAAATGCTTGTACATATCTGAGCACATTCCATTTTTGTTCATGAGAGTGCTGTCTTGAAGTGGCTTCCTTAAGAATATTTCAGTAAAAATATGTTTAGGATGCTGTATGCATCTGAGTCACAAAAACTATGGTGTTTTGCATGTTTTAAGCATACAGCTGGATGACTTGTTGGGTGGATTGTGTGCCACGAGTAATATGAAGTCTTTTCATGGATGTTTCTGACATTGGTCCAGCGTTGGTCACCACAGAGGTCTATTCAGTCAGTAACTTTGTTGTCTCTGTTCTGCATGATTAAGATGAGGTAAATAATACATTGAAAAAATATTATTTTTGGGTGGAGTATTCATTTAAGTTAGTTTAAGGTCTATTCATCTATGTTTCTAATTTTTTTAACCAAATTCATTGTAAAGAGCTACATGAAGTCAATCCCAGCAACAGTAGAATGTGGTATTGATGTGGATTTATTTTTGTAATTTTTGTGCATTTTGCCATCTTTTGTAACATTGTTCATTTATTTCTTTTTTTAATTGCTATACCTGCTGACATCACCTCAATAACACTTTGTTTGCCAGACTAAGCAATTTTGGGCTATTGTTATCACAGTTCCCTTCACAGTAAGTACACCCTAGGAAGTGTTTTGTCTTTTCTAACATGTATAGATATATCAAGATTTTATCTTAATTTAAACAGAATCCATATATAGGTGTTATAATATAACAAACAAGATGCACAGTTTAGATAGATAGATAGATAGATAGATAGATAGATAGATAGATAGATAGATAGATAGATAGATAGATAGATATGAAAGGCACTATATTATAGATAGATAGATAGATAGATAGATAGATAGATAGATAGATAGATAGATAGATAGATAGATAGATAGATAGATAGATAGATAGATAGATAGATAGATAGATAGATAGATAGATAGATAGATATGAAAGGCACTATATTATAGATAGATAGATAGATAGATAGATAGATAGATAGATAGATAGATAGATAGATAGATATCTTATATAGCACTATCTATCTATCTATCTATCTATCTATCTATCTATCTATCTATCTATCTATCTATCTATCTATCTATCTATCTATCTATCTGTCACCAGGAAGAAATTAGACTTTTTACAGAAGCCCTTTAAATAAATAAATACATACATACATACATACATACATAAATAGGTAGATAGGTAAGTGAATAAATAAATAAATATAAACACAAACGTTTGCTGGAACACACAACAACAACAACATTTATTTATATAGCACATTTTCATACAAATAATGTAGGTCAAAGTGCTTTACATGATGAAGAAAAGAAAAAAAAGACAAAGCAAGAATTAAAATAAGACAACACTAAATAACATAGAATAAGAGTAAGGTCTGATGGCCAGGGAGGACAGAAAAAACAAAAAAAAAAAACTCCAGACGGCTGAGACCGCCCAGTCCCCTCTGGGTATTCTACCTAACATAAATGAACAGTCCTCTTTGTATTTAGGGTTCTCATGGAAGGACTTGATGATGATGGGCATGTAGACTTCTGGCTTTTAATCCATCAATGTAAGAACATCATGGTGCTTTGATTAGATGGTGGTGGTGCAGGTTGCCACCACAGAAAACCGGGGAAAAAAAAACAGAAGAGAGAGTAGGGGTTAATATGGATTTTGGAGTCACCATGAATAGTTATGATAATTAATTGAATATACAGAGCATCTGGATTAAACTAAAATGAAGTTATCAGAAAGCCATGTTAAAGTAATGTGTTTTCAGTAGTTTTTTAAAGTGCTCCACTGTATTAGCCTGGCGAATTCCTACTGGCAGGCTATTCCAGATTTAGGTGCATAACAGCAGAAGGCCGCCTCACCACTTCTTTTAAGTTTAGCTCTTGGAATTCTAAGCAGACACTCATTTGAAGATCTAAGGTTACGATTTAGAATATAAGATGTCAGACATTCCGATATATAAGATGGAGCGAGATTATTTAAGGCTTTGTAAACCATAAGCTGTATTTTAAAGTCAGTTCTGAATGACACAGGTAACCAGTGTAGTGACATCAAAACTGGAGAGATGTACTCGGATTTTCTTTTCCTAGTTAGGATTCTAGCAGCTGCATTCTGCACTCGTTGCAAACGATTTATGTCTATTTTGGGTCGTCCTGAGAGGAGTGCGTTACAGTAATCTAGTCGACTGAAAATGATATAAGAGGTCTAACTTTTGCTATATTTCTTAAGTGAAAAAATGCTGTCCCAGTGATCTGATAAATATGCGATTTAAAATTCATGTCACAGTCAACAGTTACCCCTAATTCTTTACCTCCGTCTTGACTTTTAATCCTAATGCATCAAGTTTATTTCTAATAACCTCATTATATCCATTATTGCTAATCACTAAAATTTCTGTTTTCTCTTTATTTAGCTTGAGAAAATTACTATTCATCCACTTAGAAACACAAGTAAGACATTGTTTTAGTGAAACAACAGAGTTGGGGTCATCAGGAGCTATTGAGAAGTACAGCTGTGTGTCATCAGCATAGCTGTGGTAGCTCACGTTATGCCCCGAGATAATCTGACCTAACAGAAGCATGTAGATCGAAAAGAGCAGCAGACCCAGGATAGAGTCTTGCGGAACACCATATAGAATATCATGTGTCTTTGAGTTATAATTACCACAACTAACAAAGAATTTTCTACCTGCCAGGTAGGATTCAAACTGTGAAATTCAAATTGTGAATTTCCCATTGGGATTAATAAAGTATCTATCTATCTATCTATCTATCTATCTATCTATCTATCTATCTATCTATCTATCTATCTATCTATCTATCTATCTATCTATCTATCTATCTATCTATCTATCTATCTATCTATCTAACCAATTTAAGACACTGCCAGAGAAGCCCACCCATTGACTAAGGCGATTTCTAAGAATATTGTGATCGATGGTGTCAAATGCAGCACTCAGATCTAAGAGGATGAGAACAGATAAATGGCCTCTGTCTGCATTTACCCGCAAGTCACTTACTACTTTAAGGAGTGCAGTTTCTGTGCTGTGATTTGTTCTGAAACCCGACTGAAACTTATCCAGAAAAGCATGTTTATTGAGGTGGTCATTTAGCTGCATAATGACTGCCTTCTCTAGAATTTTGCTTATGAAAGGCAGGTTAGAGATGGGTCTAAAATTTTCAAAAGCAGAGGGGTATAGATTATTTTTCTTGAGTAGGAGTTTAACTACAGCAGTCTTAAGACAGTCCACACAATGACTATAAATTTTAAAAGAAAGAAGACATGTTGTTGGTATAGAGGCCCCCCCCCCCCCCAGTAGTGTTTTCTGACCCACTTCTGCTGAATGATTTGTTGGCTGAAAGTCCTCAGTGTTGATGTGTCACAGAGAGGATGTGCAGCATTGCTCATAATGGCACTCAGTTTTAATTCTTCCCTTTGCTTCAACCCCCAGGGGGTCCAGAGTGTGTCCCATAACTAAGCCTGCCCTTTTAATTAATTTGTTGATTTGGCGGGCCTCACTTGAAGTGATGTTACCAGCCCAGCACACCACAGTGTATAAAATTTCATAGGCCATCACAGAGTTGTAGAAGATGTGAAGGATGTCACTTCCCACATTAAAGGAGTGAAGTCTCCTAAGGAAGAAGAGCCTCCTCTACCCTTTCTTATAGAGTTCCTCTTTGTTCATCTCTGACTCTGGTCACATTGGTAAAGGTGCCATTGCATCTGGCATCACAAATTATCCCATTATCCTAATCTATAAATATATATAAAATGCAAATTTGATTGACTCATTCACTTATTCATTCACACACTCATGAACAAAAATGTTATTTTCCATTTAGTAAAAAACTCTGTTAAGAGAGGAACTTTCAATATATATCAATATTTAGGGGTACCCCGGCACAATAGAAAAACTAAATACCCCAAAATCTCCAAAATGCCTTGTTGAATTTGAATGAAATTTGGTGACACTATAGAATTAGGTAAATATGCCAGCATTTCTAGATATTTGTTGGTAATAAAGATGTAACGAGTTTGGTGTTCTTAATCAGCACGTCAAATGAATACCACAAGCAGAGCATTGCCACTGTACAAGCTGATGTTGTAATCACACGGAGAAATGGGGCTGGATGCTAGTAAAAGGGGGCATCTGCCTTGCACAGGAAAAAGGGACGAGGTGGTGGGCTTCATGGAAAATATGACGTGAAGTGGAGAAAGAAATGTTAGGTGAAACTCAAAGGAGATTGGTTAGCAAGTGGCTTCTTTGTGTGTTCCCTAAGTTACTGGCCTCTTCTTACTCATCTCAATGCAGTATAAAATGCATTCCAAATTCAAGCCAGATTGGGTTGTCGAGCACTCATATATACATAAACTTCAATGAATGATGGGTTATGGAGGGGCTTTGTGGTATAATACATGCAATATTGTGAAGTAACTGGAGTGTCCTCTTGCAGGTCAGATCACGATGTGCAGCACGCTATGCTCCAGTTCGCAAAGCACAAATAAAGAATTGCCAGTACAGCAGACCAGCCCACTTCAACCCCTGTGTGAAACACAACCCAGGAGTGACTCCATGCCATAATAAGTTTAAACAGTTGGGCAGCTCACTAAAAATGTCCTCCATGAACAGAACATAGAGGAGGTGGACATTGAACATAGTTCATAATATTATTTCTTTTTGCCTGTTCTTTTCTGTACAGTGCTTAAAACATGAAGTTCATTAAATGGGACACATAAATATGCAGCTTGTAAACATCAGTTCTGTATATAATACGTTAAAGGAAACCATAAATAGGTGTAAACTGCTTTTGAGCTAAGATTTCCTCCGGATGCTCCGATTTCCTCCCACAGTCCAAAGGCATTCAGGTTAGGCAGACTGGCGATGATAAATTGGCCAAGTTGTGTACGTGGGTGTTCATTCTACGATGCACTGTCCAGGGATTGTTCCTGCCTTGTGCCCTATGCTTGCTGCGTTAGACTTTAGTTCCCCTGCTCCTGTGCTCAGAATTGAACAGGCTTAGAAAATGGTATAGTGTAGTATGTTCAAGAGTAAGGAATTCCAGTGAACTAATAATATTAGTCCCTGAGTGGGAATAACATTCTATACCGAAAAGTATGCAAATATTGTATACAGAAAAGTACTTGTCTCCTTACATAGTATTTCTGATACCTTTGGCAGTATAGTTGAGACTCATTGTCTTAGGAAGTTTCCCGGGTGAAGCTGAGCAACACAGCCACTCGTAGTTTGAAATTCATGGGAGAGGCACTCTTAGTGGCTCCCTAGTTGTCCTCCATACATATATGGTCTGTAAATTCCCAGCAAAATCCCTTTGCTGCCCCCTGTTACTCTGTGAAATTCTTCAATCGTTCTGTCAAGTCCCCTTGAGATCCGCTCACGTTTGTATCCACATAATAATCCCTTTAAGGACTTGTGCCTCCTAGTGACTGTTTACTTACTCTAACAATCTGAGGGTTTCTCTCGTTACATTTGCAGATTCCTCTTCCCAGATATGGTGTATTCCAAGCCTACTGCCTGTTAAGAATCTGGCCTATGCCTGTAGCTCCTTGGAAGCCAGGCAGTATATATATATAGAATATAACACATACTTAAAGTTAACATAGTAAATGTGTTTTTTGTTTTCCTTTTTTTTAGCAAACAATTCTGCAGCTTTTTCACACTCTTCATCATGAATATTTCAGCTTTTGGTAAGTAGTGTTGCAAAATAATTCTTTTGCACTGATATCAAATTACTTTATATCCATAATCCGCCAGCTTGTTACGCCTTGTGTGTCAGGAGTGGAATAAGGTTATTTATTTACAAGAGTCCACTTTGGCTGAGGAAACTGACAGCTGAGTATCCCTCAGTGTAATAACCACTTCCCCTAGCTCTGCCCATGCATTCATGCGTGTTTTGAACAGAGTTTCCAATTTGCACAAACTAGATTTAGAAAAATGTTTGCACCAGAGATTTCTGAAAGTACACGGTGCAGGTCAGTGTGAGAGCAAAGTTTTACAAGCAAACTAGAAGCACCATTTCTGCAAAGCTGCCTAGGTCATAAAAATGTGAATGTGGTTGTGGATGGTGCTGAGCTTTGCCAGTTATACGGTGTGATTCGCATATTCAAGAGCCTTGTCTTTTGAGGGAGTCCTGTTATAAATAATATTTCTACACAGATTATTTTTTAAACGAGCAGTTACTTGAGGGTGGCGCAGTGCTAGCGCTACTGCCTCATAGTAAGGACACCTGGGTTTGCTTCCTGGTTCCTCCCTGCGTGGAGTTTGCATGTTCTCCCCGTGTCTGAGTGGGTTTCTTCCAGGTGCTCCGGTTTTCTCCCACAGTCCAAAGACATGCAGGTTAGGTGCATTGGCGATCCTAAATTGTCCCTGGTGTGTGTGTGTGCCCTGCGGTGGGCTGGCGCCCTGTCCGGCGATTTGTTCCTGCCTTGTGCCTGGTGTTGGCTGGGATTGGCTCCAGCAGACCCCCGTGACCCTGTGTTAGGATATAGCGGGATGGATAATGACTAACTGACTGACTGAGCAGTTACTTGAAATAGCGTAGTCGGTAAGATAATTTGGTATTATATATATAAAGAGAATCAAAAAAAAAATTGAGGTGTTTAAAAAATAAAGCCAAGAAAAAGAAATTGTTGTTAATCTGACAACTAATTTACCATCATTTACTGGGACTTTGACTTCTATCGTGTTCCAAGGTTTAGCACAGCTAATCTAAAAACAGGTAATCCAAATGCTATATAGACAGAACAATAAAGTGGGTTGCCTGTATTTGATTAAAAAGATCACAGCTCAGGAAAATGCCTATTATCCTTGAATCTAATGGACTGGACTGAATCTAGCGAAAAAAAAGAAAGTTCAATCAGTAAACTGAAAGTAACCTGACTGTTCATTGCAATGCGATGTACTCTATGCATACATTCAGTCTGTACCAAGCTCTCCTGTAGTACTTGGCAACATGTTTTTGAAATCCAGCATTTCACTTTAGCTGAGTGCTTGAGCTGAATCTCTTCCATCATAGCCCCTTATGAAAGGGCACTTCGACAGGGTCTTAGTTGACTATACTGCAATACTTATTTTTGACAGTCACTGGGGAACAATTTTGAACAAATGTTTTGTTGACTTCAATTTTTAAGCTTATTTACACTAAAATAGGTATGCTGATTCTGAAAGTTCAGTTAGTTTTCTTCTATCACGTCAGGTTTTTTCTCTACCGCTTATATTAGTGCGATTACTGTAGCATGGATTTGTATAGGCTATTCATTTACACGCAAGACAGTGTGGTCAGAGGTTGTGCGCTGCTCTACGTTGTGAATAAGCAAAATCTATTTTTCTACTTACACACATATTTCCTTTCTTTCAGATCATCTCTGGCTCTGCCGTTTCTCATCGTAAGTGCCTAAAACAACCCTGATTCATTTTGTTATATCTGTGGCAGTTTCACCATTCCCAGTCAAAGGGCGAACATCAGCACATTTGTAGAGCAAGCATATTTGACATATTTCAAAGTTAAACTTGGTGATCAAGATAAGTCTTGGGCCCCTCATAAGGTGTGCAAACAGTGTGTTGAGGGTTTACGGATAGATAGATAGATAGATAGATAGATAGATAGATAGATAGATAGATAGATAGATAGATAGATAGATAGATAGATAGATAGATAGATAGATAGATAGATAGATAGATAGATAGATAGATACTTTATTAATCCCAATGGGCAATTCACATTCTCCAGCAGCAGCATACTGATACAATAAACAATATTAAATTAAAGATTGATAATAATGCAGGTAAAAAACAGACAATAACTTTGTATGATGTTTAATGTTAACGTTTACCCCCTGGGTGGAATTGAAGAGTCGCATAGTTTGGGGGAGGAACGATCTCCTCAATCTGTCAGTGGAGCAGGACAGTGACAGCAGTCTGTCGCTGAAGCTGCTCCTCTGTCTGGAGATGATCCTGTTTAGTGGATGCAGTGGATTCTCCATAATTGATAGGAGCCTGCTGAGCGCCCATCACTCTGCCACAGATGTTAAACTGTCCAGCTCCATGCCAATAATAGAGCCTGCCTTCCTCACCAGTTTGTCCAGGCGTGAGGCGTCTTTCTTCTTAATGCTGCCTCCCCAGCACACCACCGCGTAGAAGAGGGCGCTCGCCACAACTGTCTGATAGAACATCTGCAGCATCTTATTGCAGATGTTGAAGGACGCCAGCCTTCTAAGGAAGTATAGTCGGCTCTGTCCTTTCTTGCACAGAGCATCAGTATTGGCAGTCCAGTCTAATTTATCATCCAGCTGCACTCCCAGGTATTTATAGGTCTGCACCATCTGCACACCGTCACCTTTGATGATCACGGGGTCCATGAGGGGTCTGGACCTCCTAAAATCCACCACCAGCTCCTTGGTTTTGCTGGTGTTCAGGTGTAGGTGGTTTGAGTCGCACCATTTAACAAAGTCCTTGATTAGGTCCCTATACTCCTCCTCCAGCCCATTCCTGATGCAGCCCACGATAGCAGTGTCGTCAGTGAACTTTTGCACGTGGCAGGACTCCGAGTTGTATTGGAAGTCCGATGTATATAGGCTGAACAGGACCGGAGAAAGTACAGTCCCCTGTGGCGCTCCTGTGTTGCTGACCGCAATGTCAGACGTGCAGTTCCCAAGACGCACATGTGGACAAATGGAACACGTGATAAGATGCCATTTGGTATACCTATGGTTTGGCGGGAGCCAGGAGATCATTTCAGTGACTGTTACTTTTGTATAGTGAAAACTTCAAGAT
The DNA here is from genome assembly GCF_900747795.2 of Erpetoichthys calabaricus. Classification (NCBI taxonomy): domain Eukaryota; kingdom Metazoa; phylum Chordata; class Cladistia; order Polypteriformes; family Polypteridae; genus Erpetoichthys; species Erpetoichthys calabaricus. Next base: position 297,805,717 of record NC_041397.2, on the reverse strand, counting down.
ATAACAAGAAAAATAAATGTAACATAGAGTATCCTAGTCTACCATCGGCTATAAGCCCAGTGGCTCATTCAGATGAAATCCCAGTGCCGGTTTTCGTTACACTACCCCCTCTTGAAGAACATGATTATGGTGATGAACTAGGTGACAACAGTGATGAAGAGTTTGAAATTGAAGAGGACTCTGTTCATAAGGGATTTGATCAGCACGAGTTGAGTGATTTGGCACGTGATTTGGGACTATCGAGGAAGGCTTCAGAACTCCTAGCATCAAGACTGCGTGAGAAAAACTTACTTGACAAAGGAACGAAGGTATTGTACTTTCGAACCAGAGAAATTGCATTTCTGTAGTACTTTAGAACTGACAGTGGCTTTGTGTATTGTCATAACATACCTGGTTTAATGGAGGAATTGGGAATTCCAATCTATAACTCAACTGAATGGCAACTATTCATCGATAGCTCAAGGTGGAGCTTAAAGTGTGTCCTCCTTCACAATGGCAATATATTTGGGTCAGTCCCAATTGGCCATTCAGTTTCTGTTTGTGAAGAATATGCAGACAAAAAGAGAGTCATTGAGTTGTTGCAATATCACCAACACAATTGGGTCATCAGTGTTGACCTTAAAATGGCATGCTTCCTTCTTGGTCAGCAATGCGGATACACCAAGTATCCCTGTTATCTGTACATGTGGGACAATAGAGCTCGTGAGAGGCATTGGGTGGAAAGGTATTAGCCTCCAAGATTTGCCCTAAAACCAGGTGATCCAAACATTCTATATGAGCCACTTGTTGATAGAAAGAATATTATATTCCTGCCTCTGCACATGAAACTGGGTCTGATGAAGCAGTTCATTAAAGCTTTGCCAACTGAAGGAGACTGTTTCAAGTAGCTTATTTTGGCATTTCCTAGCCTGTCATTTGAAAAAATAAAGGCCGGTGTGTTTGATAGTTCACAGATTCGGCAGCTCATCAAAGATGAACATTTCATCAGGACAATGTCAGAAGTCGAAAAGAATGCTTGTTTATCATTCAAAGCCTTATCATTCAATGTCAAGGACTTTCTTGGAAACACACGAGCAAATAATTACACAGAAATTGTCCAGAAACTCTTGGAGAGCTACAAAATGCTTGGTTGCAATATGAGCATCAAGGTGCATTTTCTGCATAGCCATCTTTCTAACTTCCCGAAAAACCTTGGTGCAGTCATCTTTTTCCATATTACTCTCATTGCACCACTCGGAGTATTTATATCACTGTATCTGAGTGTCGAATCACAGCTGATTGGAAAGAGAATTATTGGTATACAGCATCAAGCACACGCTGCCTCAGCCATGCTGTCTATTTGAACTGCTCTCACATGGCAAACGCTTTCCTGTATGGACCTCGTGGTTCAGAAACAGTTTCATCTGAAGAACTACAAACACGCTCAATCAGTCCATCAAGTGCACCTTGTAGAACTGTTTGTACTTATAAGTACAATTACCTCACTGTAAATTTGCTATGCAGTTATAATATTGCACAACCTGAGTCACTTTATAAAACGTGTATTTACATATGAAAACAATATCATTTTTAAGATGAAATGCAGCAAAATATGTTTAGTATATTATACAGATAATAATAATAATTAAACATGTAAGGACATGGTGGACAGTGGTAGCCATGAGCTGGTGCCCCAATTGTTCCTGCCTCGTGCTGTATTCTTGCTGGTGCTGACGCGACACTGGAAGGATAGATGGATAGAATAATTAAACACGTACTACGAAGATATTTCAATGTTCCTTAAAGGTTTTGAAGAATCGGCATTCTAAGTTTACAGATGGCTTAACGTCTATTACAGAGCTGATTGTGAGGTGATTGGGTATTTGGAGAAAGAAAAGTAAGGACAGGAATTGGGGGTTAGTATGTTTGAAAGAGACAGTACTGCAGCAATAAAGTATTTCATCAAAGGTCGCGCATGGCGCAGCAAGCATCTTGCGTGAGACATGAACAAGCACTGCGCCAACGTGTTCCCATGTTTAATAACATGCTTTAACTCATATCATCATGAAAATTATATCATGTATACACCTCACTATTTTAATTATTCAGAGAGCTGTAATATTATGAATGTAATGGATTATGCATCCTGTCAGAGGAAGAGAAAGCCCGGAAGCATGTAGTGATTCACACACATAGAGCACATAGAAGATCAAATACAAAACAAAGCATTTAACATACTACTTTAGTTACGATGGGATTTGAGAAACTAGTAAATTAATGAAAAAATAAACTAAATGATTAAAGTGGAAATTTAGTGTGCCTTTTTTTTTTCTCTGTACCTTTATAAGCTTTCATATGACACTCAGATGGTGGGCTATGACTCACCTTTTCGTGGCAACTTTGATATCTGACAACTTCTTTTTAATTTCGGGCACTGTGCGACTTTGTGAACTTCAGCTTTCGAGTATCTCCGACACGCTATGTCACTCGATCAACTTCCTTTTGTTGCTTATATAACTGTTTAAACCAACAAATAGTACATTTTTCCTTGCCTCCACTTGGTATTCGCTGAAATTCTTCTGTTTTCCCACAGATTTATGCATCTGGAGTTTTTTGTGCATATGAACATTTCTGCTTTTGTGCTTACGCTATGTTATAGCGTGAATTCTACGCACGGTGTTATGCATGAAGCCCCAGGACAGATGCAGCATTGGAAAACCTTAAAGTGAGACATTTTAGATGTAAAAAATTAATAGACCTCTCCAGGCTAAGATTTATTTAGCAAGAGAGGAGAACAATGTATAGTCAAGTTCTTTGGATAAGATAACCGTACAACAAATGAAGTTTCTAATGTGTTTTTCAATACAATGTGGATCTGTAGTCCTGTTGTCTGGTTCAGTAATGCAAACAATCCTCATATCTGGCCATAAAACTCTTGTCTCTATTCAAACCATGTTGTAATGTGTTAAATTTTAGCATGAGTTTAACTTCCCATTATCTTCTCTCTTGCTGTGTTCTGAAGTTGCCCATAAGCACTGTGACTATAAAGTCCCTCTCACAGTGTCCATGGCTGTTGAAGTGCGCTGCTACAGGAAACATCTCTGTTGCCATGTTTAATGTGGAACCTGTGGAAGTTCATTCTGTTGGCGGAGTGTTTGTCCAGTTTCTCCCACATAGAGTGCAGTTTCAGGACATGTCATACAGAGAATGAGGTAGACCACATTAGATGATCTGCAGGAAAATGATCCCTTTATGCAATGTTCTAGTTGGCAGTGTGGTAGAACTACACAATCTATACTAATAAAAGGCAAAGCCCTCACTGACTGACTGACTGACTGACTGACTGACTCACTCACTCACTCATCACTAATTCTCCAACTTCCCGTGTAGGTAGAAGGCTGAAATTTGGCAGGCTCATTCCTTACAGCTTACTTACAAAAGTTAGGCAGGTTTCATTTCGAAATTCTACTCGTAATGGTCATAACTGGAACCTGTTTTTTGTCCATATACTCTAATGGAGGAGGCGGAGTCACGTATCGTGTCATCACGCCTCCTACGTAATCACGTGAACTGAAAACAAGGAAGAGATTTACAGCACGAGTCAAACGCGGGAACGAAGGTAAATGACGTTAATTGTTGAGTGTCTTTTAATACTGTGTAAGCATACATATTAACACATGTGCAATTAAACGTGTGCATTTACGGGGTGATTTCTCAGGCTTAAAAGCTCGCCTTTTATTAAAAAGATCAATGCAAACTGTTTTCATTCTGAAGGGCACAAACCACGTTGGATTTCAGCTGTTAAACAAGCAAAAATGTCTGTACACCAGATAAATAAGCGCAATATATTATCAGTTGTATTGTATGCTTACAATACATATAGAAATGTGTCAATCGTTAACTAATAGTATGGGATGGTGTTTTTCGACTCGCGCCTTGATTTAAACGATTGCATGTCTTGGTGGGTTTGCGTAGCTTATTGTCAATATCTTTACACCTCTTTTTAAGACTTATTGACTGAAACGGGCTTTCACGAAAAAAGTTAGGGCTTTGCTACAGGATACACCCTCCACAAGTTAAGGAAGTAAAAATAAAAGGTATATATTTCTGTTTTATTTAAACCTTTTAAGTTCATATGCATAGCCCCATTTAGCTGTTTTAGTTTTTTTTTTCTTTCTTCGGTAATATTTAATCTCCTTAAAGAAAAACAACATATGCATTTTACTTTTTTTGTATCTCTTTAGTAATATTTTAGTGTAAAAGGATAACCAGTATTTAAACCTTTTATGTTACTTTATAAAGTTATTTTACACAATGTTGAAAAATTAATAAGAAAGCTACATATTTTGGCAGCTGCTGCTTTAATTTTCAATGAAATGAAAAAAGCTCTCCAAGAGAAAACCTCAATGAAGAAGAAACAGTTTGCACTATCTAAAAAGGAGAAACCCTCATTTATAAAGGTTTGCTGCAGATGACTTAACTGAAAATAAATGAATAGTTCCTATGTGTATAATACATATTTATCTATTTGACTTATGCCTTTATTCCAGCAACTTGCAACATCTGAGGTACAATTTGTTACATTACTTTTGTTTTTTGCAGCACAGGCAGATGAAGTGACTTCCTCAGGGTCACACAGTGGTGTCAGTACCAGGATTTGAACTGACAAGCTCCGGGTTTGCTGAAATATTACTGAAGAAAGAAAAAAAATGAAAACGGGCAAATGGGGCTATGCATACAAATGTCCATCCATCCATTATCCAACCCGTTATATCCTAAATACAGGAGCTAATCCCTGCCAACACAGGGCACAAGGCAGGAAACAAACCCCGGGCAAGGTGCCAGCCCACCGCAGGGTGCACACATCCACACACCACGGACAATTTAGAATCGCAAATGCACCTAACTTGCATGTCTTTGGACTGTGGGAGGAAACCGGAGTACCCGGAGGAAACCCAGACAGACACGGGGAGAACATTCAAACTCCACGCAGGGAAGCGAACCCGGGTCTCCTAACTGGCACCTTTCACTACGCCACCATACTGCCCGCATACAAACTTAAAAGGTTTAAATAAAACAGAAATATATACCTTTATTTTTACTTCCTTAACTTGTGGAGGGTGTATCCTGTAGCAAAGCCCTAACTTTTTTCATGAAAGCCCCTTTCAGTCAATAAGCCTTAAAAACAGGTGTAAAGCTAAACTTGCAGCACCGCTATTCAATTACACTCGCCTAACGCCTCTCCTAAGGGGAGATACTGTGGGATCTGGGAATCCGTCAAAGCACCAATCACAGGCCCGATTAGAAAGCAGGAAGCTGTGATTTGTCGTCTCCCTCCCATGTAACAATCACAGCCCGTGTTACAACGCACTATGTATGTATGTGTGTATATGTATGTGTATATATATGTTGATATGTGTGTATATATATATATATATATATATATATATATATATATATATATATAATATATATGTGTGGATGTGTATATGTATATATACAGTATATGTACTGTATATATACTGTATGTATATGTAGATGTGTATATGTAGATATGTATATGTATATATATGTTTACATAACCTCTTTAACACACTACTTCTTCGCTGCGAAGCGCAGGTATTTTGCTATTCTGTATCATAAATGTAAGGACTTTATTTTACATGTACTTTTGTGTAGGCAGGGAGATGTACCATTTTCTGTTGGTTCAGTTAGGGAGCTTCGCACAATTAATTGCTTCAGGTTTGGCGGTTGTCTATATGCCAGGAGAGGTGGTTTTGGAAATATATTTTTCACAGTTTTGTCATTTTTTAGCATTGGCTAAAGTTCTTTTATAATATTTTGAAGTGCTTCAAGATGTGGGTTATAGGTGACAAGAAGGGGAATGCAGTTCTTTGTCACACCGTTCTTTGTCTTTGTTTTTATATTCCAAAAGGTTTTCTCTGGGTATGGCAGTAGCTCTACTTATTTGAGTGTCTGTTGTTTTGGGGACATAACCTTGTCTGATGAAATCTTGTCTAAGCTCCTGCATTTGTTGATTCTGGTCTGTTGAATCGGTTGTATTGTATTGCTTGGCTGAAAAAAATGGACCACCTTATATGCTTGGGGTGGAAGCTATGACTTCTCAGGTAAATCCGTCTGTCCGTTGGTTGTGAAAAACAGAAGTTACAAGGATGTTATCTTTCAGTTGAACACTGGTATCCAGGAAGCTGACTTATGTTTTGAGAAATTAAGCTTCAGCTTTATGATGGGCTGGAAAGAATTATATTCATTATGGAGGAGGTCCCTCTCACCAGCATTCCAGATTATGAACATGTCATCTATGTAACAGAGATACAACATTGGTTTTAAAACGCACGTTAACATAAAATCTTCCTCCAATTTTTTTGTTTGCAATAAAGCACCGTAGTACTACAGACCAGTGTGAAAGTAAATGTAAGTGGGTTGGATAACCCCATTTAATGCATTATGGCAAAGATTAGATGAAGGTAAAAATAAAAAAAAAAACTATTAGTTGACTTGAGTTTCTGTTACCCAACAACAACAACGTTTATTTCTATAGCACATTTTCATATGTAGATGTTCAAATGTAGCTCAAAGTGCTCGACAAGATGTCAAAGAGGTAAAGATAAACAAATTCAAATTAGATCAGAATAGATGGCTGCACAGGACTGTGATCAGTTGTTTGTGGCACAGAACACCAATACAGAAGAACCAGAAAAGAAAACAAAGAAAAGTAAAGATTAATGAAAATTACAGGTTCAATGAAGAGTATGATCATTTTGTTCATATCTAGTTCATTAAGGGTACAACTAAAATGTAGTTATGAGAAGGCCAAATTAACAAAATAAGTTTTAGGAGTTTTTTAAAATGATCCACAGTGTTAGCCTAGCTTATCTCTTTTCGTAAACTATTCCAGATTTCTAGTGCATAACAGCACAGGCTGCCTCACCACTTCTTTTGTGCTTGAAGTTGAGGTGGGGCTTATCAGGGTAGTTGTGGCCTGGGCCTGGAATTGGGAGGGCCGGTGTTAGATTAATAGAATTAATACATACTGTATTAATAGGATAGAGTAAGAAAAGCCAGAGCCAACAGAAAAGGTGTAAGAGGTCCAGTAAAAAGGCGAGTGTTTGGCACTAATACTGCAGTGGAACTAGGGTGCAAAACCTGTAATTATAAAGATCAGATTGGCATCAAGTATATTGGTGCTTTGAGTTTTTAATTACCTCATTCTTGTATTTGGTTAACAAGTCATTTTTATATCTCCTTTCCCTCCTTCTTGTTGTTGGCTCAAAATGACACCATGGAGTCCATCATATTGCAAAATGGAGAACTAACACCATCCCTCTTGTGTGTGGCATAGAGCGACAAACTGAAGTTGGCATCAGGGCCTAACAATTCCTGTTCCCATACCCTCCTTGATGATGAGATAACACATAACTGTTTACATTGTTTCTTTTGGGATCCTCACAGGTGGCGCAGTGGTAGTGCTGCTGCTTTGCAGTAAGGAGACTGTGGAAGATTGTGGGTTCACTTCCCGGTTCCTCCCTGTGTGGATAGCGCTTTGAGTACCGAGAAAAGCGCTATATAAATGTAATGAATTATTATTGTTTGTTTTTTAGTAAGTTTATATATTTGAAACAGTTCTGTCAGGTACAATTAAAGGACTAGCTGCTTTCAAGGCAGCAAAGGAACCGTGTGATACCCAATAACGTCATTGTGGAAAGTGAAATGAATGCTAAACAATGTGCGTGCTTCACCATAATAATATTGTTCACGTTCAAGCTTGTGGAATGTCAGGCATAAAATATCAGAATGAATATGTTTTGAAGGTCTACAAATGCTTCTTATAATAAAAAAACAATACTCACAGACAGGGCATCAGTCCAACACAGTGGGCCAATCTGAAATTTCCAGTTAACCTAACAGGCATATTGTTGGGAGAAAGACCTACATAAACATGAGGGGAATTCCAAATCGACAATGACCAGAGACGGAGTTTAAACCCACAAAGATCACGGAGTCCATGAGGCAGCAGTGCTACACCTCTGCCACTGTGCTGCCCTTTATAATAAAAAAATGTTAAAAACAAAAATTATTAAAAGCAAGGAGAGGGATTTTAAGATGCAGGGGAAAGATCTGTTCTTCCTTTTTCAAAGAGACATGTCGAAGGTGCTGTGTTCAGTAGAAAGTGCACATGTGCTTTGATTGAAGAAGACTGAAATACACTGAGGTGCCAAAAGACAATAAAGTCTGCTGCTGAGCGCTTTCCTTTAACAAACCACTTTACACCGCTGTCCCTTCTTGTTTTCACACTTGAAGTGACCACTTTCAAGAACAAAGATCAGAACCTGTTCTTCAAGCCAGGGTTCCTCCTACAGCTTGTGTTTAAATTGCTTCTTCTTGTCCTCTTTGTTCACTTTTCATTATTGCTCATTGTTTGCCATTTTTATCATTTTGTTCTGTTTATTTATTATTTGTCTCATTATGTATCATCTGGTAATTTTATTCAATTTAGTTATTATGAATTATATAGCAACAAAACTGAACTCCTGCAAATTGGCACTAAAGCGCTACTTAAGAAAATAAGCTTCTTTCCAGTCACTCTTGACAGTGATCTCATCAGACCTTCTTCTTCTGATGCAAAGAACCTTGGTGTCATTTTTGATTCCTCCCGTTTCTTATTCCACCCACATAAACCACATTAAGAAACTTTCTTACTTTCACCTCCATATCATATCCCGTGTTCACTCATTCCTCTCTTTTTCTAATGCTGAGAAACTTGTCCCTGCTTTTATCACATCCTGCATCAATTATTGTGACTGCCTACTGGCAGGTGCCGCTTCTAATCTTGTATCACAGCTCCAGCTGATTCAAAACTCGGCTGCAAGAGTCCTTACACGAACCAGCAGCAGCGAGGACATCACACCCATCCTGCTTTGCCTTCATTGGCTCCCTGTGTCTTACAGGATTGAATATAAAATTCTATTAATAACCTACAGAGCTTTAAATGGCTTTTAAGTGACCTTCTAAATCACTATGCTCCTGTTTGCCTACTAAGGTCCTCTGATTCTGGTAATCTTGATGTGCCTTACGCTAACCTGCACTCTATGGGTGACAGCAGGGCCTTCAGCTCCATAGCACCCAGACTTTAGAATGACATCCCAAAATTAATGAGATCAGCTGACTTCATTCATTCTTTTAAAAAACAACTTCAAACTCATCTATTTATGAAGGCTTTTAACTTAACTTAACATTCTGCCCTTCCTTTCAGTTTACCTCTCTGTCCAGGTGCTCAGGATAATTTGTGTGTCTGTTATATCACAAATTAGGTTATTTGTTAGGTTTTTCTTTTAGTACTGAATTTAGTATTTTACTCTGGTTTATTGTCCTTTATTCTATTTAATGCTTTGTTATCTGTTTCATTGTTCTATTCAGGAAAACATTTGTATCCAATGTTACATATACCCTGCTGTTTTTTCTAAGACTCTGTGAAGCACCTTGAGCATGGGAATGGCGCTATATAAATAAAATTTATTATTATTATATATATTTTTTGCAGTTCATATATTTCCCTTTCATTCTGTGGGTGGATCCCCAAGATGCACAGCCCCCCTGTCCATCACCATTAAGAGGCTGCTCCCAGAGTGGAATGGCAGGCTAAGAATTAAAGTCCGGCGTAGTTCATTTTGAATGTGCTCTAGTGCGATTTTGATGGGATTTGTGAATATTGTATTTTTTTTTTATTTCAATCTCTGGCTCTCAATCATAATCACTGCCAGAGGAGCTTCTATAAAATACTAAATTAAAGGTTTGAATACTTCTGAACGAGAGATTTCAGTTTTTAATTTTTGAAGATTTGCAGACCTTTCTGAATACATTTGTTCACTTTGCCATTATGCACTATTGAGATAGATAGATAGATAGATAGATAGATAGATAGATAGATAGATAGATAGATAGATAGATAGATAGATACTTTATTAATCCCAAAGGGAAATTCACAATTTATTGAGTGTAGCTTGATGGGCAAAAGTAGCAAATTTAAAATTAAATTTACAATGCAATAACATGCAGAAAGTGAATGGGTCTGAATACTCTTCTGAATCCACTGTATATACATTTTTCATATGAAAACATTTGGGAACCCCTCTTAATTCTTTGGATTTTTGTTTATCATTGGCTGAGCTTTCAAAGTAGCAACTTCCTTTTAATATCTGACATGCCTTATGGAAACAGTAGGATTTCAGCAGTGATATTAAGTTTATTGGATTAACAGAAAATATGCAATGTGCATCATAACAAAATTAGACAAGTGCATAAATGTGGGCACCCCAACAGAGATATGACATCAATACTTAGTTGAGCCTCCTTTTGTAAATATAACAGCCTCTAGATGCCTCCTATAGCCTTTGATGAGTGTCTGGATTCTGGATGGAGGTATTGTTGACCATTCTTCATACAAAATCTCTCCAGTTCAGTTAAAATTGATGGCTGCCGAGCATGGACAGCCTGCTTCAAATCATCCCATAGATTTTCGATGATATTCAAGTCAGGGGACTGTGACAGCCATTCCAGAACATTGTACTTCTCCCTCTGCATGAATTGCCTTGTAGATTTCAAACTGTGTTTTGGGTCATTGTCTTGTTGGGATATCCAACCCCTGCGTAACTTCAACTTTGTGACTGATGCTTTAACATTATTCTGAAGAATTTGTTGATATTGGGTTGAATTCATCTGACCCTCGACTTTAACAAGGGCCCCAGTCACTGAACTAGCCACACAGCCCCACAGCATGATGGAACCTCCACCAAATTTGACAGTAGGTAGCAGGTGTTTCTCTTGGAGGTGTTCTTCTTCTGCCATGCAAAGCTCTTTTTGTTATGACCAAATAACTCAATTTTTGTCTCATCAGTCCAAAGCAATTCCAAAATGAATCTGGCTTGTCTAAATAAACATCTGCATACAACAAGTGACTCTGTTTGGGCTTCTTTCTCATCACCCTGCCATACAGATGTTCTTTGTGCAAATTGCACTGAATTGTAGAACGATGTACAGATACACCATCTGCAGCAAGATGTTCTTGCAGGTCTTTGGAGATGATCTGTGGGTTGTCTCTAACCATTCTCACAATCCTGCGCATATGCCGCTCCTGTATTTTTCTTGGCCTGCCAGATCTGCTGGGTTTAACAGCAACTGTGCCTGTGGCCTTCCATTTCCTGATTCCATTCCTTACAGTTGAAACTGATAGTTTAAACCTCTGAGATCGCTTTTTGTAGCCTTCCCCTAAACCATGAGACTGAACAATCTTTGTTTTCAGATCTTTTGAGAGTTGCTTTGAGGATCCCATGCTGTCACTCTTCAGAGTAGAGTCAAAGGGAAGCACAACTTGCAATTGACCACCTTAAATACCTTTATATCTCATGATTGGACACACCTGTCTGTGAAGTTCAAGGCTTAATGAGCTCATCCAACCAATTTGGTGTTGCAAGTAATCAGCATTGAGCAGTGACATGCATTCAAATCAGCAAAATTACAAAGGTACCCAAATTTTTGCACAGCTGGTTTTTCACATTTGATTTAATTTCATACAACTAAATACTGCTTCACTAAAAATCTTTGTTCGGAAAACACCCCAGTACTCAGATGTTCCTAGGAAATCAAAGACATACCACTGTTATCTTTTTTGTTGAAAGCAGAGTCAATTAGTATGCAGGCTGAGAGGGGTTCCCCTGACTGTATTAATTCTTCTTTTCAAGATTTACATAATGTGCCAATGGAATAATGTTTTAGATTTGTATCTCTTACAGTAAATTAATTTCCCTCTAGGTTAATAAAGGAAACATTCGGAATCGACTAGTTTTAGGTGGGGTAAAGTAATTATTGCTAGAAGGCCTCTATAACTTTAGTCCCAATTAAATCACTAAAATGATGGAATTTTGCTTACATGTAATGTAAGTGACATGACATACATATGGGACAGTTCAGTCTTGGGTTATTTTTTATGGTCTCTTTATAGAATGTAAAAAGCTCCGTAATCTTTACTGAGACATAAATGCGCAGTCCTTAAAAAGTAACTGCTATAAGCAGTTTTGACAGGACTAAGATTATGGAGGTCCAACAGTAATTTATTACTTTACTCCGCATCCTGGTGTAAAACTAATCTTATCTGAAATGGGATAAAGTCCACCTAAACCTGAACCTTTTTACACTTTAAGCAAAAGAAGATTAAGAGGAAACATGACTGAAGTGTTTAAAATGATTAAAGTAATTAGTCCAGCGGATCAAGATTGTGACTTTAAAATGAGTTCATCAAGAACACGAGGACACACATATAAACTTGTTAAGGGTAAATTTCTCACAAACGTTAGGAAGTTTTTCTTTACACAGAGAACCACAGACACATGGAACAAGAGACCAAGTAGTGTGGTAGACAGTAGGACTTTAGGGCAAGGTTATTATAGATTTGCCTTTTTATATCAGTTTTTATTTCTAGATTTTTTCTGACCTTACTTGGAAATTCAGTTTAGTTTTAGTTTTCCTTCAACGTATATTTTTAGTTTTAATTTGGTTTTTATTTCACAAAGATAGTTCTATTTTATTTTTATATCTATTAGTTTCAGTTTTACATTTAGTAATTATGGTACAGTTAAAAAGTTACTATGGAGTTTAGTTTTGTGTCACAATCAGACAGAACTGTACTCTTAATGGGTTTGGATATAATAGTTCAATATTTGTGAAAGCTTACTACACTACATGGTTTTGTTTTTGTCTTATAAAAACAAGCATAATCAAAACCAGATACTGAATATGAACAATTTTATACAATTTTATAATTTTTTAAAATATTTTCTATGTTATTTGTGCTGAACAAATGTGTGCTGACTCTTGACACTTTTCATCTTTTCCTTTTTTTCCCAGAATGGGCCAATTTGTAATGAAATTTAGGTGAATTTTAAGGTTTAAGGGTTTTTTTTTTACTCTAAATGTTTACAGCACACAACATATCCTGCTCCAATACAATGTGCTTATAATGAATGCCTTTAATACTGCATTAAAAAATCTCCCATACTGGGCTTTGTTATTTTCTACCAGACATATTGATCTCTGATTCCATCTCTGGCACATACAATTTATAGACAGAACTTTACCGCCTGCAGGCCTGAAAATATATCAAAAATCAGCAAACAGATTCTACTGTGTTCTGATAGGTGTGATCATGAAAATCATGGGGGCTTAGGAAGAACAGGGCTCTTAGACTTGAATCAGCGTACAGACCCCACCTAGCTGTATTGAGGGAAACAAAGAAAAACAAGCATGTAGTGTCAAGTGGGGGTGAGACTTGAATAGCCCATGCATAAAAACAGTAAACATATAATGAGCAAGGCAAGAGTAGGTAATAGGTGTTTGGACAGGCACAAAATGACAAAGACAGCATCTGAGATTAAGAACAATATTTACATTTTCAAAACCCATTTATCCAGAGCAGCATCTCTTTTGAGAGAGAGAGAAAAAAACTGAAAATAATCTAAAAAAAGATAGATAAATAAATAAATACAGAATAAATATAAAAACACATTAGTATGTTAAGTTTTTCACCAGTTGGCAGACTCTCTTCAACTACCTGTCTGTGGTTCAGTAGAATTTCAGGAATTTTACAAGGTTCGTCTCGTCTCCTTATTAAATGACTTTTTTAAAGCAAAGTGGTTGGTCAGTAACAATATGCTGATCTTGCATGTTGACCGTCAGTCTCTCAATCAGTGCCATTTTATTTTCAAAAAGGATTTCTCCTGTGGGAAGCGGCAGGTGAATTATTGTCAACAAAACACAGGCGCCTGAGAAATAAACATACGGTAAAGGTTTTGTTGACCAGCACATTCCAATTTCAGCTGCTTGAATTACATCATGATATACAACAAGCGCAAAGAAAGGCGGCACAGTAAATCACTTTCTATTTCACACACTTTACACACCTGTATTCAGCTCACTCTGTCACCATAAATACTATGTGAACAGTGGCGGATTACTTTCTGTTTTAGAGTTAAAAGTTACAAGGGTTAAAAACTAACGACAAGAATATTCATTCAAAAACTAAAACTACAAATGTTTTTAGTGAATTGTTATTTTGTTTCAGTTACTCTTTCCAGCTACTTTGTTAGTTTTCAGTTTACAGAAATTTATTTTTAATAATAGTTTCAGTTTTGATTTTAGTTTTCTTTAACTATAATAACCTTGCTTTAGGGATTTTCAAAACTCGACTTGATGTTATTTTAGAAGAATTAGGTGGATGGGACTGGTGAGCTTTGCTGGTCTTAATGGTCTGTTCTATCTAGATTGTTCTAATGTATACTGCTGACTTTATTTTGCAGGCACAATTAACTAGACTGAATTACACGCTTTTTTTTTTTACTTACAAATACACATACCTACAGTTCTTTAGTTTTCTTTGAAATTGCTATTGACAAACCTTTGCACTGCACTTTGCAGAAATTGTTTGGCATGTCCAAATCACTTCTTTGCTGCTTTTGTTTGTCAGAAGTTTAACTTAAGTTGCTTTAGAAAGCCTGTCAGTGCAGATCAACATAAACATAAATCAACTTGTTTTGCTCACATATGCATTTTCTGTGAATTATATAGAACCACCTTTAATAGTCAACATAAGAAATACTCCTTTTCTTGGAAAAATATGTTCTGTGTGGTTTATTCATATTATAAAAGTACTTCCCACACATCCTTTAAAAGTCATGACAATCAACAAGCTTCTCAAGTGAATAACAAAATGTCAGTCAGGCATTTTGAGACTGACTGCATCATCTTGCCATTCAAAAATGATACCTACTTAAAACTTTTTTTTTTTTTTACAAAAATGGATTGGATGTTTTGTTTTTTTTAATTATCATCATTGGCTAATTATAAAATTATGAAATTACCAGTGAAGGGGCTAACTTTTACACATGTCATTTGTAAGATGTCATTCACATATCTGGCAAAAGAAGTTGTTTCTGCCTAGTAGCACACAGCCTGTTTCTTTTTTTATCTATACTAATTAATAAAAGGCAAAGCCCTCACTGACTCACTGACTGACTGACTGACTGACTGACTCACTCATCACTAATTCTCCAACTTCCCGTGTAGGTGGAAGGCTGAAATTTGGCAGGCTCATTCCTTACAGCTTACTTACAAAAATTAGGCAGGTTTCATTTCGAAATTCTACGTGTAATGGTCATAACTGGAACCTGTTTTTTGTCCATATACTCTAATGGAGGAGGCGGAGTCACGTATCGCGTTATCACGCCTCCTACGTAATCACTTGAACTAAAAACAAGGAAGAGATTTACAGCACGAGTCAAACGCGGGAACGAAGGTAAATCACATTAATTTTTGAGTGTCTTTTAATACTGTGTAAGCATACATATTAACACATGTGCAATTAAACGTGTGCATTTACGGGGTGATTTCTCAGGCTTAAAAGCTCGCTTTTTATTAAAAAGGTAAATGCAAACTGTTTTCATTCTGAAGGGCACAAACCACGTTAGATTTCAGCCATTAAACGCGCAAAAATGTCGGTACACCAGATAAATAAGCGCAACATATTATCAGTTGTATTGTATGCTTACAATACATATAGAAATGTGTTAATCGTTAACTAATAGTATGGGATGGTGTTTTTCAACTCGCGCCTTGATTTAAACGATTGCATGTCTTGGTGGGTTTGCGTAGCTTATTGTCAATATCTTTACACCTCTTTTTAAGACTTATTGACTGAAACGGGCTTTCATGAAAAAACTTAGGGCTTTGCTACAAGATACACCCTCCACAAGTTAAGGAAGTAAAAATAAAAGGTATATATTTCTGTTTTATTTAAACCTTTTAAGTTGTGTGTATATGTATGTGTATATATATGTTGATATGTGTATATATATATATATATATATATATGTATATATATGTGGATGTGTATATATATATATATATGTATATGTAGATATGTGTATATGTAGATATGTATATATATGTATATATGTATATGTATATATATGTTTACATAACCTCTTTAACACACTACGTCTCCGCTGCGAAGCGCGGGTATTTTGCTAGTTTCAAATAAAGCATATGTTACATTTAGCAGACTGCTCTTGTTTGTTTCTGTGTAATCTCTGATTCAATCTGTATTAGACTTTCTGTGTTGACACAATATTCAGCTGAACTGAGTGATGTATTCCAGTAGGACTGCCATGAATGAGTTTATAAAGCGCCGGATGTCGCATTCTGTCTGGAGACAACTTGCTGTCGATGGCTTTGAGGCAGATTGTCGATTGCTGTATTTTCAAGTTATACGCAGTATTTAAAATGTAACAATAATTAAAGTTCAGTTTTATTACCACGTTTGTTAAGGTATGATGAAACTCTTACTTGTATGACGCCACAGAATGACATGCACACACAAACAAAAGTATACTGGTGTGGAATATTCTTAGTAAATAAAAAAGAGTCTTGAGTCATTGTTATATAAGAACTCCAAACATGAATGTCCTTTATTTACACTGACTGGTGGAGTCCCCACACGCCTTGTTCAATGCATCATGGCAGACTGAATTAATCTAACAGATAGCTTCCTTTAATCCTCTAGGCACTATGTTTCTTAAAATTTCCTTTTTTGTATCATAATCTTGCCATTCATAGTGTTTTCGAGAACCAGTCCATGACGTCCCTTGGGGAATCGCTGACTTTCCTGACTATTCTTTCCAGATTTATTCAGTTACACTGCAGGCCTGTGTGAAAAAAGTGTGTTCCTGTATTCATATGGAATCTTGAGAGCTTAAATTTTCTTGTTGTCCCAAAATTTTAAATACTCCCATCACTTCTACTTTGCCTTTTCCAGGAATAAGTAGAACCGTCACAGTCAGTAAACTGTAAAAAGAAGTCCCAGTGGCATAGAAGGGGTAATCTCAAGGTCATCACCTCATTTGTAGCTCTAATGGTCACAATCACATAAAGCCCTGACCCCCGAAAAAAATCTTATCAAGTTGCATTGCTTCTTTTAGGTTAGACACTACTCTTACACTATGAACCCTTTGTATATTAGGTGCATGTACTGATATACTTCTAGAACTGGCCAGGATGCAGTTTTTCTTTTCTTTAGCCAGTAATTGCATTTTTTCTGTCATCTTCTGTCAGATCTTGATTCCGATACAAAAGATTATAAAGTGAGATTTTTTTTTATAAATACTAAATGACAGGCAGACACATGTTGAATTAATGCATGCTTTATGCTTCTGGGCAGGACTAAACACCGCTATTCTAGGGTCAGTGGCACTGTGACCAAAAGGGGACGCCCCAAATCCACAGACACCAGACACAAATGCACATACACAGTCAATGGTTCCAATCACGTGAAATTTTATTATATAAAAGTATCTTTCACAGGTTCTTTCTGTTCACCCACAAGTATCCGCTATGTAATAACAAATCTCCTCCAATCTTCTCCAGGCAAGTCTTGTCCTCTTCCTCATGACTCCAACTAGCCTGTGTGAGGCAGAGTGGCCTCCTTTATACCAAACCCAAAAGTACATCTGGAGCTGCCACATTGCACCTAGGATGCACTTCAGAATCAGGCGGAAGCCTCACAAAGTAGTGACACCCATTCCCTGCAGCACCCTATGGAATCCCCCATGGGACTACAATTCCCAGTATGCCCTGCGGTTGTGGATCTGTGTACACCAACCCAGGAATGTTGACACCTAACGCACTGGAGGTACTTGTAGTCTTAGTATGCTACCTTCCCAATTCCATTTACTATGCTGTTCTCCCACTGGGATGCCTGTTCATTCATGTTCGCATGGCGTGTCCAGCTTCTGGCTGAGATAGGACATACCCTGCCCCTGAATAATCACTGCTCTGGCCTCCTAGCTAGGTGAGAGAACATAGTCCATCCTGGCCAGGATGCTAATCTATCCTTGTTATCCACTCCAGCATGAATTTTTCTGCAAGTGAAATGCAATTTACTTTAAGTAATTACTGTTGATTGAAACACTGAGTTTCACTGTTGCTCACATGAATCGTTTCATTCACCATACCCTTCCATGATATCTCCTAAATGTTTTACAAACCAGTGTGATGGAGTTGCCTCTAGTTTCTTTCTTTATGCTTGAATCAATATCCAGATTTCTATGCCATTTATCAGTAAAGAGAGGATATTTGCATTATAATGCCTGCTCCAAACTTTCATTCGTAATATAATTAAATTGTTACTTGCATGTCTCCCTCAGATTTATGTTAGTGTTAGGATATTCCTTAACCCTTAAACTGCCACATACTTGGGGAGTTAATGCACCCTTGGACGCCAAATATTATTTGCTGCACTTTTGAAGGAAACGTCACAATTCACCAAGAAAAAGTAAAATTTTAACGGAACACATTATTTTCAAGCAAACAGCATCATAATTACTGCAACACTGATCATTTTACACACTGCCAATGAACTGGTACAAACTATAAAAAAAACTACTGCAACAATC
Source organism: Erpetoichthys calabaricus (assembly GCF_900747795.2). Taxonomy (NCBI): domain Eukaryota; kingdom Metazoa; phylum Chordata; class Cladistia; order Polypteriformes; family Polypteridae; genus Erpetoichthys; species Erpetoichthys calabaricus. The sequence continues at coordinate 297,787,220 of NC_041397.2, read as the reverse complement.
TATTATTATATGCACAAGGTGCAACTGATGCCATTGATGAAATTCAGTAAATCACCGAGCCAACTGCACTTGAACTGGTGGCACACAAGCACACAGAGGTCAGCGTTGTCGCTTGCAGGCCAGTCTAATGCAGCGGCTGAATCCCAGGGACAGAGATGCTGAATCACTAGGGGGCGGCAGTGGTCATGAGCCTGCTGCTCAATGAATATACGGCACTCACTGATCAGCTGTGGCGTGCTGGTAGATTGCACTGGGAACTCACTATAGCCGGTTGCGGCGTTCAATGAATGTACTTCGCCGAATATACTCGGCTCCAGCGTGCTGGCAAATTGCACTGGGAACCGACTATAGCCAGTGCCAGCGGTTTAAGGGTTAATATATATTTATCTAAGATACGAGCAGTTTTTTATAAAATGCACAGTAAAAATGTAATTCATTCATGTGCTAGCTCATGGCTCCATTTGGAACCGGACATTTGGTCGCATGTGAAATTGACTCTATGTCGGTCACAAAGTGTACAGGTAATTGCAATTGAGGCTCTGTGGGTCACTGGTACAGATACTTACAACTGTCCGCATGGAAACAATCTGATCTTTGAGTCTTGTTGTCCACAGTGTTTGCCAGCCATTAGATTAATTGTTGCCATCATTGGTTCACAAATGGGTCGCCGTGTTCCACCTAAGCCAGTGTTTGTCTACCACAGGGTTATGACCCAGGTTGCCACTGATGGGTCGCGGGTTGCTGTTATTAGTTTGCAAGTAGGACTGTGACAGCACTACATGATATGTTTCCCAGTTTCTAAGTGATCTTGTTTCACCAAGGGGGGACCGTGATCATGCTTGTTTCACCAATGGGGGTGATTTGCAATCACTGCTAGTATGTCATCAATGAATTTAAAAAGGCAAAACAAGGTCAGTTGGGACAATAGAGGTTGAGAAATACTAGTGTAATGGAAGGCGGTGCAGGCTGAATGCATTAGCCACGTGGGGGCGACGCTAATCAAAACAAACCTTTAAAGGCCCTCCGAGAGTCAGAAAACATATTTGACCCTGTGAAATAATAATAATAATGAAAGATTTATTACTGCAGTTGGATCTGGCAATTTCTAGAACATTATTACCCTATTGTTTTCCTCTGGCCCTCAGCCAAAAGTATGGATTGCCTTAAACCCCTTGTTGCCTACATTTATTTACAATTATATAAAAAAATTAATTATTTGTGTTTTTGCTGTCAAACAGATGCTAAATTAAGTGGAGATTGTTAATTTGAATATAGCACACAAGCAAACAATAAGCTGGTACGTATTTTTATCTTAGCACAACTTATCTGAAATTTGGACAATTTCTCAAAATTAGCAGCCAAAATCCATGTGCACAGCCACGCTAACACTTTGCTTCCAACAGGCGGATATAGCTTCCACTACGATTGCTAGATGGCATGACCAGTGCTTCCAATACAATCTTTGGTACATATTGAATGCGCATCAACCGGTATAGGTGGGATACACCTGCCACCTTGGCTGCATTCAGGCCAAAAGCAGTTTGAAGAGATTTTGTGACAATCGTTTACAAATGGTTAACTTGGTCACTATGAATCATTGCATGACTGTACAACTACATGGAATGTGTAATGAGCTAATTAATCAGTCTAATTTTCATTGTCTCTTGTAAGGGTGTGCCAGGCTTAAGCAAATTCAGAGGCCCAAAGCCTATCCTGAAAACATGAGGAGCAGAGCGGAAAACAGCCCTGGACATCGTGTCAATCTTGTCAAAAAGCCCAACCACCCTTACACTTACACAGATACAGTGTGAAAGTGGGTGAACCCTGTAATGTAATGGATATATGGAATCGCTAATTAACCCAAGTCACATGTCTTTGGAGATGTTAGAGGAAAAGTGGATTACCCTGATGTTCCCTCATGCAGTACAAAAAGTGCAAACTCCACAAAGACAACTACTGGGTGCAGGATTTGCATCCGTGTAGCAGCAGCACTAACCACTTTGTACTGTGCTGCTACTTTATTAATTTTCTTTGATTTACAATCAGTAAAACACAAGTCAAAAATGGAGTTCAAATTCTACAGCTTTTGACTGTTCTTTATGAATTATTTTTTCCATCGAGTTATGGTGTGTGGATGTGTTACATATCATAATACAGGTATTGTTTTGTAAGGAGTTTCTAAGTTATGCAAGCATGCTGTGCTCTTGGATCACATTTAAAATGTCTGAAGTGGGAGCTAAACGGATGAACCTGGTTATTCCATACATGGCTGGTGTGTCCGAAAAGCTAAAAAGGATTTTTGGAAAACGCCACATACCTGTCCACTACAAACCCACTAACACACTGAGACAGAGACTTGTCCACCCCAAAGACCGGATACCAAAACAGAAGAAAAGCAATGTAGTATATGCCATTCAATGCAGTGAAGAGTGCCCTGAACTGTACATTAGAGAGACCAAACAGCCGCTACACAGGAGGATGGCCCAGCACAGAAGGAGTAACACCTCAGGGCCGGAATCAGCTGTGTACCTCCATTTGAAGGACAAAGGACACTCATTTGAGGACATTAACATCCAGATATTGGATAGAGAAGACAAGTGGTTTGAGAAAGGGGTGAGGGAAGCTTTGCATGTGCAAATCAACAACCCCTCACTCAACAGAGGTGGAGACCTTAGGCATGACGTGTCTTCAATTTATCATGCTGCTCATTCATCCATCCCCAGGAAAATCAGACCCAATTCACACCTCCACCAGGTGGACCACTCTTAATGACCCACTCTATGGGGGTAGGAGGAGCTGTTAAAAAGTATGACTGCTACATCTACCCACACCTTCTCCTTCCTTTGTTTTACTCAACGAGCATATTCAGGGCAGGTGTGAAGGGAAACTAACCTGGAGGATAAATTTGTGGTCTTTAACAACATTCCTCAGACTGAAGAAGCTGCTTGGATTAGCAGTGAAACATATCTACCTAACAAGTATGAAGTCCAGTTGCCAGGACTCAACTACCAGATAATTTCACCTGAATGACTCAGAATTTTCACAGATATACTTGATATTGTTTTCACTTATGTCTTTTGAGTAATGCTTCAAGATTAAAATTTACTAAACTGTAATTTCCTGCCTGCACATTTGCTCTATTTTACTGCCGAAGGCTGAGGTTAGAGTTCCTTTCTCAGATATCTCATTTGGGATGAGGGAGAGACCACATTCCTGTTAGGAAGGCAACAGTGACAGTCATACCTGGGTAAAGTCCGAAGGAACCACTGGCAGAAGGTGGTGGACTGGAATACTGGGTGCAAGGGCATTGCAGCCGTGAACTGTATATCCCCTAAAGGGTGGTAAGTGTTGAAGATAGGAAAATTAGCATAGTAATAGAGAATTAAACATTATACTGTTGGTCCACATTAAAAGAACCTGATTTATGTTGCTGCTGATATAGCCTTGGGCTCCATTGCTCGAATAAGTGAAAAAAGTTGGTTTTGATAGATAGATGTTTTGAAGTCCTACCAATAAAATAAAGTAATTATAATCAAATTGGAACATAACAAATAATTCCCAGCTTTTCTTTCATAAAGTAGAAAGTTGTAAAAGAAAAAAAAATGATTATGGATTTACATTTGACACATTAACCAACTGGCAGGATCTGAAATGATGCCACACTTCTAATGAGTTTCATTGGGTAGGGATAAGATAGCAGATGGTAATGCCTGTCCCACTGGAGGACGGCCTCCACTATTTCCTATCACAAAGTAGTAATTAATCTGGAATTAGGCATGACACCTGCTCTGTCTGTTTAATAGGAAAAAAATGATTTCTACAGAAGCCTATGCTGAAGGAAACACCCTCATTTAGGCCTTTGTGGTAAATCCATTGGCCAGATTTGTTAGAGGACCATCTGGTAATTCTGGCTTTCGTATTTTTTAAAATGTGCATGATATTGTGAGCTATTGGATATTGAGAGGGCTTTGAAATATGGTAGAAATGCCATTATTTTTTTAGAAACAAATGTCAAGACTCGTGGGAAAATAAGAGCTTTGGAAATGAAACAACAAAGAGCGGAGTGCCGACGAGTAAGGACTGAAATGCTGAAAACAGTAGAATAGGCCATATTTTAGCATTCTGGAAAAAATTAAATCAACCAAAAACTTTTAAGCAATGTTAGTAATGTTTTCTATGTGTAATATTTGTTATTGATGACTTGATAAAAGCCAATTTTTTAAAACATTTGCCTTTTATTGCAATACTCGTATGATAAGAGCGATAGTAAGTGGGTGAGAGCTATACTTACATTAGAACAAAAGAAATTTGACAAACAAGAGAAAATAATTCAGTCCATTTGTTTAGCTAATAGATAAGCTGTCCCAATATCTCATCCAGATTTTTCCTGTAGTAAACTGCCTCCTGTTCTAATGATGTTAATTGAGATGAGGTGTATTTTTGCATGGATAGTGCCAGGGCTGACGTGTTAAATAAAGCTGCCTAAGGTAAGCGTTATTATGAGTCCACATACAATATGTAATGTGATACAGAGATCATAATCCCTACTTGTATTGTGTTTAACACAATTAAAGGTATATTTACCACTCTGTGACAGCAAACGCAAGAAACTGTACCACTCATTTTGTTTGCTGAGGCAGAGAGCATGTGCTGGTTAAAGCAGGCAAAGGGCAGCTTAACAGACCTGTATACTTTACAGTGAAATTTGGAGAATTATTTGAATCTTGCTGTCTTAAAATATTAGGGGAGACATTAGGCGTTATCTCTGAAGTACAGTGAACTTTTAAATGTGTGTTCCTGGAACGCTTTCTCCCATTGTAAAATCACATCCTAAGTGTGGAGGTACTCTTCAGGTTAATAGAAATATGGAATATCAGCCTTGGTTGGGTTACATACATCTTACTGAGTTTACATATGCAGGATATCTTAATAAACTACTACATAATAAAAAACTAAGGTCTGTGTGTCCAGTTCCACTAAGCAATTTGGTCAGTTTGGCTTTGGTGTGATTGGTCAGTTTGGATTTGATGACATGATGAAAGAGGAAGTGTGAATTTGAAACGCGCAAGGAGGAGTATTGGCGTATAAGGCATACTGAGGGAGTCACTTTCACAGACAGAATGTATAAAACTGGACTGGAGATGAGAAAGGTACCTTGAACATAATGACAAGAGTCTGAGAAATTGAAGGAATGCACACAAGAGTGGGAGCGCCGGTAAAGAGACGTTTACACACGAAATACAGAGGAAAGGTGCCGAAGGTACACGCAGGGCAAGAAATAGCAAATATTTTTTAATTATTGTATTTCCTGTCTTTGGTTCCCTAGATAATCAATGATAAAAGGTTTAGGACCAGCAAATTTGGCTGTTTCTTCTATTATTTAATATTACCCATTTGTGTGAATTTTGCGTTAATTACTAATTAAGACCATAAAAATGAAGGAACATTTTGAGTACTATAATCTACCTAATCTAATATCTGACAAATCTGTTCTGTGATCTGTTTTTCAAAGTAATAGAAAGATGCACTGTAAAGTTAAAATTATTACTTAAATTAATTTCACTTTGAAATTTTCAATTGACTGGAATGGATTAGGAAATATTTTTAATTAGAACAGTTTTGACAGGAACAGGGGCCTCATGTACAACACCGTGCATAGAATTCACACTATAAAATGGCGTACGGACAAAATCGGAAATTTGTGTATGCACAAAAAAATCCAGATGCATAAATCTGTGCGAGCGCCAACTTCCACATTCTTCCGCTACATAAATCCCGGTCAGCGTGAAAAGTAACACACGTGCTAGCGTGCCTGCTGTCAAGCCCCAACTCCTCCCAGAATTACACCTCTTTGAATATGCAAATCAATATAAATAGCCCTTAAGCTCAGCCTTCTGTGAAAAGACAATGGCAAAAGCACGGGGAAAAATAGAAGAATTTCAGCGAATACCAAGTGGAGGCAAGGAAAAGTTTACTATTTGTTGGTTTAAACAGTGATATAAACAACAAAAAGAAGTTGATCAAGTGACACAGAGTGTCGGAGAAACTCGAAAGTTCAAGTTCACAAAGTCGCACAGTGCCCAAAATAAAAAAGAAGTGGTCAGATATCAAAGTCACTGTGAAAAGGCGAGTCAAAGCCCACAGTCTGAGTGTCATATGAAAGCTTATTAGGGTACAGAGAAAAAAAAATAGGCACACAGTGGGAAAAAAAGCACGAAATGTCAACTTTAATCTTGAAATTTCCACTTTAATCACATAGTTTATTTTGTAATTAAAGTAGAACATCATAACCTTCATCTTAAAATCATTTAATTTACTAGTTTCTCAAATCCCGTTGTAACTAAAGTAGCATGTTAAATGGTTTGTTTTGTATATGTTCTTCAATGTGCACTACCTGCTTCTTAAATGGGCTTTCTCTTCCTCTGACAGGACACAGAATCCATTACATTCTTAATATTACAGCTCTCTGAATAATTAAAATACTGAGATGTATACTTGATATCATTTTCATGATGATAGGAGTTAAAGCATGTTATTAAACATGGGAACAAGGTGGCGCAGTGATAGTGACAAGCAGGTGCCTCGTCCACAGATTGTTCCTGCCTCCTGCAAGATGCTTGCTGCGCTGTGCTGTGACTTTCGATGAAATAATTTATTGCAGCAGTACTGTGTCTTTCAAACGTACTAACCCCGAATTCCTGCCCTTCCATTTCTTTCTCCAAGTAACCAATTTCCACACAATCAGCTCTGTAATGGATGTTAAGCCATCTGTAAGCTTAGAATGCCGATTCTTCAAAACTTTTAAGGAACATTGAAATATCTTCATAGTACATATTTAATTATTCTATCCATCTGTCTTTCCGCAGTGTCGCGCCAGCCCCAGCAAGAATACAGCGCGAGGCAAGAATAATTGGGGCGCCAGCTCATCGCCGTGTCCTCACATGTTTAATTATTAACAATATAGATTATTTAAATGACGTTAACATTTTATCTGTATAATGTAGTAAACATATTTTGCTGCATCACATCTTAAAAATTATATCGTCATCATATGTAAATATGCGCTTTATAAAGTGGCGCAGGCTGTGTAATATTATAACTATTGTAAGTTTACAGTGAGGTAATTGTACTTGTAAATACAAACAGATCTATAAGGAGCACTTGATGGATTGATTGAGTGCATTTATAGTTCTTGGGATGAAACTGTTTCTGAACCACAAAGTCCGTACAGGAAAGGCTCTGAAGTGTTTGCCATGTGAGAGCAGTTCAATAGACAGCACGGCTGAGGCAGCGTGTGCTTGATTCTGTATACTGATAATTCTCTTTCCGATCAGCTGCTCCGAATGGTGCAGTGAGAGTAACAACGCTAAAGCAGCTATGGTATTAAGAATAGTTTGGCCAGAACCCAGTTGCAAAGAGCAGGCGGCATAGATAGGGTCTCATGTATAACACCGTGCATAGAATTCACATTAAAACATGTTGTACAAATAAAAATAAAAATGTGTGTATGCACAAAAAATTTCAGAGGTATAAAACTGTGTGTAAGCAAAGTTCCATGCACTTTCCCTTTATAAATCCCAATGAACGTGAATTTTAACACTAGAATTACCAGAGTCTATGAAAAAACTCGTAGATCCGGCTCACCTTAAAACCGTTCTCACCTCTCTTTTGTCTTCTAAATGTGCCGATTAAGACAAGCAACAAGCAGCCGGCTATTCCATCCCCCACGGTCGCAGAACGTTCACTAAGTTTTCCCAGCTCATGCTTTGTTTGATTATCTGGGAGTGAGTGAACTGCTGGAGTTTTACAGTGGAAATAATAGATTGTTATTTGGAACACATGCATTTCATGTGTGTTCCGTTTCTACAGTAATCTGTGTAAACACATTGTTAAAACAGAAACTTTTTCATATTGTAGTAATAAATGTTACAAAATGTAGGCATAAACTATAGAATGTGTGAAGCCTGACGTCCAAACATCAAATAAACACTTTCACAAAAGGTTCAACAATAATATAAAACCTTCTTTGGTGTAACACTAAGATTTGCAGACTCAGAGCACAGCAGGACTGCTGTGCCTTAGAGACCTGAGTTCGATTCCCCGCTGGGGAGGAAGTGTTCTTTTTCTTCTTTGTAACCTCAAACAGACATAAAATTTATAAATTGGTATGCACTGTAAATCGTTTAGTTCATAATGTCGATCGCGGTTATTTCTGTTGATTAATTCATGCTTTTTTACTTAGAATCAGAACATAAGCTTATTCGGCTTATTCAGCTTCAGATCTGACTTTAACAGCGCCACAGTATAAATTCACACCTGACCTGACGCTGTTCATTTTCAAATAATATTACATTACTTCGACAATGTTTTCTGATTGGTACTATTCGCGTCATAAAATGATTTCATCAAAACGTCACATATATTTGTCTCTTTCTTTTTTTTAAATGTGCGTTGATCACCGCCAGCATGTTGTAGCACACAGCAACTGGCCACCTGCATGTTCTTGCGCGCACTGAATAAGCGCACTGAATAAGACAGCACTATTTGCAATCATCAGATTCAAATGTTAACAGTTCACACACACACGAGGATCGTCTTTCTTACATTTACAACGTGTGTACCTGTTACAATGTACTCACTTCTCTCTATGCTGTGGTTTCTATTAAACACCTGAACTGGAACTGGAAATTCTCTGATGTGGAATCAGTTCTGTATGGCTGTGGGTGTGAGTGGTGGATATAACTGGGAATGTGCGTGGTGTTTTGAGATAATGAATAGAGCTGCAAATTACAGGTGCTTGTTCAGTGTAATAGGAACCATAGCACAGAGAGATGTGTACACTGCAACAAGTACACATGTCATAAATGTAGGAAGGGCGCTCCTTGGGTGAGCTATTGCGCGTCTTTATGTGAAAACAGCAGTGTCAGATGGGGAGTGTTTGATGATTGCATATAGCGCTGAAGTTACTGCTCTTTACTATGCTTTCCTCTGCATGTCCTGGAGTACAAAAGAAACAGCATACAGCAACATGTGGGGACTGGCAAGATTGGGGGAAAATAAACACGCGGTTGTATGTATCGTGATACACTGCAGAGCTATAGTGCATCTTTATGTGAAAACAGCAGTGTCAGATGGGGTAGGGAAGGATCCTGAACGCGACTGAGAGAATGAAAAGTGAATAAAAAAAAACAAAAACAAAGCTAACCTTTACAAATATCGTAAATTACACCGGCTGTTACAGACTGAAATCAAATGTATCTTACTACTAGAATATGAAAAACGTTTCTGTTTTAAAAATGTGTTTACACAGATTACTGTAGAAATGCGTGAAATGCGTGTGTTCCAAATAACAATCTATTATTTCCACTCTAAAACTCCACTTCACTCCCAGATAATCAATCAAGGCATGAGCTGGGAGAAGTTCGTACACATTCTAAGTCGGTGGGGGGATGGAATAGCCGGCTGTTTGCAGATTGTCTTTATCTACACATTTAGAAGACAAAAGATGATGGCGGAGAGGTGCGAACGGATTTAAGAAGCGATTTAAGGTGGGACGGATCTACAGGTTTTTTCGTAGGCTGTGGTAATTCTAGTGTTAATGCACATGCACACGTCTACAGCCCCACCCAAATTTCTCCCAGAATTTTGCATATTTGAATATGCAAATCAATATAAATAGCCACTTCCGTTCAGTGTTTTGTTAAAAGAAAATAGCAAAAGCATGTGGAAAAAAGAATTTAAGTGAATGAAAAATTTAGGTTCTGCTCAGTGAAGTATAGGCAAGGAAAAACATACTATTTGGTGGCTTTAATCTCGAAATACCCACTTTAATCGTGTAGTTTATTTTGTCATTAAAGTAGAATGTCGGGTTTTAATTTACTAGAGTTTCTCAAATCCCATCGTAACTAAAGTAGCACGTTAAATGCTTCATATTCTAAGTGTTCCCAAACCGAGATGTTAATCTGAACATGCTTCTTAACCGGGTATTCTCTTACACCAACAGGAGTGCGCAGGCAGTGATCACCACACAGAATACATTCATTGCTGTGTTTGTGTCCTTGACCACCAGCTCACGAACACAACATTTACATGATATTTCAGTTAAAACCACTGTGGTACTCTTTCATGCATCTAGTCACAACTGTCATTAATGTTCTCTGCATTCAATGTACAGCTGGATTTACAATCACCTTTTAGAGATAATGTGCAAAGGTGTCCTAGGATGGATGTTCTTCCGGATGAGCTTTCTTTATTCTTTATTTTAGCAATATTGTCTCTGTCAAATGTACCAACTACCAATTCCTGTCCTTCCATTTTCTTTCTCCATGTAAACAATCGTCACACAATAAACGTTCTTCATATTCACTACCAGTGTGCCACTGTTCCCCCACATGTTTAATACATGTTCTAATGCATTTCATCATGAAAATGATAACAAGTATACATCTTAGTATTCTAAAATGTTCAGAGAGCTGTAATATCATGAATGTAATGTATTCTGTGTGGTGATCACTTCCTGTACACTCCTGTCGACATGTTACTTTATGGATTCACCGTTCCCCCACATGTTTAATTATTACCAGTTTACATTATTTAAATTAAATTAACAGTTTATCTGTAAAATGTAATATACTAGGGGGCTCCGCCCCCTGCTCGCTTCACTCACCAACCCCAGTGTTTGGTTAATCGGATATTCAATTTTAAAAACTTTTTTTTTCTTTGGAATTGCTTCAATTTCATTATTTGCACTTTTACTTTAAAGCATCAGTAAAAACAATATTTGGAATTACCTTTTCTTCAAGATCGCATTGAATTTTGATTCCGTTTTTGGAGATACATTATGACAGCACAACGTATAACTGCCCATGAGTGAATATCGTTTCTTTTTCTCTAATAAATAATCTGATTTTTTTCTCATGTTTGTCCCTGTGATTTGTTAATTGAAATAGCAAAAGGTATTTTCACGGGAAACTGTAAACATTTTAATACAAATGGTTTATCAAGATCTCCTTTGGTGTCTAATGTTATTTGTGGAATGTATACTGCATTACCTTTCTTGTCGCCTGTTAAAATTTGCATCGCTTCTCTGTGATCATAAATATACACCTAACCGAATTGTGTTTTCTTTGAAATTAAATTTGTCGTTGCTTTAATTGTTGCGGGACCACAGATTCTCATAGCATATGGTCCATTATTGTGTAAATCTACGTTTTGAGTATTGAATGATGCAATGGCGAAAAGATTATTGTAGACTCGTATATTTTGCCTGTAGTGTTTGTGAATTCTGCAGTGGACTGTTGCCCTGCTCAGGGTTTGTTCCTGACTTGCACCCTATGCTGGCTGGGATTGGCTCCAGCCAACCCCCGTGATCCTGTTTTCGGATATAGCGGTTGGGAAATGACTGACTGACTGACTGTTTGTGGATTTCACTTCTCCCCTAACATCAAATCTTTTAATTCTCTTGTATACGCCTCCTCATTGTGTAGAAACACTACTTTTCCCTGATGCTAATACGAATTAGATGATCTGCATGTCTCTGACTTAAACGTCAAAGCCTTACAATATTTTGGCGGGCTGTACCATCTCTCCACTGGCGTTTACCATGGCGATGGAGCTAATTATTCGAGCCTCCCGATGGGTGGTTGGAGGGGAACGGTCGAAGGCTGGTTTGCGTTTCCCCCCAATCAGGGCATACATGGATGATATGACAACAATAACAACAACAAACGCATGCACCAAACATCTGTTGAATAAACTTCAGGAAAACATCAAGTGGGCACGAATGGAATTTAAACCCAGCAAATCCCGCAGTATCTCCATAGTCAAAGGCCAGCTTACCAATGAGAGGTTCCAGGTTAACAACGAACCAATACCAACAGTTCTGGAGAAGCCTATCAAAAGCCTTGGCCGTTGGTATAGTGCAGAGGTCAAAGACTCGAAGCAGGTGGAACAACTCAGGCAGGACACAATCAACGGCCTAAATAAGATCAATAACACTGCCCTTCCAGGGAAGTTGAAACTGTGGTGTGCTTTCAATTTGGGCTACTGCCCCGGCTCATGTGGCCAATTGCTATCTTTGAGGTCACATTATCTCAGGCCAACCGGCTGGAGAGACTAGTGAACGCACAAGTGAGGAAGTGGCTTAGGCTGCCGAGGTGCCTCACCAGCATTGGCCTGTATGGTAACGGAGCCCTCTCTTTGCCAATTTCAAGCCTGGTGGAGGAGTACAAATGCGCGAAATCAAGGCTGGAAATGACTCTCACAGAATCCCGGGACTCAGTTGTCAGAGGAGCTGCTCCAACCCTAGCAACAGGGAGGAAATGGAAGCCATCGGCAGTAGTTGCGGAGGCAAAGGCTGCCCTCAGACACCGGGATGTAGTGGGGCATGTCCAACATGGTAGAGGGGGCTTTGGATTCGAAGCAGTAACACCCACATGGCAAAAGGCTACTCCAATGGAGTGGCGGCAAATGGTGGTGGAGGAGGTCCACCGCCAGGAGGAAGCAGCCAGGTGTGCCAAGGCGGTCTCCCAAGCCCAACAAGGCCGCTGGATGAAGTGGGATGGTGTGGAGAGGAGGAAAATTACTTGGAGCGAGATGTGGAGCATGGAGGCTAATAGACTAAGTTTTATCATCAGAGCCACATACAACGTCTTGCCCTCCCCAACCAACCTACATCTTTGTCATGGAAAGGATCCAGCATGTCCCCTGTGCGCTATCCCAGCAACCCTCAAACACATACTGGTGGGTTGCAAGACCAGCTTAACTCAAGGAAGATACACCTGGCACCACAACCAAGTGCTGAGATGCTTGGCAGCTGAAATTGAGAACAAGAGAATAAACATTAACGCCATGCCTCTACAAGCACAAAGTAACATCCGACAGAGAACAACCTTCGTGTGGGAAGGGGAGAAACAGCGGACCAAGCCTTTACTCCAAGATAATGGTCCATTGAACCCAGCCCGGGATTGGGAGTTGCGAGTGGACCTCAATCAGAGGCTCACCTTCCCACCCGAAATTGCGACAACTAACCTGCGTCCAGATCTTGTGCTCTGGTCCAAGTCCTGTCGGCGTGTCTTCATCGTTGAGATGACAGTCCCATGGGAGGATGCTATCGATGAGGCATTCGAACGGAAGAGGCTGCGATATGCCAGTTTAGCAGCTGAAGCAGAGGGGTGGGGCTGGAACGTCAAAGTGTGGCCAGTGGAGGTGGGATGCAGAGGGTTTGTAGCCAGTTCCACCACGAGGCTATTGAAGGAAGTAGGGATCAGAGGGCAGGCTCAACGGAAGGCAATTAAAGAGCTTGCCAATGTAGCGGAACGGAGCAGTCACTGGTTGTGGCTGAAACGTAGGGACTTAACATGGGCTGCCAATTGATCGAGTGGTGTCACCATGCAACATACACCCGGGCCTGATCAACCAGGGGCGGGCCAACCCCGGCGGAGGGTGTCTTGTGATAAGCGGCCGAAACACCCAATGAAGTCGGGGCACACAACTGAAGATGTGTCGCATTGGTTTCACCACGCAATTCTGTGGCAAATTCCACTCCATTCAAGATGACTTCTGTTTTCAACTGTTGTGCTGAATAATTAGGGATATTAACACCTAGTCCTAGTAAGAATCCTGAATCTATACTTCTGACATATCGCCTATGTCCATATATTCGATCTCTATTCGGCTTTCTGTTATTTCACGAGTAATAATTTCTCTTTGTTAGCGCTAATGTGATCTTTACTATCTTTTTTCTTACTTTCGAATTTATCTGCTTTTATATTCTGTAACTTGTTCTGCATGTATAACACGCCTATGTTTTTTTTTGTGTCTTTTGAATTCCACTGTTTTCATTATCTCTAACCTGCTCTGCATGTTTTTCGCCCCCTCGTTTTTGAACATGTTTATGACGTTTTACTTTGTTTTCTACTCTTTGTCTTTTATTTCTGACCTTGCTTTGTCCTGCTATTTTTTCAATTGCACCTGGTCCATGATGATTATTTTCCCTTTTTTCAAGTAATAACCCTAATTTATTTTATTTTTATTCTTAATGTTGCTGTTTTATATTGCTATTGATTTTATGCTAAAGTGACCATGACAGGTGCCGCCCAATAAAATTGTTTTATTGTTGTTTAATTTTTTTCTTCCTTTTCTAACCTGCTTAGTCCTGAACAGGGTTCTGGGGGTGCTGGAGCCCATCCCAGCGAGCACAGGGTGTAAGGCAGGAACAAACACTGGATAGGGCATCACTCCATCACACACCCACACACCAAACACATAAACCACCCAGTAGGGCCAATCTAACATTGCCAATCCACCTAACCTGCATGTCTTTGGACTGTGGAAGAAAACTGGAGCATCCAGAAGAAACCCACGCAGACAAGGGCAGGACATGCAAACTCCACGCAGGGAGGACCCGAGATGTGAACCCTGGTCTCATTACTGCAAGGCAGTACCACTGCACTGCCCATTATTATTATTATTAATAATAAGTACTGAATTTGTTTTAAGATGATCTTCATTCTCATGTTCAGGCAGCACAATTCTCAGTTACAGTAGAGGCCTAGTTATTCATGGACATAAGAGAACAAGAAAATACGAACACATAACTCCAGTTCTTAAATCCTTAAACTGGCTCCCGGTTAAGTTTGGGGCAGATTTCAAAATCCTTCTTTTAACATATAAAGCATTAAATGGTCGAGGTCCGGCTTACTTGTCTGAACTTATCATGACTTACAAACCTGAGCGCACATTAAGATCTCAAGATGCCGGTCTGCTTATGATTCCAAGGATTAATAAAATAACAGTGGGAGGTTGAGCTTTTAGTTACAGGGCCTCTAAACTGTGGAGTGGTCTGCCTGCTACTATAAGAGATGCCCCTTCGGTCTCAGCTTTTAAATCCCGGCTGAAGACTCACTACTTCAGTTTAGCATATCCTGACTAGAGCTGCTGATTAACTGTACAGACTGCATCTCTGTTGTTAGTCATTAGCACTTAAACATAAGTAACATGACAGTTATAATTGTATAATAACCCTCACTTATTCTGTTTTTCTTCTCGGTACTCAAACGTGGCACTTGGTGCCACAGCCCACCTGTCAAGTTGTTTTGCCTGCCTAAGGAAAAGTCATCCCAGATGGAGGATCGCAGGAATCATGGGAAAGAGGGTCTTCATCGGATTGGCTGGCCCAGCACTGTTTCAGCCGTGGAATGGCCAAATGGGGGAGGCAGCTTGAAGGATGAGGTCTCCAGGACTCTAAACAAATCCAAATCTTATTATGGGATATATCATCTACTGTTAAATTCTGCTCTGTACTTCTAAAATTTATATTTTTTATTTCTTACTATATTGAGAAATTGTTCTGTTCTGTGTACTGCATTGTATTGTATTGACCCCCTTCTTTTGACACCCACTGCACGCCCAACCTACCTGGAAAGGGGTCTCTCTTTGAACTGCCTTTCCCAAGGTTTCTTCCATTTTTTCCCTACAAGGTTTTTTTGGGAGTTTTTCCTTGTCTTCTTAGAGAGTCAAGGCTGGGGGGCTGTCAAGAGGCAGGGCCTGTTAAAGCCCATTGCGGCACTTCCTGTGTGATTTTGGGCTATACAAAAATAAACTGTATTGTATTCACAGTAGGGTTACGCTATTCTCATATGCAAAAGAAGAAAAGCTTCTCACCAGGCTATTTTCTGCTATATATCTTGTGAGTGCTGAGCCATGCATCCTCATTATCTGTATTCTAACTTAAATTTTAAAAACAACCAGTAAATAATTAAGATACCTTTCAAATGGATATCTCGTTAAATTGATTGTCAAACAAACAATCAATTATCAAAAATTAATCAAATGAAAGAAGAGTGCTAAAACAAAGTCCAATTGTTAAGCCTTAATCAAATTAAGCTATTCCGGTAATGCCTGTTCAGCATTTCAGTTATTTCAACGTGTCTATACAGACAAGGAAACAAAACCCATTTGGGTGCATCACCATCATCAGAATGGCAGAGAAGAAATGTAAACATAATTCTGTTCCAAATAATAAAAACCTTGTGAGTTCCAAAATTGTCATTCACATTTCAATGGAGTACCTGGAAGGTAAAAAACACAGAGACGCCTTAAGAAAGGTGTACACTGGACAGAGATAACACCTGGGCATGGGGTTCAAACCCAGGACGCTGAATGGGTGAGGCAACCATTTCCTCTCTCACTATTCCACTCCTTTAAAATATACTTCAAATTGAATGTGCAAACTGTAACAATTAGACAAAGTTAATTGCATTGAACCATTTTAAATTTAATTACATGGTTAATTGAATTAACTGTTCATCAGGATGTTGTACATAAGTAGGCTGCAGGCATTTTGGCACAACCACTGGAAGATCATTTACTAAAGGTTATAACAGTGCACTTTACATTTCATTCAAAAGTTTACCTTTAAAACCTAAGAATAATGGATGAATTGACTGTCACATGGCACTCCACACCTCCAGTCAAGGACAGATAATAAAATAAAAGACGAATTGCTGCTTTCATGTAGGAGATAATGGCCTGCCATGGGGTCAAGTGCAATCAAATAAAACGACCGATTCTGTGTCAAGGAGATCCCTAGAATTAGGCAAACGATACGGGTACAAGGATAATAATCTTGTAATTCCTTTCTCCTATGACTTCTTTATTATTTATAATACATAACTTTTTTTTTTGTTTTCTTTCATTGTTTAATTTATTTTTAAACATATGTCTTGTAATGCCAAATGACATCCTTTGTTCAATAAATTTACAAACCCTTCTAAGGCCTGCTCCTCATACTTAATGCACAAAAAAAAAAAAAAAAACAACAATCTTGTCAGATTTAGAACATCTGAAGGAATATCAGTACAGATTTATTTGCATTAAAGACAAGAGCAAAGTAAATTGCTTTCAGAAAATCATGTCTGTAGGTGCCATGGTTTGACCCAAAAATATGTTTTTTAGAGTTATGTGAGCTTAATGTATATTTTCAATATTTGAATCTTTACAATTTTTAAGTTGGATTAAGGGGGTCAGAGAATGTTATTTTTATGTAATCTTTCTCTTTTTAAGATCTGACAGGATAAGCTTAATTAATTTTCAAAGACAAGATGACGACGATTCACATTAATGTATCTATAGGAATGAGTGTAACGGTGGAAGCCGAGTGACAAGCTAGCTTGCTTTTAAATAAACTAAAAAAATTTAACCACTATTGAGGCCATCATGCTGCACCTGCCTAGGTCATAGGCATTTGTTTATATAGCATTTCCCTAAACTCACATTTTTCTGAGGTCTTCATGTGTGAACAGCAGTAAAAGGGACTACTAAGGAGTTACTGAATGATTTTGAAATTAAAGAGGGAGAAGTGCTGCTCAGATTAAACAGTCTGAAATCAAACTAATCACCAGGATCAGATAATATTTACCTTCAAGTTCTTGAGGAGGCTAGCAAGTACAGATATAAACCCTTGACACATATTTTTATGTTCGGTAGAATGCCTAGATGGGGCTGGGTGGTCTTGTGGCCTGGAACCCCTGCAGATTTTGTTTTTTTCTGCAGCCGTCTGGAGGTTTTTTTTTGTTTGTTTTTTCTGTTCTCCATGGCCATAAGACCTTACTTTATTCTGTTAATTAGTACAGTAATCCCTCGCTACTTCGCGGTTCACTTTTCGCGGATTCACGACTTCGCGGATTTTATATGTAAGCATATCTAAATACATAACGCGGATTTTTCGCTGCTTTGCGGGTTTCTGCGGACAATGGGTCTTTTTACTTGCTTCCTCAGTTGGTTTGCCCAGTTGATTTCATACAAGAGATGCTATTGGTGGATGGTTGAGAAGCTACCCAATCAGAGCACGCAGTTAAGTTCCTGTGTGCTGCTGATTGGCTCAGCGACAGAGTGTTGCATTAACCAGGAAGTCTCATCTCACTCATTCATCATTAACGTGCTGCTGCTTCAGGGGCCGTGTCCAAGCACCAACAGAAGATGCAAATGATTGCAGAAAAGGTAAAAGTTTTGGATATGCTGAAGGAAGGGAACAGCTACACCGCTGCAGGACATCGATTCTTTTTATTTAAAAAGGAGGAAAAGCATATAAGATCTACGGCCGCAGTGTCCTTTAACCAGGGTGCAAAACGAGTTGCAAGTGGACGTGATAAGGCAGTAGTCTGGATGGAATCTGCTTTAGGAATCTTTGCAACAAGGTCGACGACGTCATGACCGCCTACAAGCTGCTACTTGTACTTCGCTATACAGTAAGTGTAAACTTATCTACCGATTTCATTTTGCTTAGCAGTTGTCCCTGTTTTTAATAGAGTAAATGGTGGGTTGTAAACAATACAGGGAGGGTTTAAAAACGTCCAAATACACGTTAAGTAATTAAATAAAAATAGTGTCCCTACTTCGCGGAAATTCAGTTATCGCGGTCGGCCTTGGAACCTATCTCCCGCGATAAGTGAGGGATTACTGTATTGCCTAATTTTATTTTTATTTTATTTTGTTATTTTTTCCCTTTCTTCATCCTGTAAAGCACTTTGAGCTACATCTTTTGTATGAAAATGTGCTATATAAATAAATGTTTTTGTTGTTGTTTTAGGAAGTCATTGCACACTGGGGAAATTCAGAAAGACTGGAAAATGGCCAATATTATCCCATTATATAAAAAGGGTGATCAGAGAGATCCAAGCGACTACAGGCCAGTAAGCGTAACATGCATTACAGGAAAATTAATGGAAGGAATTATTAAGTATAAGATTGAGCAACACCTGGCAAGAACAGGAGTTTTTCTGAACGGTCAGTATGGGTTCAGAAGAGGGAGGTTGTGTTTTACTAACATGCTGGACTTCTGTGAGGAAGCAAAAAAAAAAAGGGAATGATCAAAGCGGAGCTTATAATATAATTTATCTGGACTTTCAAAAAGTGCCACATGAGAGATTGAACATCGAACTGAAACAAGTGGGAGTTCAGGGTGATGTGTGTAGATGGATGCAGAATTGGCTGAAACACGTAAGGCAGAGGGTGATGGTGCGAGGAACCTGTCAGAATGAATTTACCTGTGACGCATGTTAAGGTTACTGGCCTATAATTGTTTGGATCTCCCATTTTAAATAATTTGATTATATAATGGAATTTCCCCAGTGCTGAGTGATTTACTAAATATATGTGTCAAGGGTTCATATCTGTACTCACCAACCTCCTTAAGAACTCAAGGGTAAATATTATCTTGTCCAGGTGACTTGTTTGATTTCATCCTATTTAATCTGAGCAGCACTTCTCCATCTACATTTTCCAAATCAATCAGTTTGTGCATAGCAGTCCCTTTACCGCTGAGAGGTTATCCACTTCCTTACTTGTGAAGACCTCAAAAAATGTGAGTTTAGAGTATCTGCTATTTCACTGTCTGTATTATTTAATTCCCTTTTACTATTCCTGATTCACTTAACCTCCTCCTTGACTGTTGTTTTACTACTAAAATATTTCTTAGTTAACCAATAAAAGGTGTCATTTTGCTTGACTTCTCACTACATTCATAATAGGTAACACAGTACAACACCCTAGTACTAAAATACAGAAAGAATCTCTATGGGTTCTCTTTCACCTTATATTCCTCTCTAGCTGTTCCCAAATGCCCTATGATTCATATTAGAGTTATTAATGGAGTTATTAAATATTAAAATATACAAATAATGAACCCACCCCAAACATAAATAAGAACTTCTATCCTAGAAAATGTAGAGTCAGTAAGAGGCTTGTAGGTGGCAGTACAATGGTGAGGCCTGTCCAGGTGTACCACAGGTTTACATTTAAAGACATTAACATTTGAATACAGCAGGTCCAGTTTGCTGTGTCCACTAAATGAACATGTTGTTTTAGAAGTTTGTTACATTGGTCTGTTGCCTGGTTGTAGACGCCAGCAATCAGAATGATTCATCTTTAGAGTCTTCACAATGGAGCGAATCATTTCTCTTGCAGAGTTTATAAAAAGTAGCAAAAGGATGACAGAACTCATTCCTAGTTGGTAATATGGATGATTTCATACTGCATTTCAATGTCTGAATCACACACAGTTTCAGCTTTAATTGTAATGTGCTCACATTTTTACCATGTCTCATTCGCATATTCTCCAAACCTCCTCTTGCTTTTTCCACTCTGTCTGATCGTATTAGATGTAACCCATCCATTGGTTCTTCGCAGTACCTAAAGTACCACAATAAATGAAAATTGGGAAAAATCTTCAAATTCCTTGGAACCCACATCAGCGAGGATTTGACTTGGTCATACAATACACAACAACTCATTAACCAAGCACACAAAAGACTGTTCTTCCTGGGGAACTTGAAGAAATTTGGCATACCAACCAAAGTTCTCACCAATTTCTACAGGGGTACAATAGAGAGTGTTATCACCTGCTCTATAATTGTATTGCATGTTAACTGGTCATTGCAGGAATGGAAGGCACTTCAGCTTGTAATTAAAACTGCACCACTGGAACAACCATCCCCTCCCTACAGGACATCTACACTAGTAGGGTCATCAGGAGGGCGCACAACATAATTAAAGACAATACACATCCTCAACACACGCTTTTCACACTGCTTCCCTTAGGGAGGCGCTACAGGAGTGTGAAATCACGCACCACAAGACTGACGCATAGTTTTTTTCCACAAGCAATTAGACTCCTGAACAATGCTAAAAGTTAAAGTGAATCCAAACCATAACTCATAGCCTCATAAATGTACTGACTGCTGCGGTATGTCATCAGGCACTGTGTACCTTATTTTGTAATCTTATAACTGCAATTGCTATTTATTTTTATACTTCTTTTGTCTTTTCTGTCTTTGTATATAAAGGTGAGCATGTAAAGTAAGAATTTCATTTCATGGTTTTAACATGTGTTTTTACTGTGTATATGACAATAAACTTCTTGTATCTTGTATTGCATCTTGTATGGCAAGTGAGGTATAATAGTCCTTTCAATTTAAAAAGTGATAAAAAAGCTGGCCAGTTTTGAATTGTTTCCACTTTATGTTTATCCTCATTCCAGATCTTTGCCCTTGCCATCCTCAGATGAGCTGTTCCTCCAATATGTAGTGTTACATGTGAGTCACTGTCTTGCACCCCAAAGCATGAGGTTGAGTCTCAGTACTTTAGCAAAACCAGCTTCATTCAACTTGAAACAGGAACAGCAGGGTTATTTATTGCAGCGGGATCTACCACTCTCTCATACACAGACACAGCAAACGAGCAGAGTTGTGGCCAGGACAGTGGCCAAGTTATACTGTTCCCCGCCTTTATAATGTCCCTTGCGTCACCCATCAGTGACTGGTGCTTATAATGTGATCTTGATTGGCTCATAGTTGTTTCTGAGGCACTCTTCTGCTGTGCTGCGAACCTGTGGCTGCCTCGGCAACAGACAAGCAATCTTCCACAGATGCAGCTGTTGTCCTTTTGCGGTGTCCCTCAAAAACCTCACAGTAGTCAGATATTTCCTTTGGTGGTAGTGATCACAATGCTACTATCTGAGTACAGGAATATTTAATGTGATAATTATGCATCTACCAGAGAATGAAAGAAAATAGCAAGCATGTTGAAACAAGTCTGGGCCTGTTGTGACAAGGTTACTCATGCACAGTTGTCGCTTGAGTCTAACATTCCAAGAGTCCTCATGCGAATCAAGTAAGCTTCTTCACGACAATGCGCCGGTTCACATATCACGTCAATCACATGCTGCCATCCGAGAATGTGGATTCCAGCAGTTGAACTATCCACCCTACAGTCCTGTCCTGGCTCCCTCAGATTATTTCCTGTTCTGAGTTTTGAAGAAATCTCTCCATGGGCAGCAGTTTTCAAGTGATGAAGATGTTAAGACAGCTGTGATGTATTGATTTGAAGGTCAAAGAGAAGATTTTATTTCAAAAGGGTTAAAGTCATTGCAAGAAAAGTGGGTGAAGTGTATGGAGCTATCAGGGGACTATATTGAAAAATAAAACAAAATTTTTTTGAAAACTCTTTTCTTTCCTACTGAGGTAGATAAATTATTGAACGACCCTTGTATATCCCACTTTATGTTACTCAAAGTCTCGTACATTCATACATTCACCATGTAACATCTCTCAAGTTTGCTGCTCAACGTAAGACAACTGAAGCTCAGGTTAGCAATGATAGCAGCATATCCTCCATTTAAAAATCCATTAAAATAAGAGAACTTATAGAAACAAGCGAGAGACCAAATCTTACTATTAATAATTAATAACAAAAAAGAAAAAAACAAAAGAAAATAGAGAGCTTCTGTAAAAAGGCTGCCATATAGCATAGCACCCAAACTGAAAATACTGTATATGTAAGATTTGTAATATGAAAGAAAATAAAAAAGAGGTGATTGCAAGAAAACAGTGCATGAAAGGAATATTTAAAGGTGATTTTGTGATCAGTTAGCCAAAATGCATATTATAGAAAACAAAGTAAAACTTAATCTGTCATCTTTATTTTTCATTCCAAATCAATGTAATATTTTCTATGTTTGTTTTCTTTGCAGCCACAATCAGCCTGGCATTAACTTGCTTGCTGCACCACTTGCCTCATCCTTCTGTTTCTGTACATGACATTTTGAAGACTTTCAAGGCATCCAATCCAGATGGAATTTCAGGGTCAGTTTTAGAAATCCGCAGAAACAAATTGGCTGACATCTTCAGTTGCATCATTAATATTTCACTGAGGAATTGGAGGTCCCTAATTCTTTCAAAAGGACAACAATTATAAGTAAACAAAAGTGGACTGTCTGAATGACCGGTGGCATTCACTCCAATCATGATAAAGTGCTTTGGGAAAACATTACAAACAATATTCCAGCTAGTCCTGATCACCTTCAGTTTGCATATCACCACAAATGGTCCACACATAATGCCATAATCCTTACAACCCTGGCGCATCAGGGTAATAAAAACCATTACTCCAGGGTCCTGTTAATAGATTACAGCTCAGCATTTCACACTGTTGTACCAGTAATGCTGCCCACCAGTCTTCTCATTGTAGGATTCAGTGCCAACCACAGTGCAACCTTTGGACTTTATAACCATTGGATTTCAGCATGTATGTATTGGCACCATCACATCCTCCACACTTACCCTCAGTACAGTATCTACTAAGGCTTCTAGGATGGCTTTGAAGAACCAGATTTAAAAAAGATAACAGCAACTCTGGCTCTGAAAGACTCTAATATGCATATTAATTAAATCCGTATACAGCTATGCATATACCGTATATAAATACAGTGGGACCTCGGTTCACGACCATAATTCGTTCCAAAACTCTGGTCGTAAACCGATTTGGTCATGAACCGAAGCAATTTCCCCCACAGGATTGTATGTAAATACAATTAATCTGTTCCAGACCATACAAACTGTATGTAAATATATATATTTTTTAAGTTTTTAAGCACAAATATAGTTAATTAAACCATAGAATGAACAGCGTAATAGTAAACTAAATGTAAAAACATTGAATAACACTGAGAAAACCTTGAACAACAGAGAAAACTAACACTGCAATAGTTCGCGCTATAGCGCTACCAACCGCTGGCTAAAAACACTTTTTATTAATGAGTTTTAAGCACAGGGGAAAAATGAACATTTGAAAAAATCTGTAATTTAATAAACCACCAAGAAAAGTAACATTGCAACAATGCACGCTACGAACCAATCGCTGTAAACAGAAGTGAAAACAAAATCAAGCCCAGTGCATTCTTTAACTGCCTTCCTACCTTATGTGTCCAGCTCTCTCTCGCGCTGCCTGTGTGTGAGTGTGTGTCTCTCTCTCGTGCTGCCTGTGTGTGTGTTGCGCTCTCTCTCTTGCTCACTGCACAGGAAATGCACAGGGAGAGACTGAACATGTACAAACCGAAAGGGAAACTGGCTTGTTCATATACCGAGTGTGTGGTCGTGAACCGAGGCAAAGGTTTGGCGAACTTTTTGGTCGTAAACAGATTTGTACGTGTACCGAGAGTTTGTGAACCAAGGTTCCACTGTATACATACACAAACAAAAAAAAATAAAAAACTAAAGATAAAATTAACGATAAAAAGTGCTGTTTTAATGATGTCCTGTTGCTTACATATGCTGTATTTGGGATGGTTTACCTGGATTTAAAATTTCTGGAGGCAAAATTAAATAGCAGCAGTCATATTTCTTGACTTAAACATGAGATACCACAACTGAAAGTGTCAGTTATTAGTGTTCAGCTGTTTTGTGAACTATCTATCTTTAATATGCATTCAGAATTTTCAAATGCAGGTAGAAATCATCATCTTGTGATTGGCACGTGGGGATTAGTCTCGTGGGTGACATGTAGATACTATACAATACGATACAATACAATACAATTTATTTTTGTGTAGCCCAAAATCACACAAGAAGTGCCGCAATGGGGCTTTAACAGGCCCTGCCTCTTGACAGCCCTCCAGCCTTGACTCTCTAAGAAGGCAACGGAAAAACCCTTGTAGGGGAAAAAATGGAAGAAACCTTGGGAAAGGCAGTTCAAAGAGAGACCCCTTTCCAGGTAGGTTGGGCATGCAGTGGGTGTCAAAAAAGAAGGGGATCAATACAATACAATTTGCAGAACAAAACACAAGTAATCGTCAATACAGTATAACAGTGCAATGGAAATATTACAAGTACAGAGCAGAATTGAACAGTAGATGATATCACAGGATTCGGATTTGTTCAGAGTCCAGGAGACCTCAACCATCAAGCTGCCTTCCCCTATTGGCCATTCCACAGCTGAGTCAGCATTGGGCCAGCCAAAGTAAGCCTAAAGTATCACAATACCTGTACTCATGGTAAAAATCTTCAAATTCCTTGGAACCCACATCAGCGACTTGGTCATACAATACACAACAACTCATTAACCGAGCACACAAAAGACTGTTCTTCCTGAGGAACTTGAAGAAACTTGGCATGCCAACTAAAGTTCTCACCAATTTCTACAGGGGTACAATAGAAAGTGTTATCACCTTCTCTATTATGGCACAGTAACTGCTTCTTGCAGGAAACAAAGGCACTTCAGCGTGTAATTAAAATTGCACAGCACACCTCTGGAGCAACCTTCCCCTCCCTACAGGACATCTACACTAGTAGGATCATCAGGAGGTCACACAGCATAATTAAAGACAATATGCATCCTCAACACACGCGTTTCACGCTGCTTTCCACAGGGAGGCGCTACAGGAGTGTGAAATCACGGACCACAAGACTGACGCATAGTTTTTTTCCACAAGCAATTAGACTCCCGAACAATGCTAAAAGTTAAAGTGAATCCAAACCATAACTCATAGCCTCATAAATGTACTGACTGCTGCGGTATGTCATCAGGCACTGTGCATCTTATTTTATAATCTTATAACTGTAATTTCTATTTATTTTTATACTTCTTTTGTCTTTTCTGTTTTTGTATATGAAGGTGATCAAGTAAAGTAAGAATTTCATTACATAGTTTTAACATGTATTTGTACTGTGTATATGACAATAAACTTCTTGTATCTTCTGTGGCAAGTGAGGTATAACGGTCCTTTCAATTTAAAAAGTGATGGAGGCTGGCCAGTTTTGAATTGTTTCCACTTTATGTTTATCCTCACTCCAGATCTTTGCCCTTGCCATCCTCGGGCGGGCAGTTCCTCCAATACATAGTGTGACGCGTGAGTCACTGTCTTGCACCCCAAAGCATGAGGTTGGGTCTCATTACTTTAGTAAAAACAGTTTCATTCAACTTGAAACAGGAACAGCAGGGTTATTTAATGCAGCAGGATCTACCACTCTCTCATACACAGACACAGCAAACGGGCAGAGTCGTGGCCAGGTCAGTGGCCAAGTTATACTGTTCCATGCCTTTATAATGTCCCTTGCATCACCCATCAGTGATAGGTGCTTATAATGTGATCTTGATTGGCTCATAGTTGTTTCTGAGGCACTCTTCTGCTGCGCTGCGAACCTGTGACTGCCTCGGCAACAGACAAGCAGTCCTCCACAGACGCAGCTGTTGTCCCATTTCGGGGGGTTCCTAAAAGAGTTCAGAGATCTCACAATACGATGAAAGGACCCCTCAACCCAATGATTCTTGCGATCCTCCATCAGAGATGACTTCTCCCTAGGCAAGTGCCACATTTGAGTACCGAGAAAAACACAGAAAAGGTGAGGGTTAGTAACAAATTAGAACTATCATATTACTTATGTTTTAGAGCTAATGACCAACCAAAGAGATGCAGTCTGTACAGTCTATAGATAGTGAACAGAAGCTGAGAAAATCCCAAAAACCTGAGTGATCCCACAGATGACTGGCTGCAAGACACCTAATTGCATGTTGTCACAATCAAGTCCACCAAGAAAAATAAAAATGCAATATATCTGTTTAATTTGCTACTCGGTAGCTTATCTATTTTAATTTAAATGGATGGGGTTAAGTAACCAGATGTTAAACTTAATTGTAATGCTAACCAACCTCTTGTGAGTTCAATGACACCACATAATCATTCAGTACGTGAAGAACTAGAATTTTCAATCAAGACAATGTTAAGGTCAAAGCAATAAATACTATTAATCAAGACATTTAAATTATAAGAGAGCAAAAAACACATAAAAAGGGGACTGCTAAGGTCAGAATTAGAATATGAAAACAGAAAATGAACGTGTTTCTTTTTCTTTATACAAAGCATATATACGTATGTATATGGATATATTATTTTTACTCAGTGCATAGTGCTTGATTCTATCATCCAAGCCACATTGTGTTTATAAAATCTTGAAGTTTTCTTTCTTTTTTTCAGACTAAAGAAGCCTGAAACAAAACTCCCATCATTCTCGCCCTGAATAACAGGGGTGCCTCCTGAATGTCCCCTTAATTAAGCCCCACATCTTAAAATTACCATTGATTGTTAGGCCAAGCCATTTTCTTATTCCAGCTAGACACAAATATTTTCCTTTATTGTTTTGCCATTAAACATTAAAGTCTTTCTGTTCTTAAATCCCTAACTACCCAAGGTAGAGTGTAGAATTAAAGCTCTTGAGCATAAAAGGCTGTGTTTAGACCTAATGCAGAACTTTATAATTCTCTAATTAATTTTGAGTGAATAGTGAATCACATACTCAAGAAAATTATAAAGAAGTGCATTTAAGACAGAAACCAGGGCACTTCTTTACACAAACAGAGTCCAGAACAAACTGCAGAATCATGTAGTTGAATTATAAACCTTAGCAGCTTTAAAAAGTATCTGGATGAAATATAGTGACATTTTACCAGTTAACTAACCCAAATGAGTTTAATGGACTGAAATGTCTCCTCTCATTTCTTAAACTTCCTATGTTCTACTTATTTTTGATTTAGCTTATTAGAAAAAAAAATGTGACTTTGTTTTTTTTTTTTTGTGATGGAAATCAGTAAATTGGTGTTTTATTTTTCACTCTTGTAAAACAGGATGAAAATTCTTTGTCAGTTGTGACAATTAAATGTACAGAGAGCAAAGATATTATGTATGGGGTGTAACAGGAACCTATTTTGGGACACTTATTATTCTCAATTTAAATGTTCCTATTAGGCATGATCATTTCAAAACATGAAGTGAATTATTATAGTTATCAAGATGACACAAAGTTTTATTTGCCTTTAGTGCCAGAAATCCCTGAATATCCAAATCCAATGACCCAGTGTCTTACTAGCATCATCGACTGGATGAGAAATAATTTTCTCAAAGATAGCAAGGATAAAAACAGAAATATGAATGATTGGAAGCAAACAAAACAGTGAGGACTTTAGAAATAAGCTTTGCCATATGACTTTACAAATAAGGCCAGAAGTAAAGAATCTTGGCATTGTTATACAGTAATCCCTCGCAATATCTCACTTCGACTTTCGCGGCTTCACTCTATCGCAGATTTTATATGTAAGCATATGTAAATATATATCGCGGATTTTTCGCTGCTTCGCGGGTTTCTGTGGACAATGGGTCTTTTTACTTCTGGTACATGCTTCCTCATTTGGTTTGCACAGTTGATTTCATACAAGGGACGCTATTGGCGGATGACTGAGAAGCTACCTAATCAGAGCACACAGTTAAGTTCCTGTGTGCTGATTGGCTCAGAGACGGAGTGCTGCATTAACCAGGAAGTCTCATCTCACTCATTCAGCATTAAACGTGCTCCTGCTACTGCTTCAGGGGCCGTGTCCAAGCGCCAACAGAAGATGCAAATGATTGCAGAAAAGGTAAAAGTTTTGGATATGTTGAAGGAAGGGAACAGCTACACCGCTGCAGGACACCATTACGGCATCAATGAGTCCATGATTCTTTTTACATATTGAAAAAAGAGGAAAAGCATATAAGATCTACGGCCGCAGTGTCCTTTAACCAGGGCGCAAAACGAGTTGCAAGTGGACGTGATAAGGCAGTAGTCTGGATGGAATCTGCTTTAGGGATTTGGATTGAAGAGTGCTGGAAGAAGAACAACGGCGGTGCTACACAGTCGCCTGAAGAGCCTCCTTTATAAGAGCTGTAACACTATCCTTTGTTGTGCAGTAAAATTAAACTCATCGTTATCGGACAAGTCGTCGTGTCATTGTTGGTGAGTAACCATAATTAATTATCTACGTACAGTACTTATTACATGTACATAGTTTAGTGTCACTGTATACACATTTTACTGTATACAATTTTTCTTGCATTGTACGTATTTATTGCTGGTGGCCTGTCTGTCGTAATGGCTGTAACATATGTGATATCGGAGACGCTCGATATCTTTAAAATAATATTTAGGTTTTACTGTATATAAACTGTGTTTACATACATAATTTCAATGAATCTTACCTAATATCTAAGAGAATACAAAGGGTTTATGCTGTATAATTGTGCGGGAAATGTTTATAATAGTGTGGGAGAGTTTATAAGGGCTTAAAATATATAAAAAGAACCATATGAACATATGGTTTCTACTTCGCGGATTTTCACCTTTTGCGGGGGGTTCTGGAAAGCAACCCCTGCGATGGAGGAGGGATTGCTGTATATTTAGAGCTTAAACTTCAGAACAAGATAAAGAATTAGGGACCTCACATTGATATTCCCATTAAATAGGACAGATGCTAGTTTTAAATTCAAAAATTGGGAAAGAAATGACTGCAATCATGCAGTGATCATCAGTGATCTTGGTTGGAGTGCTCTGGCTCTGGCAGTCAATGGTCCATGGAATGAATGCCAACTTCGCAGGACGACCTGGTGGGCCAAAAGCGTCAGCAATTCCCTTAAATACTTTTCCGGTACTCCAGCATCATTACTATACTTACCTAGTTCTCTGGTACTGCCTTCTCTGTCATACACATCCACATTTCTTTATCACAGGAATACTCTAACAAATGGCTTCTCTCAGTCTTCAAATACCACACGCAATGCTTCAGGTTTTTTTCTTTATATTCTTCCATGATCTGTCTCAAGAAGAAAATCACATGCCATAAATCCTTTTCCTGCCTTAAATCCAAACTGCTCATCCCTATTGTCGCCTCTTTTGTCAGCCTTTTATCAAATATCCTTTCCCTTATTTTCATTGTGTGTGCCATCACCTTTAAACCCCTACAATTTCCACAATCCTGGACGTCTCCCTTCTCCTTATATATAGGCACAGTGCTGCTCCACTGATCTGGCATTTTCTCTTCACAATAGATCTTTGACATCAGCTCCCATCACAAATGTTTTCTTTCCTCATCTAGACTTTTTCATGCTTCTGCCAGTATCCCATCCAGGTCAGTTGTCTTCCCATTTTTCATTTTTTCCATTGCCTGTTTGACGTTTTCCCTGCTTATCCCTGTTGTTACACCTTCATTTGGTATTCCATCTTCAAAAACTAACCTTGGTTTTTCCTCATTCAACAGTTTCTTAAAGTATTCCTTCCCATTTCCTTAATTTTATGCGTATTAATTAGCACACTTTCTTATTCACTCTTTATCTCTTAGATTTGGGTAAGATCTTTTGTTGCTTTGTTTTGAGTCTTCACTGTTCTGCATATCTTTTTCTCCCCTTCTGGAGATTCTGGTCCCCTCTATACCTGTTGCATGGCTGTACGCAGGTCCTAATCTGGGATCCTGAGTTGATTTGTCATATGGTGGAAGTGGCAATGCGCTGTATCAGCACGTGCTCCTAATCTCTCTCTCTCTCTCTTTCTATATATATTTATACCTCACCGAGTGCCAGCGCTTTTGCTCTTATATTCTAATTTATTCTCTTATTTTTCTTCCTGTTTTTTTCCATTCCCATTCTTTTCACACAGACTTAGAGCCGATGTATAAATTCCACGAGAACAATAGTTCTTTACATTTATATAACACATTTTTCACTACTCAAAGCACTTTACATAGTGAGTGGGGAGCCACTTCATCGGACATTAATGTGCAGCATCCACATGGATGATGCAGAGGCAACCATTTTGTGCCAGTACGCTCACCACACATTAGCTTATTAGGTGTTGAAGGGAGGAGAAAGAGATGGCAATTTAGAGACAGGGGATGATTAGGAGGCTAGAATGACCAAGCCATGGTGGGCAATTTAGTTAGGACATTGGGATACACCATACTCTTTACGAAGGAGGCCAAGGGATGTTTTATGACCACAGAGAGTCAGAGCCTCGGTCGTAGGTCTCATCTGAAGGATGGCATCATTTTTACAGCACAGTGTCACAGTACTGGTGCATTGCTATCCATATTCAGACCACAAGGTAAGCACCCCCCAGCACCCAAGCTTTCCTGGTTGTTCTTCCATCCAAGTACTGGCCGGGCCCAAACATGATGAGCTTCAGGTGGATGACCTCTTCTGAACTTCAGTTGGTATGTTCAAACTATGTTTGCTGGATACACAATGCAGAGCCACCATTCCACCTGCTATGTAATGTTTTATTTGAATTTCATATGTTATTTAGCAAAATAGTAGTTTAAGTTTGAACCATGGTGGGAATTAAAAAAAAGGAAAAACCAAAGTAAGGGCCAGAAATAAACAAAGATGAATAACTCTGAACCCTAAACTAAATCCCAAAACTAGTGATGCCAGATTTGTGAGGACATCAACCCCTGATACTGGGATCACAACAACACATCTACACTTTTTCTAAATCTTTTTAATTCAATTCAGGGTTGCAGAGGACTAGAACCAATCCTTGCAGAAATAAATAGAAGTCAGCAGGCAACCCTAGACAGGTCACCAGGCCATTGCAGGGCATGTTCACCCATAGCCACTCAAACCAGACCAATTCATCAGAATATAAACTAAGTTTTGGGGAAGGATTAGGACAAATGGTGTGACCAAAAATATCCATATACCAGGGGTGTAGCACAGAACTCTGGCCCCTGTCCATAAGCAGTCTTTGTGGGCCCCATTCTCTTTTCATTCAAACAAACTTTTCATTCAAGGCTCCGAGTCCCCACCCCTAGTGGGTCCTGGGTAATCATTTTCCTTTTTGCCCCCAAAACAACGCCCACCCAAATACTCTCCATAAGAAGATGCAAACTCCATGACACATGCTGCAAGTTATTTAGTGTGAGCAAGTAAGAATTTCACTGAACTCTGTGGGTACAACACTGACCCGATAAGCCTATGAAGCCGATCTATCAATCCATCTTTATATTGTGTAACACCATTAGCAGCACTGAGATGTTAAAAGCAATTTCAAAAAGCGTTTTATTTTTCTTCAGCACTTTGTAATTTTATGAGCTATACTATATTCAAAATAAATTATTGATGCTTCTTAAGCCACCTGGCCCACATTTACAGTTACTTGGAATTTTCTGGCTTTAGTTCAATTTTGTTTGAAAAGTTAAACTAAATCTAACATGTTCTACTGATATTACATTTTGAAACAACAATTGCTTATCTCAGATAAAGGGTGCCAAGGATTGAAATTTTGCAGCTGTTGCGAAATAGTCTGCTGAATGGAAGGAAATTAAAGATTCACATGGGAGTAAACTTCTTTTATATTAAAGCAGAAATCTGAAAGCATCTGGTAATGTGAGGACTGCTATTCCTGGATGTTTCAGGTTTTCAGGTTGTTTCTCTTGTTAGTTTGTTTTTATACAACATGATTCTTTTTTTTTCCTTTATAAACACATAGTCTAAAATGAAATGTGCTATATATACAGTACCATACTGTATATACTGTAGATTGTTTTGGATTAGCGCACCATTCTTTTTGTTTTGTGAGTCATACAATATGATTTATTTGTAAAGAAAATAGAAAGACATCATGTTTCAAACTTTAGTTTTTATTAACTAGGTCAGTGCTTCTCAACAATTTTTCAGATGTGAGTGTGCTTGCCACCCACCTGGGGTGTAGGGACCAGGAATTTTGCACAAGCGTCTGAGCAGTGGGATTGGGGAGGTCACCCTTGGTGAATCCAGCATGATCTTCAATGCTGTTTCCTACTTGGTGAATCAAGCACGATTTTCAAAACGAGTAGGGGTCCCCCACGATCACCAGAGTGCCAGGGCATTAGATGAATCAAGTATGATTGTTACTGCTTTTCCTTCTTGGTGAATCAAGTACGATCATCAGAGCCGCGGTTTGGGAGGTGATGCAAGATCAGCCAAAATCCACCTGCGATACTATCGCTGTGAATCAAGCATGATTTTCTGAATGGTGAGGTGTGGACGGGATTTTTTACCAGATCAGCTGTGGCCTGTCTGCAATGACACTCACAGGTTGGGAAATGCTGAACTAGGCTATGAAAAACAATATTATATGCATTTTACTTTGTAATCTTTCCTGAACCTTGATCATTTTCAAATAAATAAATAGTAAAGAGAAAACCCTAAGAATGACACAGTAGAGATTTTTTAAATCAACACGATTTGGAAAACAAGGCAAGGGTGGTAACCAGGAAATATAGACAGTTGAACAACAAGTTTATGAACTGAAAATCTTGAAAACTAGAAAAATATTTGTGCGTAACCGGGAATAGACAAATTAGAATCAAGCAACACACACCACACAGGTATCCTAATATCTGATGGTCCAGAATAGAAGAGACTTTTATGCTAGCGATTCGAATGACATCACATATAGTAGTCCTGAGGAGAGCTCTCCTGAGGAAGGAGAGCTTAATTCAATTGCTAAAAAATAGTGATGCTCAACTCGTAAAGAAGCTGATGCTACAATAAGTCATTATTAAAGCTGAACTTTTTAAGTAATACATTGTAAGAGCCAGTCATAGAATGCTAATATTTAATGTTAAATGCATTTACTGTTTGGTTACTTTCTATAGAATGTCATATTCTTATAGTTTCTAGGATATGGTAAAGTCCTTTACCCCACCCCCCCATAAGTTAACATGAGATAGAACTTTCTTAGCTATATCTGAAGAATAGAGTTTTAATTAAGCCAGTTAGGGATATAGTCTTACTTCTAGAATGGACTATTGGATATGTTTGCGAAAAGGAGATGACATACAGTTTTCTGACCGTGCTTACGTGATTAACTTGCATAACGTGCCTCATACGACTGTATGAGCAAACTTAGAGAAATGAAACAAAATATATAAGCCTTAAAAAGAACTTTTCCTTTCCTTGCTATATCAATTTTTCTCTATTTTTGTGTGAACTGTTTGGCTTTGAAATTTTACTAAAACTTTTAAAACAAAGATATTTTGTCTGTGGAATTATCTGGTCACGCATCACACTGGTGTTTGAATCATCCTATGAAGCAAACTAAAAACTGCAGAACTTTGGAAATTATGGATAAATGCAGCTACATGAATTTGTGAATTTCCCCTTGGGATTAATAAAGTATCTATCTATCTATCTATCTATCTATCTATCTATCTATCTATCTATCTATCTATCTATCTATCTATCTATCTATCTATCTACATACATAAAACAGGAAATGGATGCAAAAACGATATTTCTTTAGATACATAACCTAACATTCCAAGTTAAACATGTATTCAGATCTCATAGGGAAGGCAAAAAAAGGAAGAAACTATGTGATTATAACAGATGCCTTGCAGTTTGAATATAATGTGGAAAAACACTAACTATGTTATTAACTTTGTACACATGAAACACCCAGTGGACTGGTTTCATTGAAATTTTGAATGCTTATTTTTAAAGAACTTTGTCAGGAAAGTCTGATTTTTGAGATATCTTGAAATTTCTCAAACAGAACATCGTATACATATTTTTGAAATTTCCAAATTGCCACGTAAAAGCATTGGGGAATTTTCAAATTCATCTTTCTTAAACAGAAAAACATTCTGTGCAACTTCATTTATGGGTTAATTTACTGTTTCAAATTTCCCTTGAGAGCAGATATTTCAACTTGCATATTTTGTGGATTTTTCTCTTTTTTACGCGTACGATAGCCGTTCCTCTATCGACTAAACAGATTTCTAATTCAAGAAAGTGAAACACTGGCAACTTACATGTCTGTCTGTGCGTACCCACACCAGGTCAAGAAAATAATCCTTGTAATCAGATAAAAAAGAAACACAAATAAGGACAGCCAAAAATCAATGAAATTATCTAGAAATTAGTAGAAAAAGAACACAACATCATACGACTTGTACATACAGTGATAAAACATGTTCTTAGCATTTACATTATGTAACACCAAAAATAACTTCATAGCTACATTATCTGCACATTGTACAGTGTGGAAACCTGGAGAGCATACAGCTGCCTCAATCCCGACAAAGACAGGCAGAGATGCAGGTGCAACACACAACACTCATTATTTTGAGCTGGCAAGCGCTTTTCCTCGCTCCCCAGTACACAGCACAATACAACACCAAAGCAGACTAAGACAGTCCTTTTCTTTCTTTCCTTTTGCCAGTAATTCCACCTCCAATCCTCCTCACAAGCTTCGTCCTTCTTCCTCCCGACTCTGGCCTCTGAGTAGTGGCAGCTGGCCCCTTTAATAGGACACCCGGAAGGACTACAGTTGTCCAACGACCTTCTTCCAGCAGTGAAAAGTGCTGTCAAACAAGACTCAGTAAATGTCCAGGCACACTGTGGCAGTGAACACGGGCCCCAGCAGAGTTGAGCTTCCATGCTCCAAACCCGTGGCCCTGCTGTAAGCTAGGGGGGGCTGCCCTCTGTCGTTTCGGGGGAAATAATGTCCTGGCCAAGCTCTCCCTCCTAGTCCTTCCATTGTCAAGGTGTCCCAGCCAGGTAAGGGCTCTGGCCGTCCACCACAACAGTAATTATTCAGTATTTCTCTGACACTATAATTTATCTGCAAAGCATCACAATGACCTGATATCCATCCTGATCTGTTGCAGCCAACAAGTCTAGCTGAAGACTTCAGCTCAGAATTTAACTCTCCAAACAAAGGAACAGTGACTCCTTTTCTGTTCGCTCTGTACACCTCCAACTATAAGTATAACATCAAGAAATGCTCAGATGATTCTGCAGTTCTGGGGTATATTGATAAGGGGATGAGACAGAGGAGAGGAGAGGAGTCAGGAGGGGAACTTTGTTTCTTGGTGCAAAGGAAATTGCCTGCAGCTTAACATTAATAAAACCAAGGAACTGCTTATTGAGTTTCACTGCACCAAAGAGCTTCTTTGCCTGGTCACTGTTCAGGGAGTGGATGTAAAGGTGATCCGCTCCTACAAGTACTTGCAAGTCCACATTAATAGCATGTTGGTCTGATCATGTAATAGAGTAACCTGGTCTTGTAACATAGAGGAACCATATGAGAAAGGACAGAGCAGACAATTCTTCCTTAGGAGACTGTGTTCCTTTAATATGGGAAGTGACATCCTTCATATCTTCTACAACTCTGTCTAGTGTAATAGTTTATGCTGCAGTGTTCTGGGTTAATACATCACTTTAAGAGACGCCCACCAAATCAACAAGCTAAATTATTATTTTTTTTAATTTAGCATGTTTAAACACTTAATGATGCTGACACATTGCATTAGTTCAATTGAGCTAAAAACATTTTTTCTGCTGATTTTCATTTACAGTAAGCATCTGATGATTCTCCTTTCAGTTTCCAACTATAGTCGGCAGGCATTGATGGATTCCACTTACTCATATAATGTTTTTCTGTCTTTGCAATTTCCCTGTGAAATCTATCACCATGTTTGGTGCTGACTGCATAAGGATTAGCAGAGAAGTCCAGGGGTGAATGCAGAAAATGAATTAATAGTGACATGTTGCACTTCATGGTTTTGTATTCTTGAAGCATATTGTTATCCAGTGGCACCTACTTTATTTGATAGATCAGTGTATCTTAACCTTTTTTCGGTGGTGGCGCAAAAATATCCTAAGGCATATCGCTGTTCTGCTAATAACAAATTCTTTATATCTTGTACAAGTGCTCAACTGTCTGAAGTGGAGGGACCATCGGAGAAGCCAATACAAAAGCAGCTCCAAGATCAGTGTTCGCAGACACGGCACTTAGTGAGCACTTTGGTGGCATCTCCTAGCTGCTTCGTCCTTTTGACCACCCCTCTCTGCCACAGAGGCAACTCGTATGCCCACTTTCCACCGGCCCTATGAGACTCACTGGCAACCACACACCCAAGCAGATGGACTCTAGCAGCCTAGAGATGCGTCTGAAGTGCTCTAAGTGCTGTGTCTTCAACATAGTGATCACGGAGCTGCTGTTATGCTAGCTTTTCCAGGAGTCCTGTCTTCATTTGACAGTTCTCAACCACCTGAAGAGCTTGTCCCTCTCAGGTTCAGACGTAGGTGCACTACACTTTTATTTCCAATGCACACTTATGTAGCTCTCATGATGTGCTACTGTGCTGAGGCACACTTTTTGAAAAAGACTGTGATAGATAGAACTTTATTTGTGCCAAAGGGAAAATGTGACTTTTTACAGAAGTTCATAAATAAATGTATATTCTGTACTTCACAAAATGCTACTGCATAATGTTTTTATGAACTTTGCTGTCATTGCGGACACCAGGGGTGCTTCAGCTCCCCAAACAGCCATCACAATTGGCTCGGACACAAGTGTAAAAGGCAAAAGAGCCATTTATTACAGGAAACTCTTCTTAAGCAAGTGTTTCCCACCTCAGCCACAAGTATAAGCAATACACAAGGACAACTCCTTATCTTTTCCTCTCTGTCACTTGTCACTGCCTTCTCCACTCCTCCTCGCCAGCTTTGCCCACCTTCCACCCAACTCTGGCTCTCAGAACTGAGGCAAGCAGCTCCTTTTATCTACTACCCAGAAGTACTTCCAGTGTTCTGTACATGTGGTCTAAAAGCACTTCCAGGTGAGGTAGAAGCCCCATGAAGATGGGCTCCCCAGTACCTGAACCCAGGGAACCCAACAGGGCTGAATCGAAGAGCTTCATCTCTCATGATGCCCTGTGGGAATCCAAGGCACTGCTACAACTCAGGGGGGCTGCCATCTAGTGTTCCAGTGGAGACAGGGCCCTAAAGAAGCTGCCTTCCCCCATTCTTCCACCTCATGGACATCCTGGCCCTGTAAGGATGCCGGCTGTCCCTTACACCATATAGTGATAATGGATAATTGTCTAAAATAACATGGTGTCCCCTGAGGAGTGTTATTGTGGAGTCTTATTTTAAAAAGTTCCATTTCATCTCATGACCTTCTTTGTGGTTTCAATGGAAGTCATGTACTGTATGTAGATGAATAAGGGTGTTAGGGCTGGGGTGGGAGGGCTAAGTGTTTCCCACAATATAATAGAGTCTGCTTTCTGCTCGATGCTCCCGGGGTAGGCTTTTGCCTCCTGTAGCCTTAGCTGAACTTACAGTGCATCTGGAAAGTATTCACAGCGCATCACTTTTCCACATTTTGTTATGTTACAGCCTTATTCCAAAATGGATTAAATTCATTTTTTTCCTCAGAATTCTACACACAACACCCCATAATGACAACGTGAATAAAGTTTACTTGAGATTTTTGCAAATTTATTAAAAATAAAAAAAACTGAGAAATCACATGTACATAAGTATTCACAGCCTTTGCTCAATACTTTGTCGATGCACCTTTGGCAGCAATTCCAGCCTCAAGTCTTTTTGAATATGATGCCACAAGCTTGGCACACCTATCCTTGGCCAGTTTCGCCCATTCCTCTTTGCAGCACCTCTCAAGCTCCATCAGGTTGGATGGGAAGCGTCGGTGCACAGCCATTTTAAGATCTCTCCAGAGATTCAAGTCTGGGCTCTGGCTGGGCCACTCAAGGACATTCACAGAGTTGTCCTAAAGCCACTCCTTTGATATCTTGGCTGTGTGCTTAGGGTCGTTGTCCTGCTGAAAGATGAACCGTCGCCCCAGTCTGAGGGCAAGAGCGCTCTGGAGCAAGTTTTCATCCAGGATGTCTCTGTACATTGCTGCAGTCATCTTTCCCTTTATCCTGACTAGTCTCCTAGTCCCTGCTGCTGTAAAACATCCCCACAGCATGATGCTGCCACCACCATGCTTCACTGTAGGGATGGTATTGGCCTGGTGATGAGTGGTGCCTGGTTTCCTCCAAATGTGACGCCTGGCATTCACACCAAAGAGTTTAATCTTTGTCTCATCAGACCAGAGAATTTTCTTCTGAGTCCTTCAGGTGCCTTTTGGCAAACTCCAGACGGGCTGCCATGTGCCTTTTACTAAGGAGTGGCTTCCGTCTGGTCAGGCCCTTCTCCCCCGATCGTTCAGTTTAGATGGCCAGCCAGCTCTAGGAAGAGTCCTGGTGGTTTCCAACTTCTTCCACTTACGGATGATGGAGGCCACTGTGCTCATTGGGACCTTCAAAGCAGCAGAAATTTTTCTGTAACCTTCCCCAGATTTGTGCCTCGAGACAATCCTGTCTCAGAGGTCTACAGACAATTCCTTTGACTTCATGCTTGGTTTGTGCTCTGACATGAACTGTCAACTGTGGGACCTTATATAGACAGGTGTGTGCCTTTCCAAATCATGTCCAGTCAACTGAATTTACCACAGGTGGACTCCAGTTAAGCTGCAGAAACATCTCAAGGATGATCAGGGGAAACAGGATGCACCTGAGCTCAATTTCGAGCTTCATGGCAAAGGCTGTGAATACTTATGTACATGTTCTTTCTCAATTTTTTTATTTTTAATAAATTTGCAAAAATCTCAAGTAAACTTTTTTCATGTTGTCATTATGGGGTGTTGTGTGTAGAATTCTGAGGAAAAAAATGAATTTAATCCATTTTGGAATAAGGCTGTAACATAACAAAACGTGGAAAAGTGATGCGCTGTAAATACTTTCTGGATGTACTGTAAATGGTTCCAGAAAGCAGATGGATAGATTAAAAAATGTACTTGTTGAAATACTTTAACATTGCAGCAGAATCAATAAAGTTCATACTGTAAAAACAATAGATGAACTTTTTCAGACACAAAGTAACAAAGATCCATGGCCATTACACCACTCTATTAGCAGAGTGAAATGGCAAGCTTCCCGCACTGGAATATGGAGTGTGCAGTTTTGAATAAGGGGTACAGCATGTCAGAAGATCAGAGAGAGTGGCAAATTGCAATTGTAACTGTGAAAGTTTGGCATAGTTAAGTAAGTTGTTGCTCTATAGTTCTTCTTTTTTGATGTTTCATGGAGGTTAGCATTGTCTTGTTTATTTTTGATAGCAGTAATTGTTCATCATTGTGTGTTTATTTCATTTATCGACTTTATACTGCATGAAGAGCTCTTTGAATTATTAAATGTCCTACTGCAATGGCTGTACTGTTAAGTCAACTGAAGTGACAATTACACTTGACATCTATGAAGTGGTATTATTAACATTCCGAGGTGAATCACAATCTTCTTGTGCTCCTTAACACACCCAAACTCATTCAGAATTAAGCAATCTTAAAGCACTTAATCTACGCAGGAGTCTGAGGATGCCGAGTCTATCCCGAGTGCATTAGATGCAAGGCAGGAATTAATTCTGGACGGGTCAGTTCATCACAGACCCCACTCATGAATACTGAGCAAGTCTTCCTCATGCAGAAACTGAACCCATTTTGAAACACCAGCCTTCATAACTATATGAAGTGGCAAAATAAGAAGTGAAATATTTGAAAAGTTTTGAAAACAAGATATGGAAGGCTATGAAAAGAGGCTGTTAAAATTGAAATTCAAGATTTGAAAAATAAACAAAAGAAGTTAAAACATTTTGGCCATACAATCACATTATGAAAAGAATGTTAGGGATTTATCTTAAAAAAGATCATTTTTGTTTTGCTGTGTGTTAATTAATTCACAAGTTACAGTATGTTCTGTACTTTGATGTCAATTCATCATCTTTACAAAAAATAAAGATACTTTTGTAAAAAGAAAAAAAAAAACGGAATATATTGATATGTTTGCAGTTTGTTTCAGTGCCTTTATTATATGGCCTTCAGAAGAAGCAAGCCGAACTTACAGTTCCCTTGTCAAAAGTCCGGAACGTACCAGACAGCCTTGCAAATTACGTTCAAATTCATACATTATGATCATTCCAGAGGATAAAGAGATTCTCGAAATTTACACTGAATGGTTAGAGATGAATATATGATTAAATAAACAAAATGTTTTGAAGAATGTTTTTTCATGTTACCTGTAACATGCATCTAACACGAAAGGTATCAATATAACCCCTTAGGCTCTTTTCTTAATGGGGTATAAGTAGAAATGTGAAAATCAGCATTAATTGCTTAATGGATGGACTGGAATGGAGATTGATGACTTTCCCGGCCACAACGCTGTAATGGATGGACTTCATAAGTGGAGTTGCAACCTGGCTGGGCTGGCTTTCGATTCCTATTCTAGAAGAATAATGGATGGTTCAAGGGAATCCGGATGATTGGAGCAGTCCTTCCCTCCATACAGTAGGGATGATCTCTGATCTCATCTCTGGCAAGATCCCAGCTTAAACACCTGCAGGGTTCCATGGGAACTGTAGTCTGTAGTTTTTATTTAATATAATAAATAATAGCAGCGGTGTGGTTGTAAACACATTTCCAAATGTAGAGGTTGAAGGCTGACATAGAGGAAGTCACCCTGAGCAGAAGTTGTACGTCACAATGTCATTCTTGATTAGATAACCCCAGAAGGTGTGCATGAGGACTGGCTAAATGAAAGGGGTTTCTGCAAAAAACTGTTGACCAAATCACCAGGGATCATCTTGAAATCAGTCTTGGGGCTACTAAACACATCTGTGATTTTGAACAACTTAGTGTAGCCATAAAGATAAGAGATTGATTTTGTTTATACAGTATTGGTATATTTTTGACATCTTG
Source organism: Erpetoichthys calabaricus (assembly GCF_900747795.2). NCBI lineage: Eukaryota > Metazoa > Chordata > Cladistia > Polypteriformes > Polypteridae > Erpetoichthys > Erpetoichthys calabaricus. Next base: position 297,746,001 of record NC_041397.2, on the reverse strand, counting down.
TGGTAACCTGTAGCTGTGAGTGTTCCTTTCTCATCATTTTCTTTTTGCTTGGTCTTTCACTTTATGATTTTGATTCACTATGTAACACAATTTTTGTTCCTGGCTTCCAAGAGTTATATTTCAACTGCTTATGTCTAAAGCCTATGGAAAAATGACTACATTCAGCAAAAACTTTGATTTTATGACCACAGCCCAGAAAATTTTGTATTTATAGTGACAAAACAAGGGAATTTTTATCTTTTCGTTCATGCGGTCTGATAAAGAACAACACTTGCATAGTAAATAGACAAAGACAGTCAAAACCACTCAAAAAGGTTCAGAAATGAGTAGGTGTTCTAGATTTGCGACTGTACTGCAAATCGCTTTCTCGAAGAAGCCCCCAAATGTAGTCCCCGATCATGTTTTCGTTATACTGTCCTTGGTAACGACGTTCAAAGTCCAGTATATCCTGATGAAAGCGCTCGCCTTGCTCCTCTGAGTAAGCTCCTATGTTCTCCTTGAATTTGTCAAGATGAGCATCAAGGATATCTGCAATATCTTCCTCGCTGTCTGACTTGCTGCTGTATCCTGAAGATGGCTGATCCCTCTTCGGAGGAGTGGGAACGGGCAGCTCGGGGCAGTGTGGTACTGGGGCAATGGAAGAAGGAATGTCTGGATAAATGATTTGAGGTGCATTCTTGCCAGTGCGACGTTTGGTAGGATCCACCATGCAGAAGTAGCAGTTGCTTGAGTGGTCAGTCGGTTGCCACCAAATTCGCAGGATAGCAAACTTCATGGCTCTCTTTTCTCCCCTGTACCAACCTTCAAGAGTTTTCTTGCAATATTCGCATGTGAAATGAGGTGCCCAGGGCTTGTCTTGATCCCCGACAGGCATGCCGAAGTATGCCTTGTAGGCCTCACACATCTTACGACATGCTTTCACAGAATACTTTCTCGCTCTTGTCTTTATAAATTGTCCACAGACGTAGCAAAATGCATCTGCTGGGTGCAAGCAACCTCTTGATGCCATCTAAATCAAATCAAAAAAATAACATAAACCGAATTGTTGGTTCGAGTCACCTGTGCTTCTATCCTTGTATGACTGCTATTGGACAGTCCGAGAACGTTCTAGAAAGTTCTAAAAGTTTCTTGAAAGTTCTAGATAATTCTGGAAAATTCTAGAAACTTCTGGACAATTCTAACAGTTCAAGAATATTCTAGAAGACTACTCAGTATTGAATGCGAATCGAGAATTTTCTCGAAAACAGACAAATTTCAAAATATCATTGTCCTGATCACAAAAGCAAAGTTTTTGTGGAACAACAGCTATCTTCTATTTTTTTTAGGCATAACGGGTTAGGAAAACACACTTTGTACCCAGGAACAAAATAAAAATAAAAATTTGTTACATAGTGTTATTTTTCTGTCTGTCCTTTGTGAACTGCCTGAGAAGAAGAAGGAAAAGGAGTAAAAAGAAACTTTGTTTGCTATTTTTCTCATCACTTTTTGACTCTGAGCCACTGTATCCATCCATCCATCCACCCATTATCCAACCCACTATATCCTAACTACAGGGTCACAGGGGTCTGCTGGAGCCAATCCCAGCCAACACAGGGTGCAAGGCAGGAAACAAACCCCAGGCAGGGCGCCAGCCCACTGCAGGGCACACACACACACACACACACACACACACACACACACACACGCACACATGCCAAGCACACACTAGGGACAATTTAGGATGAGCCACTTTAATTATAGTAATATTTTCTTGTTTTTGTCAGTGTTCTGGCAGTGAACTCTATATAGATTTTCAAGTCATTATTTTGTAAATATAAGAGGGAGACAAGCTAAAGTTAGTAAATGGGATTTTTTTAGAAAATGGAACGAACCTTAACAAAACTGTTTGTGTCATTTCTCAATGGAGTCTTCACCTTTCCCAATGCACTTGAGCCACCCGCGTGGAAGTGCCAGGATTCCAGCTGAATAAAAAGTTATTGTCGTTGTCATCTGTCTTGAATCGACGACCACTCACATGTTTTGTTAGCAGTCCAAAAAGGTGGAAATCACACAGTGCTAAATCTGGTGAATAAGGAGGCTGTGGCACTACCTCAGACTTCAGTTTCTCCAGACAAGCCTTGGTGTTCTTATCAGTGTGTTTGCCATTGTCTTGCAGCAAAAGGGCTCCTTGAGACAGCAATCCCGGCTGCTTTGATCGAATAGCAGGCTTCACATTGGTCTCCAGCATGTCACAGTAACTTGCACTAGTGGCTGTAGTACCCCTCAGCATGTAGTGTTCGACAATAACTCTGGTGCACTAGGGGTTGCAAGAACAAGACAAAACCTTTTATTCTGCTAGAATCCAGGCAGTTCCAGGCAGGTGTCGCAAGTGCATCGAGAAGTGTGGACACTACATTGAGAAATGACATTATCAGTTTTGTTAAGGTTAGTTCCATTTTATAATAAATGCCATTTTCTAATTTTAGCTTGACTCTCCCTCATAGTTTTGACACATATGGAATAAACCAGGAATTCTGTTTTTGAACAGTAATTTTTGTCTGTGTCTCAATTCTTCCATCCCCCAGTTTCTCAGTTATGACTCCAGGTGCCTGGAGTCTGAAACTGTGTAAAGGTGCCATCGCCTGGGGTGCCACAATTGGGTGGGTTCATGCAGTCTTCATTTAATGCCAGATGACAATTCCCAGAAGGTCCAGTTCCTTAGTTATCCACCTTAATAAAAGTGTCTGTGTGTCCATATGGTTGCATTGTCTCATTCCAAGAGATGGTGCATCACAAACATTAAAAATGGCACTAAGCTGCAAACAGACTGGCTATACGCAACATTCTAAGGTACTGCTCTCTACCTGTCAGCTTTCCCAGAGTCCACTTCACTCCTGTCCAGCCTGACAATACTTTCAGGCCTCGGCCGTTCACCTGAAAGCTGTCACTTGAAAAGTTTAACACTAGAATCCCGGGCCACCATAAATTCCTTCGCACCATTCCATCAGCGTGTTTTGTTTGGTAAATGTGTCAATCAGCACAAGCAGCAAGCAGCCTGCCATCCCATCCTCTCACCGCCGAAGCTCAAGTCACACAGAAGATTCTCAGGACTCAAGTCTGTTTATCTGGGTGTGAGTTGCCTGGAATTGTACAGGGTAAATAATATATTGTTATTTGGCACACATGCATCTGGGTAAGTGTAGGATGACAGGAAATGCGAGGCAAGAAATGTTGAACACATAGCTAATACTGAAACTTTTTTCATGATATAGTACTAATGACAAAATGAAGACCTAAAGTGCACAATGTGTGAAGACTGAAGTCCAAATATCAAATAAACACTTTCACAAAAGGTACAAGTACTGTATAAAAAAGCAAGTGCGCTTTTATTCAAGAAAATAACCGAAGAAAAAGAAACTTGGTTAGGGTACAATGCTGACACAACTGTTTGGCTGGTGCAGAGGTGAGAACTGCTGACTCATAATCAAAAGGTTGTGGGTCTGGGCAATTCCTAGATTTACCGTTTTGAGTAGTAAGCTGCTCTTATTGTTATTATTATAGAATAAAAACATACATCTGATCTATTTGAGTCTGTAACAGCCGGTTTAAATTTATGGTACTTGTAAAAGTTAGTGTTTTTTTTATTGTTCAGTTTTATTCTCTCAGTTGTGTTCACACTCCCCCTGATCTGGCACTGCTAGTTTTCAAATAAAGACGTGCTATAACAGAGGTGAACTCAGATGAGAGTTCTATATCGGAGAAAGAGAACAGAAGTGCCACCTGAGATCACAAAGATCATGGCTATCCAATATTGGTTTTGGCCTTGTCCATTGTGTACAGAGATTTCCCCAGACTCTCTGCATCTTGTAATGAAGTGATGTACCAATTGGTGAATTCTTCCTCATCTTTACTTGGGAGAGACTCCACCTCTCTGGGATGCTCTTTTTATATCCCATCATGTTACTTATTTGATGCCAAACAGCCTAATAAGTTGTGAGATATTCCAACAGTTTTTGTTTTCTCCAGTCTTTTGTTAACCCATCCGAAATTTTTTTAAATGTGTTGCTGGTACCAAATTCAAAATCAGCATATATTTTTCATAAAACAATAGCATTTCTCAGTTTCAGCATTTGATGTGTTATCTTTCTTCTGTTTTCAAAGAAATATGGGTTTAAATAATTTCTAACTCATCGCATTGTTTTTGTTAACATTTTACACAACATCGAAACATTTTTGGAAATGAGGATTTATCATAAAATATCACAGATATGGACATGGAGCTCAGGCCTGGCGGCTTTTAATGATACTAATGGGCTGATATCACTTGACGTTTAAGTTACTTCAGAAGTGTGCAGATCATTTATGTTCAATTGGCATTTAAAAGAAAATTTACCTTCCCACTGAGGGCAAACTAAAGTTAATTCTTTAAAAGATTAACATTTGAATTTTCACATAGCTGACTTATAAAAATATATAATTTGGTGACCTTTTCAAAAATGAAAAATGGATGTACCAGAAAAGAAAAAAGAAATGAAACAGCTAGCTCCTTCATCTCATGTCCTTGAAACTACAATTGCAGTTAAGATGACAAATCTCTATGGTTTTACAAAATAAATTTTAAGTGTAGATTTAATGTCTGAAATGTATGCAAATTGATTTTCATTAGTATTTATTTGCAAGGAAAAATATTTAATGAGAAAATAAAAAATGATTAATTATACTTATTGAAATCTTGAAAAAAGATTATTAAAATATACTGTAATATGTGTCAGTCTTGGGAGCACAGCGAGTACACTGTGATAACAGCAGAATGTTTATACTTTGGTATAATTTCTTTTCTATATGCTATTTTCAAACAGCATGGGGCTCATTGTATTTTTTTCTGATTTTGTATATATTATATATATATATATATATATATATATATATATATATATATATTTACTGTCACACATGTGTGAGTAGGAGACAACTAAAGGGCTTGAATAAGAGTAATTCCACATCTGACCAGGGGGCAGTGGGGTGCACTAACTGTCTTTCTCGATCCCTTGCAGACCATTCTCAGGAAATCCCGCAGGGTTCCGGCGCCTCTGATGACGTCAATTCTGGTTCCAGTGGCTTTAATGACATCACTTCCGGTCCAGCCTCTGATGACGGCACTTCCGGTCCAACCTATGATGATGTCATATCCTAAACAGGCCTTTAAAGCAGCTATCTTTTCTCTGTAACGGCAGTTCAACTATGGACTCTGATCTGTAAAGATCTGTGATTATTTTCAATCCATTTTGCAGCCAGGATACAATATACAGGTGGCTGCTCCAAACCTTTATGATATCTCTGAGTGATACTTGTGACAATACAGTAATCCCTCCTCGATCGCGGGGGTTGCATTCCAGAACCCCCTGCGAAAGGTGAAAATCCGCGAAGTAAAAACCATATATTCATATGGTTATTTTTATATATTTTAAGCCCTTATAAACATTTCCCGCACAATTATACAATATAAACCCTTTGTATTCTCTTAGATATTAGGTAAGATTCATTGAAATTATGTATGTAAACACACTGTTTATATACAGTAAAACCTAAATATTATTTTAAAGATATCGAGCGTCTCCAATATCACATATGTTACAGCCATTACGACAGACAGGCCACCAGCAATAAATACGTACAATGTAAGAAAAATAGTATACAGTAAAATGTGTGTACAGTGACACTAAACTATGTACATGTAATAAGTACTGTACATAGAAAATTAATTATGGTTACTCAACAACAATGACATGACGACTTGTCCGATAACAATGAGTTTAATTTTACTGCACAACAAAGGAGAGCGTTACAGCTCTTCTAAAGTAGCCTCTTCAGGTGATTGTGTAGCACTGCCGTTGTTCTTCTTCCGGCAGTCTTCAATCCAAATCCCTAAAGCAGATTCCATCCAGACTACCGCCTTATTACATCCACTTACAACTCGTTTTGCGCCCTGGTTAAAGGACACTGCGGCCATAGATGTTATATTCTTTTCCTCCTTTTTAAATAAAAAGAATCGTGGACTCATTGATGCAGTAATGGCGTCCAGTAGCGGTGTATCTGTTCCCTTCCTTCAATATATCCAAAACTTTTACCTTTTCGGCAATCGTTAGCATCTTCCGTTGGCGCTTGGGCACAGCCCCTGAAGCAGTAGCAGGAGCACGTTGATGCTGAATGAGCGAGACGAGACTTCCTGGTTAATGCAGCGGAATCGAATTCGGCACCCTGTCGCTGAGCCAATCAGCACACAGGAACTTAACTGCATGCTCTGGTTGGATAGCTTCTTAGCCATCCGCCAATAGCGTCCCTTGTATGAAATCAACTGGGCAAACCAACTGAGGAAGTATGTACCATAAGTAGAAAGACCCATTGTCCGCAGAAACCGGCGAAGCAGCGAAAAATCCACATTATATATTTAGATATGCTTACATATAAAATCCGCGATATAGTGAAGCCGCGAAAGTCAAAGCACGATATAACGAGGGATTACTGTACACAGTATATACCTGTGTTATTGAGCAAAGTCATGCTTATCGAAAAATCCAAAAATCCAAAGGCTTTTATTAAAATCAACTGAAGGTCTATTGCTGACTGAGATTTTTAAAAACACTTCCTTCTGTGTAGACAAGCAGAGTCCATGTATCTGCCCTTCTGACCACTTTCAGACACATTCACTCCAACCGTTTTCTGTTTTTCACCCAAATGAAAATAACTTTAAAACCTTCAGAAACCTCCTTTCAGTGGCTTTTGCATTTGTGAAATCACCTAGAATAACACATTTTTTGTGTCAGTTTCATGAAACTGTATGAGAATCGAAACCTGCCTGTTTCATTCATCACTAGTTACAAAGAATGTTTTTTGGCAGAACAAGGATGATGATGATGATGTTGGTCTGTGACATCATGCCTCTTTTGAACGATACATTTCCTCAATTTATTAAAGCATTGTTGCAGTAAGAGTGTTAGTTATGGCATTATGGCCATGTAGTGTGATTCCCAAAAGGTGTTCCAGCTCATTGTTAAGGACCCAAGCGGCTGGACCAGGCCAAGGGAAGCCAAGCTAACACCAGGGGGTGAGACTGAACAGTGCGCCTGCCTCGGGGTTGCCAACCAGGATCCCAAGCTGTTTCATAGCAGCACTAGAGAAGTTCAGAGAAGACCAACTGGGCTCATTCCTGGGCTACAGGGGTTGGATCATGAGAAAAGATTACAAGAGTTGAGCCTTTTCAGTTTAGGCAAAAGGAGACATGATTGAGGTGTTCAGAATTATAAATGAAATTAGTCCAGAAGACATTTGCCATACAATTCAGTCCATCACAGAACAGCTGTTACCTGTTGTAGCCTCATAGTGTTGTTTCAACAAGAGAAAATGTTATAAAGTGTATCAGAAACATGTAAATGCCAAAATGTCACCATAAAAGAGTGGGAAATGTACATCTAGTGTCCACTGCTCCACTGACGCAGATTCAGTTCATGTCCATCTTGTGATTTGGCTTGAAACAGTCATCATTTGGGACAGTACAAAACTTGTTTCTTTGCACAGATTTCTTATAATATTTTTTTCTGTTGCTTAAGCATGAGAGGGTAGAATTGCAGTGCCTGACCAATGTGCCAATTGTGTTATTGTAGGCTACCACAGCACAAGACTTAGTGACATCCACATTTATTGACATCTACTCTATTGTGAACAGTGCTTAGGGGCCTAACATCTTTCTTGTCCTTCCCCATGATCACAATTGTTTTGCTTTTTTGTCATGCTAAAGCTTCACATGACCAAATTCATCAGGCATATCACGGTGATTCAGTCATACAGTGCTATACATACAGTGCTGTACACCTCAGTTTTACTATCCGTGTCAATGACTGATGACCAATTCACGTCATGTCATCCCTGTCACTTGATTCAACTAATGGGTCAATTTTAGTTTGTTCTAAAACTGGCTTTACAGCTTTTCATTTACACACCCTTGTGTGTCTGGTTGAAGGCTCCACTCCACTCATGAATACTGATGAGCTATTATAAAGGGGCAAAATACATAGAAATATTTATGATTGTTTTGCAGCATGATGTCATTTTATTCACTAGATGCATCAGAATACTCTCCATCGTGCTCTTTGGGCTTAATACTGTACATGTAAACAGCAGAACTTAACCCAAGAGACACTCGGGCTTAACTATATTTAGACAGAATTCAGAGCCTGAGAAATCCTTGGGGTTAACAGCATGTAAGTGTAATTTGTAAGTTTGCTCATTCAGTTCAAGGACAAGGATAACAGAGATAACAGAGTGCTGTTATTAATGTTTAAGGCAATATTTAATTTTTATTAGTATTTGTGATTGTTGTCTAAAGATAGCCATTATGAAATCTAATGAACAAATACACCAAGGAATAAGAATTAAGCAAAATTCTGGTGAACATATGTAACGGTGTTATGAAATATATACATACAGTCATATTTGATTAGTCTGTTTTGTAAATTGCAGTTGGTGAATACCAATCTCAATATTTTTATAACACATTTTCATATCCCAGTATTCAAGGTAACAAAAAAACAGGTATACTCTTTTTAAAACAGCTGAGGCAATAAACTCAAACTTTAGCAATTTTATTTGGAATAAAACTGAATTAAATTTATAATGCAACCTTAAATATAGCCTTTAGTCTGCTTTACAGTTTGAAAGTGTTATCAGGTTTTAGAAATTGCACCTGGATGGGGAAATTTTCCAAACTTAAACCAATTATCAAACATAGGCTGAGAGCAGAGGCCCTTGGGATTCCACAGAATTTACTTTCTGAAATGAAATCTGGAATTACAGGAATGCAATTTTCAGTCTTTATTGTCCCCATCCAAATGGTAAGTATGTTTTATTTAGCATGTCTTCCTCAGCATACACACTGAAGGAGGCAACAGGCCTAGTTATGATGATAAAAATCAGGAGAAAGGTGATACAGTGTTCTATTTCTCTTCAGGCATATTGCATTAATAGGGCTTAAGTGAAAGTGAATGAGAATTTTTTATGAATTATTGCAAAACATCTTAATAAAAATCATTGTGAGCAACTGCTTTGCAAACCAGGCACTATAATATGGTTTGAATTGTTTTTTCTTCTTTTCATTGAGGAATGAGGATATCCAGCTCTCTAATCCAGGAATACACATCCTCAGTGACATCTTGCTTATTAACAATGGAATATTTCAGTTCTAACAGCTAACCATAGATTTTGTATGGTGAGGCCCACACTTTGGCTGTGAGGTACTGCACCTTACTCTTCTTTTCTAAAAACCACTAAAATTTAGTTTCAAAATTTCCCCCTTTAACCATAATCCTGTAGTTTTCTTCTTTCTATGATTCTGGGGATAAGAAAACTTCAAGCCTCCATCACGATCACTTCCTTAAGTAAGATTGCTTGTTAGGAGGACCACAATAGTCTGTTCCCTGTATCTGTGTAGTGAGAGCTCTGATCAAGTCCTCTCTTTAAATGGGCCTACCCTCAGTGCATCTCATTCAAATGGGATTGTGTGAGTGTCAGAAAAACATATTAGGTGGGATTGCTGTAACAAGTACCGAGATTGAATGACACACAGTGAGAGAGAGTTAATGCAAAATAACGAGTGAATTTATTTAACAATCAATGATTCACAGCCGTACTCTTAGAAGAACCATTTTTCTGCTGTTATGGAAACACCTCCTGAAATAACAGTTACTGAAACTAGTGCTGTTTCTGAAGATGCTTTCGCTCTTCTAGTATTACTGATCATCTTCTAGAGTCACATGCTGTGTCTCTCTCCATGGCTTTAATTATGCAATGCCCCAGAAGTCTCCAACCGCCTTCTTGAACTTTCCTGGACCTGTAAAGTGTAACGTTTCAGGAGTTTGTGGAATGCAGGAGCTCCACCAGAAAGATGCTGTTACCCCGCATTCTGGAGAAACATGTGGCTCCAAGTGGCAGTCTTCCTTTGTCAATCCATTATATTGGCATCCTGGCCAGGTAATGAAATACTAACCATTTTGAACGGAAGGCCAGCTCATGCCTGCCTGCTATATATACTGATTACAGTAAGCCAATCATTATTGACAATTTTGTTTGGGTTGGCTCCTATGGCTGTCTCTGCACAAATGTGGTCACAGTGGTTAAGTTTCAACCTTCATCAGTCAGTTCCACTTAAGTAACAAACATGGCTTCTCTGATTGCAGTGAAGAAAAACAGTGAGCAGTGAACCTTTCTTTTTCAGGCTAAAGGTGCTCCAGGGGCCAAAAATCATAGATGGCTTTCTGCACAATAGGCAGGCAGAGTTTTACCATGTTTATGGATGGATTAAGTATGGTTGGACAAGTGTTAAAAATCCACATCCACAGTAACAATATTGACATGTCCAGGACTGAAATTTTACAAGTGTGACCACACACACACAATTTTTTTTTTTTCCACACAAGATCACCTTCCAGGCTCCAATAAGGTATGCAATAACCAACCAGGACACAAGGGGGCACCAAATCTAACCATATCTGCTCATTTCTCTTCCAGGCCTTAGAGAGAGCACCCATGGGATGCAACTCAACCACGCCCTCCACTCAAGTAAGCCACATCCCTTCTGGTCAGAACGGTATAAATCTGAGGCTCATGGATGATGGTGTCTCAGTATACGGATCTTCATCACACATGCATGAGCCTCCTGCAACAAACCTGCTTGAGAGAACTGATTGCTTTGAAAAACCATTAAGGCTAAAGAGGCATTTATTGTACAATGGAACCTCGGTTCATGAACGTTTCGGTACATGTACAAATTGGTTTACGACCAAAAAGTTCGCCAAACTTTTGCCTCGGTTCACAACCACACACTCGGTATACGAACAAGCCAGTTTCCCTTTCGGTTTGTACATGTTCAGTCTCTCCCTATGCATTTCCTGTGCAGTGAGCAAGAGAGCGTGACACACACACACACAGGCAGCGTGAGAGAGAGGGGTCTGGACGTATAAGGTAGGAAGGCAGTTAAAGAATGCACTGGGCTTGATTTTGTTTTCACTTCTGTTCACAGCGATTGGTTCGTAGCGGGCATTGTTGCAATGTTACTTTTCTTGGTGGTTTATTAAATTATGGATTTTTTCAAATGTTAATTTTTTTCCCTGTGCTTAAAACTCACTAAAAAAAAAGTGTTTTTAGCCAGCGGCTGGTAGCGCTATAGCACGAACTATTGCAGTGTTAGTTTTCTCTGTTGTTCAAGGTTTTCTCAGTGTTATTCAATGTTTTTACATTTAGTTTACTATTACGCTGTGCATTCTATGGTTTACTTGTGCTTAAAAACTTTACAAAAATATATATTTACATACAGTTCGTATGGTCTGGATCGGATTAATTGTATTTACATACAATCCTATGGGGGAAATTGCTTCGGTTCACAACCAAATCGGTTTACGACCAGAGTTTTGGAACGAATTATGGTCGTGAACCAAGGTTTCACTGTACCTGGTTTCTGTTGTGACACCACACGCTCAGTTCTTGTTCTATTTCTTTGGATGACTGCGGTAAATGGGATAGCCCAGTTGGCACCACAAATTTTCTTCAGTTCTTCAGGTCTTTACTTACTGCCTCCACCCTCCACTATACTGTATATATATTTATATATATATATATATATATATATATATATATTATATATATTTATATATATATATATATATATATATATATATATATATATATATATATATATATATATATATATCTACTCTCTATATAAAATCCTTAGCCTAAAAGTGCAACGATTTTGTGCAACGATTTTATGTGATGTTTTTATATCACATTTTTTGTCACGCTTTAAATTGGGCTTATTTTAAAACCTACATATACGAGGGCAATCCCAAAAGTAAGGTCTCCAAAGCGGTGGGGGCAAAGAGAAACTGTTCGTATGGCTGTTGGCCACACTGTTGTGATTGGTGCTTCCTCCACTCCCAAACAAGCATGTGTGGCTTCGCTGGGATGCTCAATCTTGGCTTGGCAGCCCATGAAAATGGAGCTCCCGTTGAACGCTACCGCCAAGTGCGAAGTTCACGCAGGAGACCGTCAATTTCTGATGAGACAGTCGTGCAGGTTGAGGAAAACATGTGTAAAGATCGGTGGTTGGAACTTCATCACTCACCCACCCTATAGTCCGGACTTGGCACCCAGTGACTACCACCTGTTCCCTAAGTTGAAAGAACATTTGTCTGGAAGGCGATTCTGCTCCGACGAAGAGGTGAAAGATGAGGTTCAACGCTTCCTGAAGGACATGGCGGCGAGCTGGTGTGACATGGGCATTCTAAAAACTACCACAGCATCTACAAAAATGCATTGACTGAAATGGCGATTATGTAGAAAAATAAATAAGTCTTTAACCTTTAAAATGATGTAAACATTATAGAAAATAAACAGTTGTTTGTATTTCTAAAAAAATAGGAGACCTTACTTTTGGGATTGCCCTTATATATGTTTGCTATCATTCTTTTCAGAATTTATCAAACTTTAATGTGATGTTGTTTTCAGATTCTTATTCTGGTTTTAAATTATACACTAAAAAAATATCAAGAACTCACATCCCGTGAGTCGAGACTTAGAGATTTAACCATGCCCGGGGCTGGAAATAAAAGACAAAGAGTCGGACAGCTTCTGTACAGGCTTTTAATGTTTGAAATGCCATACAAGATGTAGATCACACATCACGGTAGCAGCAGCAAGCCAGCAGCTGATCAAGCAGAGCGGAGGTAAAAAAAAAAACTGTAGAGTGGAACCTTGGGTCACGAACGTCTCGGACCACGTACAAATCGGGTTATGACCAAAAAGTTCGCCAAACTTTTGCATCTGTTCATGACCACACACTCAGGTGATGAACAAGCCAGTTTCCCTTCTGGTTTGTATGCGCCGATGATTTCCGCACGTGTTCAGTCTCTCCCTCTGCATTCCCTGTGCAGTGAGCGAGCGAGAGAGAGAGAGAGTATGAGCAAGAGAGAGAGAACATGAGCGAGTGAGCGAGAGAGAGAGAGAGAGAGGGAGAGCACAAATGAGCGAGAGAGAGAGAGAGAGAGTGCGAGCAAGAGAGAGAGAGAGAACACAAGCAAATGAGCGAGAGAGAGAGAGAGAGCACGAGCGAGCGAGAGAGCCCAAGCAGAAGAAGTAAACATTACAGAAGAAATAAGTAAACATTTAGTTTTCTATTACACTGTGCATTCTATGGTATAATTAACTATGTTTATGTTTAAAAATCTTTAAAAAAATATATATTAACATACAGCTCGTATGGTCCAGAGCGGATTAATTGTATTTACATACAATCCTATGGGGGAAATTACTTTGGGTCATGACCAAATCGGGTTGCAGTCAGAGTTTTCGAACGAATTACAGTCGTGACCCGAGGTTCCACTATATTTGTTTCCCAACCTCGTCTCCTTGGGGTGTGTTCAGCCACCTCTTCACAACGCGAGCCCGCCTAGTATATATATGTATATATAGGTTTTTAAACTCTTCTGGAATTCCACCCCAATGGGATGACACGCTGAATAGCGTCCCGAAGTGCAATCGCCACATCTGTGGAAGATAGCTTATTAGGCTCCTAACGCTGTAGCAGCTTGCCGCAAAAGCAAGATCAAGTCGACCGCAGTTGCACTATACATGTCTATGGGTGATGCAGGGAACAATATAAATGCAGAGAAACAGTATTACTTGGCCACTAACCTGGCCACAACCCTGCCTGATCTGTTTATAACAGAGTGATAGATCCCGCTACAATAAATAACCGTGCTGTTCCTGTTTCAAGTTGAATAAAGCTGGTTTTGCTAAAGTACTCAGACTCAGCCTTGTGTTGTGGGGTGCAAGACAGGGACTCACACATCACAATATATATAAACAAACACACACAATAACATTTTTAGAAGGTTCTTATTAGAAATGCATAAAGAAATATATAAGTGTGAGCTAATAAGCTGAATTAAATATAAATATGTGTGTATAAGCCAATCATTTGTGAAGAGTCTTCAAAATATTATATTTATTAAACATATAAAACTATAAACTCTTAGGATAAAGGGGTCAGATTTCCCATAGGTCAACAGGATTCCAAATACCTGGACTGGAAAGGTTTCTTTGACAAACCTTTGTAACTTTAATGGTATAAAAAGACTGTAGTTGTTCAGCTTCAATGAGAGAGGCAGACATTCTCCTAGCCAGGTGAACCCCTTGCTGTTGTCTCTCTCTGTCTCTGCTATCAGTCATTAAAGTTTTCTGTTGAGTTTTTCCAGTCTCAGAGTGCTTTTTCTGCCTGCCTAAGACAGAAACATCTAGCACACCAGGTGTACAAACATGGCACAGTGAACCCCTAGAGTAGATAACATT